>NW_005357764.1:3305332-3319713 GCF_000412655.1 Myotis brandtii | reverse complement strand
TGGTGGGGGGAAGGTGAAGGGATTAAGAAGTACAAATTGGTATTTATAGAATAGTCACAGAGATGCAAATTACAGCATAGGGAATACAGTCAATAATATCATAATAACTATGTATGGTGCCAGGTGGGTAGTTGAAATATCGAGGTGAACACTTTGTAGAGTATATGACTGTCTAGCCACTATGGTCTACACCTGAAACTAATGTAGAATAATATTAGCTATAAACCGTAATTGAAAAATACAATTTTTAAAAAGATCTGTGTAGTTAGAACATGCTCTGCAGCCATCTGGATTGAAAAGCACTGACCAGGATACTGTCCTGCGTCAGCTCTGCAGATGAACACGGTCTAACAGCGGCCAGAGGTATGTGAGCTATTTGAAGTCAACACCTGAATGTGGCAACCTTGGTTTAGAGTTTGAGTGGTGAACGTTGTGTTATAGCACTTACTTTATTTATTTATTTTTTTAAATATATTTTATTGATTTTTTACAGAGAGAAAGGGAGAGAGATAGAGAGTTAGAAACATCGATGAGAGAGAAACATCGATCAGCCGCCTCCTGCACAACCCCTACTGGGGATGTGCCCGCAACCAAGGTACATGCCCTTGACCAGAATCGAACCTGGGACCCTTCAGTCCGCAGGCCAATGCTCCATCCACTGAGCCAAACCGGCTTTGGCATAGCACTTACTTTAAAATGCAATATTTCCATGTGACTGACTCAGAATTTAGTAAAAAGTAAATAAATCAAGAGTATCTCCATCTCACTTCCAAGTACAACAATTTTCATTTTTCTTTTTCATCCATTCCTCCTTTTCATCCAAGCAATTCTGTTTGTGAAGAATTCCCCTATATGGCTATTTGTCATCCTTGTTGTGGATGAATGAACTCTGAAAATGCAAACTGTGCCAAATGCATATTTTGTCCAAATGACAGATTGTCAAGAACCAACCTTTTAATTGGATGAATGACAGAGTGACTTCAAGAGTAATGTCTGCCCTTCTTTATTTGACACAGGAAAATGAGTGTTCTGAGGTAAGGCTGTGTAGTGAGTCTAATTTAATGACACAGAATAAAGATATGGACTGCCCAAAATAAACAAAAGTTTTCTTTGAGTTTCTTACTTCATAATTCAAATATGACTAATGTGAACATTAGAAGGAAAAAAATGATACATAATTTAAAAAATACTTCATTTATAGTTGTGATTAGAAAGAGAAATTATTTAATCATTAAAGGGACTGCTCAAAACAAAATATTTCAGAAACTTTATGTCAGAAATGTGCATTTGGATACTTAAAATTTTTCTCACATTAAAAAAAAAAGATAACTGCATAAGAGAAAACATGTTGCAACCAAGGACATTTTATCTTCACTAGAATTGTACTCCTTAGCACAGTAGTTAAAATAGGTCTTTTCAGTAATGTGTCTTCCTTTAAAGCCCAGCTCTTAGTGTGTTTCATGTAACATGAGGCTCTAATTCTTTTTTACATTTATTTATCATTGACACTATTACTAGATGTCCCCCATTTTCCCCACCTCCACCAAGTCCCCATACCCCATCCCCTGGCCTTCACCACACTGTTGTCTGTGCCCATGGGATATGTATATATATTATTTGGCTAATCTCTCCACCTTATTTTATCCAGTAGCCCCTACACCCTCCCCTCTAATATCTGTTCATCTATTTCATATATCCCTGCCTTAGTTCTATAAGTGAGATCATACGGTGTTTATCTTTCTCTGACTGGCTTATTTCACTTAGCATAACAATCTCCAGGTCCATCCAGGCTACTGCAAAGGGTTAAGAGCTCCTTCTTTATTACAGCTGCATAGTATTCTATTGTGTAAATGTACCACAACTTTTTTATCCACTCATCTACTGATGGGCACTTGGGCTATTTCCAGATCTTGGCTATTGTAAACAATGCTGCAATGAACAGAGAACATATTTGTCAATGATAAGGGGTTAATTTCCAAAATATATAAAGAACTTATACAACTCAACACCAGGAAGACAAACAACCCAATTTAAAAATGGGCAAAGGACCTGAATATACACTTCTCCAAAGAAGACATACAGATGGCCAAAAGACATATGAAAAAATGCTCAACATCACTGATCATCAGAGAAATGCAAATTCAAACTACAGTGGGGCCTTGACTTACGAGTGTCCCGACTAACGAGTTTTTCGAGATACGAGCCGTCTCTCGGCCGACTTTTTGCTTTGAGTTGCGAGCTAAAATTCGGGTACAATGAGGTATCACCTCTCACTTGCCAGAATGGCTACCTCAATAAATCAATACACAAGCGCTGGCAAGAATGTGGAGAAAAGGAAATCCTAGTATACTGTGGTGGGGATGAAAAATGATGCAGCCACTGTAGAAAACAGTATGGAATTTCCTCAAAATATTAAAAATGGAACTGCCTTTTAACCCAGTGATCTCACTTCTGAGAATATATCCTAAGAATTCCAAAACACCAATTATAAAGAATATATACACCCCTATGCTCATAGAGGGTCTAATTCTTATGGTAAGATTCTTATTATGTCCATCATCTGGCAATAAACACACCATTTTTATTTATATGTGATTTTTAATTTCCCCACATACAAAGCACTCTAAATTTCATTAGAGTACCCACAGTATTTTATATATTAACATACTCTTAGCAAAAATCACAGTGCAATGTAGTATCCCCAAAGTCCTAATTATACTACAATTTATAAGTACTAGAGGCCCGGTGCATGAATATTGTGCACTAGGGTGGGGGAGGGGGCCCTCAGCCTGGCCTGCGCCCTCTCACAGTCCAGGAGCCCTTGGGGATGTCCAACTGACAGCTTAGGCCCGCTCCCCGCAGAGAGCGGGCCTAAGCCGGCAGTCAGACATCCTTAGTGCTGCCGTGGAGGCCGGAGAGGCTCCCGCCACCGCTGCTGTGCTCGCCAGCTGTGAGCCCGGCTTCTGGCTGAGCGGCGCTCCCCCTGTGGGACCTCACTGACCACCAGGAGGCAGCTCCTGCATTGAGCGTCTGCCCCCTCGTGGTCAGTGAGCGTCATAGTGACCAGTCGTTCCGCCATTCAGTCGATTTGCATATTAGCCTTTTATTATATAGGATATTGAATTGAGGTAATGATGTATATCCCATTTTTATCCCATTCTGTTTACAAAACATTATGTCATAAGCATTTTTCTAATTCATATAATAAACATAGAAAATCATTTTTAATGGCTGTCTGTAAATCTGTCATGAATACACAATAGCTTAACTATTTCCCTCTATCATTTAGGTTGTCCCACATCCTAAATATTACACACAAATCTAAAATCATCTCTACCCCCACAGGATAAATGTCTAAAAGTGAAACTGCTAGATCACAAATAACCAACATGAAAAACTTGAAACAACTTTGAAATTTTGAGTGTCCATTTCACATGATCAAGGAAAAGAGTTAACAGCTAGTGCTTATGAGTTTCAAAATCAATATTTTTAAAGGAATTAAACTGCTAGGTATACATTATAAATTTTATAAAAGAGAAATTGATATCATATATAAGCATTAAAATCATTCTCCCAAAGGCATTTAGGATTATATGAAAGAAATCAGAGATCAATATTAAATATAGTCAGGGTTATGTAAATCCCATTCAGCAGGTACATTTATAATCAACTATTTTTGGAAGTTTAGCTGATTTTGATATGCTTGAAATGATGGCTCACTGAATTAAGAACTTGTTGATGATTTTTAGTCGTGCCTAATTATTCTACGTACAAGTAAAATTAACTAACATCACAAAACTATTTAAAGGCTGTTCTTATAAATACAACATTAGGTAAGCTCTTCTGTCACTCCCTTATTTATTTAATTTTTTAAAAATTAATACTTAGCTCTAGAAGTTTGTTCTTAAAATATTTATTAAATTAATTTGTGCCAATATTAGTTGAATAATTATTTCCAAAGGAGAGGGCAGGACAAGAATGGATTGTAACAGCTGCCATGCTGACCAAACCTAGCAGCCTGATGTTAATTTCAAAACATTCCTCATTCAGCCAGGAAATGGCCCTTGGATTGCTTTCCTCAGAATCACACTCATGAGATGCAAGTTCCTTTGAGGCTCTCTGGGCTAAAGTTTACCCGATCAGACTTGGCCCAGATCATTTCTATGTCTGCATCAGCTCTAACCTTCCCATTTGACAGCTCATCAGCCAAGCCATCCCTTCAATCAAAGAGGTGATTAGAAGACATTTTTCTTTATATTCTAATGTCTCTATATATTTTTATCTTCTATTTCATAAACCATTTTTAAATCTAATATCTCATTCACTGTCACAATTCAGCAGGAAAGGTGGGAAATCTATTACTAGTCTTCTTTTATAGGTGGTTCAGAAAGACAAACTGATGAGCTAGCTGATATCAAAGCTAAATATTACACACAAATGAGAAACCCCATTAATTTCAGGCCAGTCAAACATTCCACTATCCCTCCTAGCATTCCCTGGTCCATTTAGATAAAAAACAATCTTATTGGTTAAAAGGCTATAAGTCATTTACCACCTACAACTAAATAAGAGCCTAAGCAATCTCAATATACCTTTGTTTTAAGTCATTCTCTTGTTTAAATGGATATTAGCTTTTTAACTGTTTCAGAATTAACATGAAAATTCTCTTAGATACATAGAAAAATTTTTTTAATTTCCATGTTTTTAAATTTTCATGTTTAGTACACAAAAACTAAACATGAATCAGAAATATGTCAACACACTAAAGCTACTACTGGACTTGAATGTGCAAAAATTCTAAACCATTGGCTATGATCAAACCTTAGTAAATAATGTAGGTGTGATGGTTAATTGTATGTGTCAACTTGGCTAGACTATGACACCTAGCTGTTTGGGCAAAAAGCAGTCTAACTGTTGCTATAAATGTATTTTTTAGATGTGGTTAACATTTAAATCAGTAAAGTTTGAATAAAGCAAATTACACTTCATAGTGTGGGTGGGCCTCATCCATCAGGTGAAGACTTTAAAAGAAAAAAAAAATGATGAGGCCCCCCAAAAAGCTAAGAAGAAAGGAATTCTGCCTCCAGACTGCTTTCAGATTTGAGCTGCAACATCAACTCCTGCCAGAATATCCAGCCTGTCTGCCTTCCCTGAAGACATTGGACTTGCAGGTCCCCAAATAGTGTAAACCAATTCCTTACAACCTCTTTCTTTATAGATAGCTAGACAGGCAGCTAGATAGACATACATCCTATTGGCCTGTTTCTCTAGAAAACCCAATACCGTAGGTTAGCTGTATTCATACCTGTTCCAAAGCTCTTTCCTCTTTGCTTCCTCCTGCTATGGAAACTAGAAGTACTCAGTTTACCCACCTCTCTTGCAGCCACGGATGGCTACATGGCACAATTCCAACCGGGGATATATAGGCAGAAGTCCATGGGGAGAAATAACATCACTGAAAGTGGGACTAATCTCAAGCCAGTAGAAAGTCTTTCCCCTTCCAACCTGGAACTAGGATCAGACACTTAAAAATGCCTAAGATCTGTTAGCATGAGGACAGAAGCCAACACTCTAAGCAAAGGCAGAGCAAAAGGGCAGTAAAAGCATGGGGCCATAATGATATCACTGAGCATCCACTTAGTCATGGCCTCCTCACCTGTGCATCTGGAAAACTGACAAACAAAAACCACTATTGCCAAGTTTTCTGTTTTCTTCAATCAAATTCATTCTTATCTGACACAATAACTTGTAAAATGTCTTTACACACATCTACCCAAATATCTATAGCATTACGCTGATAAATGTTGATTTCCATATAGAAAGGTTAGTGAAAATAATTTTTAAAAAATACAAATATTAAAAGCCCAGGTATAATTTATTAAGCACTTAATAATGTTCTTAATTAAAATTTGAGACAGCAAATAATGGGTGTCTACTTTTCAAGGGCCTTCTCTTACAGCTACGCTGGAAGAAATAAGCCCTGCCAATCACTGAGACGCATGAGGCAAAGAGTCAGATTCTACATAAGTACCAACAGAGGTAGAACAGCATTAATAAATAAGGATATTGCCACATTTTTAGGTTAGATATATTTTTTACAAATATATATATATATATTTGTAAAAAATATATTACTTACAAAAAATAATTACTTACAAAGCTTCACTAAACAGTAACTGTTTTCAGTGGATTATTCAAAATGAAAAAACAAACAAACATTTTTTCAGTTAGTATGACATATGAGCCTAAACTGTTGCTATAGGCAAGTTGTAAAAAGTCAAGGTGGCTGAGATAGAGGCAACTGGATTGGAAAGATTGAGACACATTTGACAAAAATTTGAATAAAACTGTTTGCAAAAAGGACATTAAGGTAACCTAGTGGCCCGAGGGTTCCCTGAATTGCAATTAATCAGAAGGCTAGAAGATCCCCAGAGGTGAAAGAAGATTCACATTCATACCTTTTTAGGGTTCATTTATCATCTCCTGTCTGTAGCTTTTGCATTGCTTTTCACCAACAGTTAGGCTCTTACGTAGTCACTGGCACAATCAGTCCTATGTGGGTAGAATCTCTAGCTTCCTCTTTGTGGTGCCATGACCTCCTCTTCTGTAGCTCTAACCTAAGTGAAGCCAGCCTGTTCACTGTGCCCCAGGGCATCGTGCACAGCCCATGCTTGGAGAACTAACCTAGCTATTCTTCAAAGTCAAGATCAACATTTCCACAAAGCCCTCCAGCCTGAACTTCACAGTTCCCCCAGGGATGGCTCCTTTTAAACATCTTTAGTGCTTGTCTATAGGCAACTCATCAATGCCATGCTCGCTTCCATGTCATTAATACTGTATTTTCAGTTAGACATCCTCTTTTCTACTTAGACCCTAAACAATACAAGGAAGGAGATCATGCTTAGAATAATACATGGAATGTTATACTTGATAAGTGCTTCCAATACACTCATTCAGAAATGCTCTAATGTCCTGATATTTCTACTGTATGACCTTACATTTTGACTCCAGAAATAGCAGTACCTTTCTTATTCTGTTACCAAAATACCATCTTTGTTTTCATGGTCTTCCTACAGCAAAGCATTTGGCACTCAACCTGAGCCAGATCACTAAAATAACTCTAACAAAAATGGCAATAAACCCATTTATCCTTGGGAATTTTCACAAGAATTTATTAACAGTATAAGTCCATGTAAAAGTCACTCCTATAAACAAATAATTATAAAACACTCATAGCAGCCCGGCTGGC
The DNA here is from genome assembly GCF_000412655.1 of Myotis brandtii. Lineage (NCBI taxonomy): Eukaryota > Metazoa > Chordata > Mammalia > Chiroptera > Vespertilionidae > Myotis > Myotis brandtii. Next base: position 3,312,464 of record NW_005357764.1, on the reverse strand, counting down.
TTGGTTCAGTGTTTGAGTGTTGACCTGTAAACCAGGAGGTCACAGTTCGATTCCCAGTCAGAGCATATGCCCAGGTCGTGGACTCGATTCCCAATGTGGGGCATGCAGGAGGCAGCCAATCAATGATTCTTTCTCATCATTGATGTTTCTCTCTCTCTCTCCCTCTCCTTTCCTCTCTGAAATATATTTTTAAAATATTAATAAAATGCTCATAGTAAAACTAAAACAATAAGGGTTTCTATAAAATTTTAGCTCTTTTAAATAGATGCATATTTAACTATTCCTGTAAAATCTCTAAGTGTATGTATTACTGAGCAGTAAATGAATATCTTCATTCTATCATAAACTAATTATCAGAGGAAGAAATATTTCAAGATAAAATAATGAGTTCTCAAAGTATATTGCAATAAGTGAAATTCTAGTGTAATAACATAGGTTCACGTGCTGTTGTTTCTAAACAGTACAACAGAAAGAAATACAATTTAGATAAAACAGACAGCCCACATTTTTATTCTTGCCCTGAGGTTGGGTAAAATATACAATTTTCTGTTTCTATTGAAAATGAAAACTTTATTGTTGTTAGGTATTCTTCCTATAAACCTACATGCTAAGCACTGGAAGAACTGTAATAATTTTTGTCCTTTCATTCACTTTTCAATCTCTAACAGGTAACCACATCTAGCGAAAAGAATGCTAAAATCGATGACAGCAGCTCTCCATTTAGGGCCTTTATCGTCTGACCTTTGTCACCTACCTCTTTTCTTTATGATTTCCTCATATTAAATATACTTGAACTTTCTACTTCAATCTGACATTGTAGTTTTAAAATAAAAATGAAATGTCATTATTTGAATCCTTAGGCAGAATGTCAATGTACACTTATTTCGAGAAGAATATGGTTTCTGAAATCAAATAAACCAGAGTTCAAAGCAAGACGCTAACAGCTCTCTAGCTGTGTGACCTGGGCAAGTTAGTAACCTGCACTGAGCCTGCTGTCCACTTGTACCATAAAGCAAAAGAAACTTCATCTCGCTCCCCCTTACAGCCCAGTACAGTATTTGGTATACAACTAATGATCAACAGTTTATTTTTATAGCTAGATATAAATAAAAATCAATTTGACAGTTATTTTATACACTCAGGAAGAAGGTTAGCAAGCCTCCTGCTCGCTTCCAGCTGCCTGGCTGCCGGCCGCCATCTTGGCTGACAGTTAATTTGCATAAGGATATGCTGATTAGCCAATGGGAAGGGTAGCGGTCGTACGCCAATTACCATGTTTCTCTTTTATTAGTGTAGATACACTCAGGAAGAAGGTTAGAAGCTTAAATTATTATTCATCTTAAGCATAATGAAATCCTATTCATTTCAGATATTTCCAAGCATAGCATTTATTCTTAATGGGCTAGAGTAGAAATTAATAGCTACAGATCAGCATTTGATCAGGTTGGTCACTGCTTTTTTTAAACTACAATAAGACCTATAGCCTGTCTTCATGGGCTATTCACCTTTACTGTTAAAATGATGCAGACTCATCTAAATTTACATCAATAGTAGGTACAGCATTTAAAAGAAATAAATCTTTTGTGACATAAGCCGGTGAGGCTCAGTGGATGGGGCTCAAGATGTCACACTTCGATTCCTGGTTCAGGGCATGTACCCGGGTTGTGGGCTCGATCTCCAGTGGGGGCGTGCTATTTCCAAGCATAGCATTTATTCTTAATGGGCTGGAGTAGAAATTAATAGCTACAGATCAGCATTTGATCAGGTTGTTGTCACTGCTTTTTAAACTACAATAAGACCTATAGCCTGTCTTCATGGGCTATTCACCTTTACTGTTAAAATGATGCAGACTCATCTAAATTTACATCAATAGTAGGTACAGCATTTAAAAGAAATAAATCTTTTGTGACATAAGCCCGGCCGGTGAGGCTCAGTGGATGGGGCTCAGGATGTCACACTTCGATTCCCGGTTCAGGGCATGTGCCTAGGTTGTGGGCTCGATGCCCAATGGGGGCGTGCAGGAGGCCGCTAATCAATGATTCTCTCTCATCATTGATGTTTCTATCTCTCTCTCCCTCTCCCTTCTTCTCTCTGAAATCAATAAAAATATATATTTAAAAAAAAATAAGAACTATTTCCAAGCATAGCATTTATTCTTAATGGGCTGGAGTAGAAATTAATAGCTACAGATCAGCATTTGATCAGGTTGTTGTCACTGCTTTTTAAGCTACAATAAGACCTATAGCCTGTCTTCACAGGCTATACACCTTAACTGTTAAAATGATGCAGACTCATCTAAATTTACATCAATAGTAGGTACAGCATTTAAAAGAAATAAATCTTTTGTGACATAAGCCGGTGAGGCTCAGTGGATGGGGCTCAAGATGTCACACTTCGATTCCTGGTTCAGGGCATGTACCCGGGTTGTGGGCTCGATCTCCAGTGGGGGCGTGCAGGAGGCTGCTAATCAATGATTCTCTCTCATCATTGATGTTTCTATCTCTCTCTCCCTCTCCCTTCTTCTCTCTGAAATCAATAAAAATATATATTTTTAAAAAAATAAGAACAGAATAAGTGGACAAACAAAATTGAAACAGACTCATAGAGAAAAAGAACAGACTGATGGTTGCCCTCCCTCCCTTCCTCTCTGTAAATTCAATAAATTTTTTAAAAAATTTAAATAGGAGAATAAAAGAAAGAAAATTAAATTTTATTTAAATTAGGACCTTAGCCCTAGCCGGTTTGGCTCAGTGGATGGAGCGTCAGCCTGCAGACTGAAGGGTCCCAAGTTCGATTCCGGCCAGGGGCACATGCCTGGGTTGCGGGTTCAGTCCCCAGTAGGGGGCGTGCAGGAGGCAACCAATCAGTGATTCTCTCTCATTATTGATGTTTCTATCTCTCTCTCCCTCTCCCTCTCTGAAATCAATAAAGAAATATATATATATATATTTTTAAAAGCTTTTAAATTAGGACCTTATAGAACCTTATTAAAAGGCCTATGCTTTACAGGGTATGCTCTGAGTTTTTGTTTTATTATAGAAATGTCATAATTATATTATGATCATAATTATATATTCCAATTAATATACTGCCATTCACTATCTTGCTTAGGTTTCAAAAACTAATTTATGGTAGACTATTAAATGCTCTTCAAATGGAAAAGTAAATCAATTTTAATGGATTTTGAAATTATTTTTTTAATTAGTGTTATGCAATCTCTATGCAGAATTTACTGGACTGAATGTATAAATATTATGATAACAAATATATAACAAATGTGCATAATAACTAGACCAATCATTAGTTACATGCTTATAACCAATAAAAATAAACATTTATAAACACTACTGTAAAATATATTGTCAGAAGAGCAAATACTGATTAGTGAAGATTATTTGATTATAGTGAGTCTTTCCATAGACTTTCCAAAGTCAGAAGATATTCTTGCTGTAATTTAATAACCACAATTTCATAAATCTTTAAGGTTAAATTTTTAAAAAGGGAAACCATGACAAGACAAAGGTTAAATATGAGAAATGCTGAGTTTTAAACTAATATAGGGGAAAGACATAAATCTTAATATAAGCAATTACATAAGTAAGAAAGCAAGGATGATGGATTTACATGCAATGTAATTAATCTGAAGGTATCCTGCTCTAAATCTATTTGTAGCTACAGCACCTACAATTCAACTAATTAAGACACAAAACAGAACTATCTATGTTCTTAGTTCCAAAACTCCAGTTTCACACAGTAAGATATGTACCTTACAAGAGTTGGAGCACTAAGCTAAAGCTATTTCAGATAGACATTTTCTAAAATGATTCCACATTATAAGAATAACCTCCAGGCGTAACAGCTAATGTCTTATAAATATGCAATAAATTACTTACCTAAAATTATCAACCAAAATTTCAAGGGAAATAAAAAGAACTTTTGTCTATTGCCAAATAATATTGTGTGACAAAGTTCCATTGTATATGCTTTAAGGACTCAAAATTTATTTTGTAATCCTATTGCAGAAAATCATACAATGACATAATATATTGCATACAAGTTCTGGTAAATCACATATAATAAATAGAAGCCCAAATTTATAACAACATTTATTATGCTTTATGTCCAATATCTACTTATTGTTCATTTAGTAATACTTTTGTGACTCCCTATTAAATCTTCCCTCACAGGTCATATATTAATAAATGTTTTATGTGTAAATATACATATACTAAATATAATATGCATAATTAATATATATTTATATAATTAATGTATAATATAATATACTAAATGTAATATTTAGTATGTTTATATTTAATATGTAGATATTTGACATAAATATTAAAAAATATAGTGCTTTTAAATGTTACAGTTTGCATCAAGATACCTTTCAGATCACACTATATGTATCTAAAAAATCAGATCATGATTTTACATGTTCAAATACAAATTATTATTTAGAATACAAAAATAAGGAACTTGAAGTCAGAAATGTCACACCACTCACTTGGCTCTTTAAAATCTTCTCATTCTCTTATTAAACTTCTCTTCTGCCCTCTGGCTCTCGCCTGTCTGGAACCTCATTCTCATACCACTTTCTCCCTGGATTTTTACAGTTAAACCACATTGGTCACTTCCACACATACTTCAGGGCCTTTGCACTGGTTATGTCCTTATGCTATATATTCAACTCTTTCCAAATTCATTCTAATGCTCTGCCTCTGGGCTCAAATGTCACCTATTCCCAGAAGCCTTCCCTGGCAAAGGAAACAAAAGAAACATACACAAATGGGACTACATCAAACTAAAAACTTTTACACAGGAATAGAAACCATCAACCAAACAAAAAGGCAACCTACTGAGTGAGAGAAAAATATTTGAAAATATTGTATATGGTTAGGTACTAATATCTAAAATATTTAAAGAACACATACAACATAAAAAATGAAACAATTCGATTAAAAAATGGATAGAGGACCTAAATAGACATTTCTCCAAAGACACACAGATGGCTAAGAGACATATGAAAAGATGCTCAACATCACTAATCATCAGGGAAATGCAAACCAAAGGGCAATGAGATAACACCTCTCACCTGTCAGAATGGCTGTTATAAAAAGACAACAAAGAATAGTGCTGGCGAGGATGTGGAGAAAAGGGAGCCCTCTCAGGCACTGCTGGTGGGAATACAGATTTGTGCCGCCACTATGGAGGTTCCTCAAAAAATTAAAAATAGAACTACCATATGACCCAGCAATTAATTCCACCTCATATGGAGGTTCCTCAAAAAATTAAAAATAGAACTACCCAGCAATTAATTTCACCTCAGGGTATTTGTCAAAAGAAAATGAAAACACTAATTTGAAGAGATATATGCACGCTATGTTCACTGCAGCATTATTTACCAGCACAATAGCCCAGGTATTCCATCTCCTTACCTCCACTTCCACTTTGACTTTCAAGACTCATCTCTCACTTGGTCTGGGGCAGTAGCCTCCTAACTGTCATGTGTGCTATCCCTAGGCACAAGAGCCTCCAATCCATCCTCCCATGCTACAGGCACTGCATGGTAAGCTGATCATGGTGCTCACCTATGAAGAACCCTTCAAAGCTCCCCAATATCCATGAAACTGATTTTTCACTCTATTTGTTAGAATCTCCCAGAGAGATTTTTAACATAAATTCATGGGCTCCATCATAATTGAATCTAAACCAATTACATCACCCCCAGTAATTCTAAGAATCACTGCTTTACAAGGTACACTCTAAACCTTTGCAGATGATAACATGGTCCATCATCAAGTTTTACCAACAGCCTTTGAGCCTCATTTTTCCAGCCTCCAGATACACGAGCCAAACACACAGTTCCCTATCATGCTGTTCTCCTGTCTTTGCCTTCCCATGTACCCCCACTCCTCTGGCATGCCCCTATGCATTACTTCTTGTTTGGAGAAAGCTTTGCATTTTCCTATGCTCCTTGGGAACTTCTTCCCTTTCACTCCTATATATCCTGTACTTACCTGGATTGTAGCAGTTGGCTATAGCAGTAGGCAGGAAAATACTGGTTGAGAATGACAGATCAAAATTAATTACCCACTTATTAAATAAGTTATGGTTTCTGCAATCATCAAACAAATCACTCTTTTTTAAAAAAATATATTTTATTGAATTTTTACAGAGAGGAAGGGAGAGGGATAAAGAGTCAGAAACATCGATGAGAGAGAAACATCGATCAGCTGCCTCCTGCACACTCCCTACTGGGGATGTGCCTGTAACCAAGGTACATGCCCTTGACCAGAATCGAACCTGGGACCCTTCAGTCCGCAGGCCAATGCTCTATCCATTGAGCCAGACCGGTTAGGGCCAAATCACTCTTTTTTTCCCTTTTGAGCCTCAATTCAAGAAGTCAACATTAAAGCAATCAAGTCAATGAAAACATTCATCCTATAGAGACATATCTTGGAGATACTGTGGTTTCAGTTCTAAACCACCAAAATGAAGTGGGTATCACAATAAAGAGAGATGTAATCTCTTTGCTGGTGAAGGGCCTTGCTTTCAATTTGTAAAAAAAAAAAAAACAACAAAAACATCTGTGAAGCACAATAAAGTGAAAAGCAATAGAGCAAAGTATGCCTGTATTTTAAGAACTCCATTACTATATATTACTCAAATGTAATAAATAAAAACAGCTATAAAACCTTAAGCCTTGCATGGATACACATTACATCTTTTCCTAAGAATGTTTTACAATCCATTTTGAATTTTTCTTTAAAAAATAATGAAGCTCTATGCAAAAATGAGCATCAGACCATAAGAAAGCACACTACAGTTGTAAGTAACAGCTTTATATTTATTCACTAGAGGCCCAGTGCATGAAATTCGTGCACTCAGGGGCATGGATGTCCCTCAGCCAAGCCTGCACCCTCTCGCAGTCTGGGATGTCTCGCAGCCCTCGGGGGATGTCTGACTGACAGCTTAGGCCTGCTTCCCACAGTCAGATATCCTTAGCACTGCCACGGAGGCGGGAGAGGCTCCCACCACCACCACTGCACTCACCAGTGATGAGCCTGGCTTCTGGCTGAGCAGCGCTTCCCCTGTGAGAGCGCACTGACCACCAGTGGGCAGCTCCTGC
>NW_005357764.1:3291927-3305293 GCF_000412655.1 Myotis brandtii | reverse complement strand
TCCGCCATTCAGTCAATTTGCATATTAGCCTTTTATAAGATAGGACTGTCTTTAACCCAGTGACTAGCTCTTTGGAACAGATGTAGAAAGAACTGCAGAAGTGTTTATTACTTTACTGTGATTTTCCCAAAAGGAAAGTAAAACAAAAAGTAAATTTTAAGGAATAAAGAATAGATTGGATATTTGAAAACAGAAATTAATAAAAGAATGTATACAGTAGTCTAGATCCTAGAGCCACATTAGAATCACTAATGTGGGAAGTTTTATGCATGCCATGCTATATGCCTCACCTGTAAGAGATTCTGGCCTAATAGGTCAGGGATGGGCTTCAGCATCAGAATTGTTCTAAGTTCCCCGGGGGATTCCACTGTGAGTCAGGGTAAAGAACCATAAGTCAGCACCTTCCCCCCATAGCAAAGCCTATCTTTCAAAAAGCAATTGCAATTGACTCTTTCCAATCAACGTTATTTTTCTCCTGTGAAGGGAAAAAGGGAATATGAACATCGTTAACTGGAATATATTAACAACAGTTAACAGATATACTGGAGTTATTATGTGTCAAGCATTATTTTAAGAGCTTCTAATACATTGACCTTTTTATTCCTCACAATGGCTCTGGAGAGTTGGCACAATTTTATGCCATTCTGCAAAAATAGCTAACAGTTGCATAATGCTTAACACTGCCACATATTATTCTGAATGCTGCTGTATACATGACTTGTTTAATCTTCACAAAATTTCTGTAAAGTACTGTTAATATATCCATTTGATAGAGACAAAACTAAGGCACAGAGAAAAATAACTTACGTAAGGCCATACAATTAGTGAATGACAGCTGGGATCTGAAGCCAGGTAGTTGTCTAGCTCCAGACTTAATTAAAAAACAAAATCCTAGTGCTCTGTGCTATATAACAGGCACAAAATATATTAATATGCAATTGGGTTTCTAAGCATGTCTTTATTTTTCTCCTCTTCAGAAGACAGTAATACAAACAAAGAGGAAGATGCTCATTTAAGAAAAGTGAAATAAGAATCATTTGACTTTAGGTCCGAGACAGGTAACACTCCTGGACCCAACTGGAGTTTTCATGACTTAGAATGAAAAGGAGTTAAAGATGATGAAGACAAGAAATCCAGTTCTCTACCCAGACCTGAAGGCAAGAGATTGATTCGAAGCCTGACTCCTCCTCCCTGTGAGCTCCATGAGGACAAGGAACTGGTGTGCCTGCACTGCGCATAGAAATTGCTGGGTAAATATATTTGAGCAAATGAAATCAGAAGATGTAAGATGACTGAATTCTAAGGTACACTATTTTTAATTTTTTAACACTGTTTTTCGTACTTCAAGATATTTATCATGTATGTTACATGTCCTTATTTCATAGAAAATTTAATTCTGTACAAGAGAACATTAGATGACTAAAATATATTATTTTTCATCAAAATGTTGGTCTTTCAATATTTTAACTTATGCATGCAAATTTTACCTTCAAATTAAATATATATAATAAAGTTAATAAATATATCATTATTCACAGACTTTACAGGATACTCATATAATTATTAAGTTTATGAAAACAAACATTTCTAATAATCAGCTCAATAGCCAGGCGACCACATTGCTAACTCAAGGCCAAGTCATTAGGCAGTCTCTTGGGCCTGACTGCTCCTCAGGTGGGGTGGCCATCTGTCCCTTTATCTGGTCTGATTCCTCCATTTGTAGCTGGTGCCTCTGCCTTCCTCTTGATTAGGAAAGCACAACCCTGACCTCCCCTTAGCCAATGACACCACAGCTGCACTCTGGGTTCTCACCAGAAAATAGGCATAACTCAACCTTCCCGTTGACCAACCTAATATACAACATTTGAGTGAGAACACCCCTGAAGGGCTCTCGGAAGAGTACTCTAAATTTTAAAATAAAACGAGCAAGGACGGTAACTGCATTGTCTCCAAGTAGAATTCCTCTTGTACAACTGCCCTTCTGTGTTACATACCAGGCCTACATTGAGGGGATATATAAGAAACACCCAAGAGAGCCATGCTATACCACTTACACCGAAGTGCTGCTAAGGATGGGAATCCTCAAAGCCATCTACTCTATAGCAAAAATTTCTCTCAGATTTCAGTATCATGGTGAGCTAGGGGTCTCCTTCATGTCAGGAAAACAGATGCCCAACATGTCTTTTACAATTTTTTTTCTTATTTTTCTGTTTTCCTCTTATTTCGTTACATTTTAATTTTATTTTATTGCACGTTATTTTTATTAATATGTATATTTCTTTAAACATCTCTTTTTGAGGTACTAGTATTCTATGAGTAAACAATTCTACAATAAAAATAAATGAAACTGAAAGGGATAATGAAAAGTTCAGATATCACTGACTGTGAAGAATGAGGGACATGACTTTCAAAATTATAAATGGTAAGTAAAGATTTCACAGTCTCAAAAAATTAAGACATTACTTCATTCATTCATTAGTTCCAAACAGTACCTGCTGAATTTTTTCAAAAATTATTTTGATTCAGTTAATTTAGAAATTTGTAACATACTTATTATACTATAAATATTCAACACCTTTGCGAGAAAGGGTAACATTAAGTGTTATGTCATGACTCAAACTGATTTATAGTTGGTGAAGCCTTCACTAGAGTATTGATTAATAGAGAGTAAATGAAGAGATCATTAGAATTCTGAGAAACTGCAACCCCTCAATATTAGATTACTTAGGTTTTTTTTAATAACCAAAAAATCAAATAATGACTTAAGACACTAATTTTTCAAATAATGATTTAAGACACTAATTTTTTTTATTTCCATGAAGTTTATGTTTAGCTCAAATACCTCATTGAAAGTTATATCTTTGTGCAAAGGAAATGACATGCTGTAATCAAAGTAAAATGTAGTATAGTTAAATGATAGTATAGATTTCTTTGTACGTTGAGCACTAATTCACTACGTAGAAAAGAGACTTACTGAAATAAATGTTTCTCAAAACAGCTTTTTGGCCCTGACCGGTGTGGCGGTGTGACTCAGTTGGTTGGGTGTTGTGTCATGCACTGAGTGAGGGATTGCTGGGTCAATTCCAGGTCATGGCACATACCCGGTTGTGGGCTCTATAACCTGGGGTGGGGGACTTGCAGCAGACAGTCAATCAACGTTACACTCTCACATCGATGTTTCTCTTTCTCTTTCCCTCTCCCTTCCTCTCTCTCTAAAAACCAGTTTTTAAAAAATCTTTTTTAAAAAAACAGCTTTTTGGAGACCAAGACAAAGAAAGTGGAAGTAGAAAATTGATTTGGGTTTTTTTTCAGAAAATTAGAATCCTGATGCTCAACTAAAGAGAAAGACTATCCAAGGTTTTTAAACTAATATGAATATTTATGGTATTATCGTGGAGCTTATTTCAAATTGCATAAAATCATTGTCCAAACTTAACGTGTTTCACAACTGTTGGAAATCATCTTGGAAAGCATATATTGTCACGATCTAGGGGATAAGGCATTGGTGAACAATGAAAATGAACTAACTAAGACTACAAAATATGGAAAAACCATACAGTGCTTCTTCTTCAACTCGAAATATAATTTTATTTTGTACAATGAAGGAAACAGTGTGGCAGAAAAGAAATTTCATAAAATCAATGCATGATGATTTCATCTGACAAGTTGAATGGGGGTGGGAAAGTAGGTGTGAGAAGCTTACTGCCTTTAGTAAAGTTAAAAACTAAATCAGAACCAAGAAAAGATTTTTTGAAAGACTAAATTTTAGATAAAAATTCCAAAGCTATACTTTCCCACAGATATTAATATGCCTCTTGGGCATATACCATGTTCATGATACAATAAAATCAGCATTACATAAGATGAAAGCCCATAATAGGAAGAAGCCACAGGATATGCAATAGCCCTATTAGAATGGCATGCATATTTAACCTTAATGTTATGAAGAACTTATATGTAGTTAAAATTTTTATGGTGCAAATCTCTGGTATTACAAGCCCAGGGAAACACTTCCCGAACATATCCTTTTGTGAAATAATGGAATTTTCTAGGGTGTTTATAGCCTTTAGGGGGCCAAGATTAGGCATAAGACAATCTGAATTTAAATCTTTAAGAAATCTAATAAAAAACTATTTAGTCATAAGAAATGGTTTCTTCAACCCATAGAGAAATATTTTCTTGTGAACATAAAGCTAAGTTTTCTTTGAAACAACATTTAATTAGGTGAAATAAAGATATATATTCTGTGGCTCCATTTAACTGTAAACATTAAAAAGATAAATTCAAACTATTCTAAATATGACTCTTAGATAGATGAAATGCAAAACTCCCTAATAGGGAAACGAATCCTTAAAATTAAAATTATTTTAATGCTTGAATAGAACAGATCCTACTAAAACAAAACAACAACAAAACAGAATTTCCAATTCTGCTAAGACACCAGCTGAAAATGGAGTTATATAAATAATTTTTTAGCAGTGGGGACTTTCTAGTTATTAGTAAAAAGATACTAATAAAAAGAAAGTACATATAACTATATTGTATGACATACTGATTCTAACAGTCAAGTTTGAAAAAATTATTCCTTCCCTAAATTATTTAAAATACACATCTCATTCCCACTGGAAAAAATCACTTCATTTTCTAGAGAATATTTTAATGAAATTTGCAACATGTGGATTATCTGGTTCAAAATATCAAGATTCTTATGCCTACCTGAACCACTTAAAATAAAGGCACAAGGAAAATTCAACATACAAAGAGTTAAAATAAACCTGGGAAGAGAATATTGTGGACAACAATAGGACATGAAGGGGACTAAAGACTGCTAAAGTCATCAAAACACAAAAACAAAAACCCTAAACCACTCATGTCCCTGCCAAACAACGTTTAAGAGCCATATGCAGCCTCCCAAGCTGCCAGATTGCAGCTCAGATAACTAGAAAAACAGTAGCCAAGATTGAGCTCAACCAAAATGTGAACTTAACCAGCAGTGGATGCCAATGAATTCTAACACTCACAGACTGAATAGAATAGAATAATTTTTCACAAACAGTTAGTAATTTTTACGGATACATCTTGAGGTATAAATGAGTATAACCGCAATCCATTGCATCTGTTGGTATTAACATCTGTCACATGTCCTTGAAAACTAGGTGTTTCCACCTCCAGGTAGGGAAGGGAGAATCTCAATTCTTTTTTTTTATTTTTTTATTTTATTGTTTAAAGTATTACAGATAGTAGTACATATGTCTCCTCCTCCGGCACATGCCCTCACCCCACCCTCTCAGTGTCTTGTGTCCATTGGTTATGCTTATATGCATGCATACAAGTCCTTCGGTTGGTCTCTTACCTCCCCCTGCGCCCCCTACCCTCAACACTCCCCAACCTTCCAGAGGCAGAGAAGCATGGAACAGACTGTCAAATTACAGTAGGAAGGGAGAATCTCAATTCTGACTCCAATGGCTTCAGGCTCACAAAGAACCAGTGGGTCTGAGGCTGATCAGCAGCCAAAGGCCTCCTTATTCGGAAGAGGTCAAGCCATTCCTGAGCCCTAAGTGTGATCTGGGTGCCATCCTGGGAGCTCTTGGAATGTCAGGGTTGGCCTGCCGTGAGCACATTAATTTACTGAGAACCTGATGAAAAGCAGTGCATATCAACAGGTATTTATGATTTATTTTATTTTTTTATCATTAAAGGCAAAGGGAAAAGAAGTGGTTGGAGTTGATGGAGAAGGAAACAGAGCAAGAGGCTAACAGGAAAGACAAATTTTCCCGGACCACCAGGGCCTTATTGTGAGAGCTAAAGCTATACATCATTTCCTGAGAAAACCGAGGAACTTCGAGGGGCGGTTCCAGCCGCCTTGAGAGACAAGTTACTGTGAGTTGACTGCAGAATGGGATTCTACTGACTTCTTTTTCTTCAGAAAATTCTAGAGAAACTCAGAAAACGGGCTATTGTTCCAGAAACTAATCTAGAAATCTACACAGTAATAATTTTTTATTGTAGAGTCTGATCTGTTTGATATTCTTTAATTATGTATATTAAGTAATTGCTTATTAAATAATATTTTCCACACCGTCCTCTTTTTTAAAAATATGTTCTTATTGATTTTAGAGAAAGAGGAAGGGGAGAGAGAGAGAGAAACATCCATGGACTGCCCCTGCACGCACCTGGATCGGGGACCAAACCGGCAAGCTGGGCTTTTGCCCAGACAGTTGTGCTGGCGACATTTCGATGTATGGAACAACACTCCAACCACCTGAGCCACACCAGCCAGGCTTCCACTCTATCGTCTTAAGATCAGTTATTAAATATGATGTTCAAAGGCTGAAGCAAATATTTGTAATGCATGTTTTAAACACTCTTCCATGTTTTCTAATAATGGATTCCTCGTACTTCTAAAATATTGAAACATACTGGTTTCTTTTTCTTTTTGCCAAAAAACCCTAAACTTGAATTTTTAACTAAAAAAAAAGTATTGTCTAACTCTTTTGCTATAGATGAACAACTAATCCATGTTATATATAACATAGTAAGTATATGATCTATTCAGCATTGTAGTAATAATAGCTAACATCTGACAATTTACTATGTGCCAGACACTATATTAAGGGTTTCACATGCGATAATTTATTTTACCATTTCACTTAATCTCCAAAATCAATGAGGTAAACGCTGTTATAATTTCCACTTTCAGTTCAATTAAACCAAGGCTCAGAGAAGTAACTTACAAAAGACAATGAAACTAGTAAGTAGTAGAATGATGACTCCAACCCAAATTCAAGTTTATATTTTCTTCTCTGAGTCTCTCTCTCTCTCTCTCTCAATATTGAGCTTAATTGTATATACAACACAGATAAAGCAGACTTCAACTGAACAGTAAAGAAGAATACTAGAAGATTCCTATGTTTATAAAATATATAATTTATATTCAAGAAAAGCTACATGATCTATGTATTTTAATATTTTTGTCCAATTCTTTCCTGTAAGATCTGAAAGTCTGTTCATCATCTTTTAAAAGATATAATTCCATCATGAATGTTTCATCTATTCAAATTCAAAAATCTTGAACATGTGTCCATAACAATGCTGTTACCTCTGCAAGAACTTTTATTCAGAAGAAAAGTCACAAAATCCTGAAATCCATGGAAGATATAGATAAAAGAAATTCAAAATTTTAAGCAAGTTCTGTCACAGATAGTTCTTTTAAAAGAAATATGGAAACAAAATTACTGATCAAGTTCATAACTTATTCTATTACCAGATGTGAAATCTCACCTTTACTCAGGATGCCAACCCGTAATGGAATAGATCAGTTTTTCCATAGAATATGAACACTAGAAAAGATGGGCATCATTTCAACTAACCTGAAATCCAAACAGGAAAGCCTTAATGTGGCTGTGCCCCAACTGACCTACTCAGGTGTTTCATAAATATAATACTCCTTGGTAATGAAATTTTCCATTATTCTTTTAAAGAAGACATTGAGACTTCATATAAAGATTAAATCAATGCCTCCTCTAAAATAAATATTGTTTAAGTTTCTCCTTTAAGTAGTGAAATTACAAAACAAAATAAATTCTATATAATTGCTTAGCAAAACTTAAAGTCAACATTCTGAAACAGTATTCCTTCAGAAAATAATATTTTCTATTGCTAGGAAAAAATGTAAAAGTGACTTTTTTCATACAGATTCTGAACTTAGTGATTGACAAGTATCAGACTAAAATTCAAAATGTATTGTGAAAAGTTAATAAAAAATATGGCAATCATAAAGTTACATTCTGTAAGAGTTGGAATCCCTTTTGTTTGTCTCTTCCTTTATATCAGTTAATGAAAAGATCTCAGTTTCCACTATTCTAACAGAGAGGACACACATCTATGATAACTCCCTTTCACTTTAACCAAAACAAATGCCCATGTTATAAATAAATCATTAAATAAATTCTTGAGCATAGAGGTAGGTCACTTGAGCATATTTTACTCTCTTGAAACATGAATGGGTAGACTGCTATGTAAGGGTTGTACCTTCATAACAGAATCAATGAAAACCAGAAGGGAGAGACACAATCAAAACCTCAGAGTATTTTATAAAACAAATCACTGCATGAAAACATGTTCAAAGTCCCTGCAAAAAGGTTTGTTAAAACTTTATATGTGATGTTAAGACAACAAAGTATCAAATAAAACAATAATTTTCCATCTTCATTTTTAAATATGAATGATTTCTTTTACTGATCCATTCAGAGTGAGTCTGCAAAATAATATCCACAAGTCAACAAAATCCACTATGTGTTTTCTATGTTGAGCATCTTTTTCTTTGCCTTTTAGTTAGTTTTATATTCCAGGACAAAAGACAGTTTTTTCATTGAGTTTATATTTTACCTATTTTTAAACTATAATGTGCTTGCATAAATTTTATTCTAAAAGTTAGTTGTAAGACAGTTTTATAAAAGAAAAAAACTTTTTTTCTTAGCAAAACAAATGAAGAATGTAATAATTTTAGGTTTGCATAGTACATATTCCAAATAACTACTTATCAAATAAATTTTACTTTCTGCAATAAATATAAGAACTATTTCTCCACAGTGTAAATACCACAAAACAGGGAAAAAAAGCAAATTTTACAAAAGTGGGATTAAACTTCTAAAAGAAAAATGAATGAGACTGTGTAATCTTGAGGTATAATGACTTCACAGGTAATACATATATTTTCATAAAATATTTGTTCTATACTAAGAGACATGAAAATCTGAAAAGTAAATGAGTTATCATTTACAAAGGTATGCACTGGGTAGTTAAAATATATTAAACTCCAAATACTTGAAAGCCAAATTATAGTGAAAACCTCAATACACTATTTGTGTTAAATCAATTTTTACTAAGGTTATCTTTCAGGAAAACTATCTTTTGTAAAAATTGTATTTAACTTAAAAACCAATTTCTGAAGGAAAAAAACCTCAGAGTATTTTACAAAACAAATCACTGCAATTAAACAACAGTTCACAGCTCAGGTTATTTTAGTAATAGTTGCTGTTCAGAAAACAAAATAAGGACAGATATAAATAACCTCTAGGGAACCAATCAAAGTATCAAGCAATTACTTAACATCTTCTAAAAACAGAACTACTTCTGTTTGTCTAGATAATTCATTTACTTTAAAATTTTGTGCACAGCAAAAGAAATCATCAACAAAACAAGAGAGCCCACTGCATGGGAGAACATATTTGCCAATGTTATATCAGATAAGGAGTTAATCTCAAAAATTTATAGGGAACACATACAATTTAACAAAAGGAAGATAAACAATCCAATCAAAAAATGGGCAAAGGACCTAAATAGACACTTTTCGAAAGAGGACATTCAGAAAGCCAAGAGACATATGAAAACATGCTCCAAGTCACTAATCATCCAAGAGATGCAAATCAAAACAACAATGAGGTACCATCTCACACCTGTCAGAATGGCTATTATCAACAAATCAACAAACGACAAGTGCTGGCAAGGATGTGGAGAAAGAGGAACCCTCATACACTGCTGGTGGGAATGCAGACTGGTGCAGCCACTATGGAAAACAGTACGGTGTGTCCTCAAAAAATTAAAAATGAAACTCCCATTTGACCCAGTAATCCCACTTCTAGGAATATATACCAAGAAATCAGAAACACCAATCAGAAAGAATATATGCACCCCTATGTTCATAGCAACACAATTTACAATAGCTAAGATTTGGAAACAGCCTAAGTACCCATCAGCAGATGAGTGGATTAAAAAATGGTGGTACATCTACTCAGTGGAACTCTTACCATTTGCAACAGCATGGATGGACCTGGAGAGCATTATTTCTAAGTGAAATAAGCCAGTTGGAGAAAGATAAATATCACATGATCTCACTCACTTGTGGAATATAATGAATAACATAAACTGATGAACAAAAGTAGATCCAAAGACATAGAAGCATGGAACAGACCATCAAACATCAGAGAAGGGTGTGAGGGGGGCGGGGGAGGAAATGTGATCAGCCAAAGGACTTGTATGCATGCAGATAAGCATAACCAATGGACACAGACACTAGGGAGGCGAGGGCATGTGCTGGGGGGTGGGAGTGGCTGGGGGGAAGTCAATGGGGGAAAAGGAGACATATGTAATACTTTGAACAATAAAGAATTTCTATTAAGAAGTAAATAAAAGTTTGTGAATAAATCTATCATAACTGATATATTATGAATTAACTTTTCTTAAACTTTGAAAAAAATACATGTTAAATTTCCACATGAAAATCTTCAAAGAAACTTCAGATTTTAACTGTTTGAAAAAACACACAACACAGATGAAATGACGTACCTAGCCAAAAAAACAACAACAAAGTACCAGGTGCTAAAAGCTACAGCCCAAGAGAATTAGTCCTCCTGTTAGAGACAGGAAATGGATACCCATGTATATAAACACCAATAGAGCAACTAAAAGGGGAGAGCATCTTCAGACCATATTTCTAGGCTGCTGAAGATGAGCAAACCTCAGATAGGCCTAGCTCGAATAAGGAAGCTATGCCCCACAATCACGCTGTTTCCATCACCAGCTGCTGCTATCATTTTCAAGCAAATGCAAAGATACAGACAGAACACACAGAATCATTGCCCAGGCTGTGAAGTGGCATGTACCTGCCATGTGTGAACATTTGCAAAACAGCTCAAGTCTTACCTCATAAGACCAGACACACTGAGTCCCACCAAACCGTCGAACACATCTTCCTACTTCCACATCTTCGTGAGTCGTGTACATTTCTCTGAGGCACTCACCAATGTGTGGCACCATCCTCCTGAGGACTTCTCGGCTGAAGATCATGCCAGGTCCTCCCATACAGAAGTTCTCCCCAGGCTCCAGGCCCAGCTTGCCGAGTTCTTCAATATTCCCCAGGCCAGTCTGGCCCAGGTAGAGGGGCTTGCTGCTATTCAGTGATCTAAGAAACTCTTCTAACTTGTCACCTACAAAGAGAAAGGCAACAATCATTCTTTTCCTAATTTCATAATCATTTATATGTACAAAGTAAGGGACAGAGCTTCCAATATTGTGTGTAAACTCCCCAAAAGTCTTAAACAAATGAAAAGAAGAAAAAAAGAAGAAAAACCTCTCTGAATGTTCTATTATTTTTTCAGAACTAATTTAAAGAATCAATCTTCTAGTCAAAGTCACTGAAAAACTTTAATAAGTCTAACAATCATCAGATTTTTAAAAAATTTTCATTTATTGATTTTTTTAGAAAGAGAGAGAGAGAAAAACACACATTGACTTGTTGTTCCACTTATTTATGCATCCATTGGTTGATTCTTCTATGTACCCCGACTGGGAATCAAGCCTGCAACCTTAGCATATGGGGAGGACACTTGAACCAACTGAGCTACCCAGCCAGGGGGAAACAATCATCAGATTTTTAAAGGTGAAATAATTAATGATAAGGAGAATAAAGAGGTTTCTTAGCATATTTGAAGTAATGATAAAATTCCCAGAAATATTAAATATTGATATTTAGCATTGACTGACAATATTAATATCCAATAATTTTTTTCTGGCAATTGATTCAGTTTAGTGTTTTGTCCTTAACTTTTCTTGAAATTTACCTTTGGAACTTTGGAAAGTGCCCTTTTAGAAAAATAAATAAATATTTAAATTAAAGAATAAAATTGGTTTACTTGTAGTTTGTTAAGTCATTAGGAAAAACTATTTAAAATCAACTAATACACTTCAAAAGCATTTATTAGCCTACAATAAACTGGAATAAGTAGTCACTTTCTTATATTCCCAATCAGCATCCTTACTAACATTTCTGGTGATCACAGCATTTGCGGTCATTATCTTGATCCCATGCCACGCCCCTTGCATCTCAATGAGTTTCAGCTATTATTGGGTTCTTAATACAAGATGCATTTCATTCTTAACAGAAATGGAAAGACGAAGGCATTTCAATGTTCTGAAGGGACAATCTTTTCAAAGCACTAAGAGAAATGCTTGTTTTTCCCTGAGCCCTGAGAAAGGTACTGCCTCCTGGACCAGGGGGGAGCAATGAGGCTACAAGTAGAGAGGCTCAAACTGAGGAAGGGCGGCCTCCCTTGTCCAAGAAGCTAGGAGACCTGAAACGCACAGGGGGACCTCCATGCCATACACTCTTCTCCTTCCCAGGCACCCCTCTCCCTCCTCGCCATCGGCTGGGCTGGAGAGATTTCCTCCAGCTCGCAGTAACTTCTCTCTGCTGAGTTTAGAAATCTCTGGCCAGAGCCGCCCACACTCGGGGTGAAGGACCGCGCCTCTTTAAAAAGCTGACAAAGTTTTCTCATGCTGTGGCTGTGGCTGCGCGTGGTCTGGGGCACTTCCAGCCTCTGCTTATCGCAGCAGCCAAGACGGTCTGGAAAGGGTCCATGCTGGTGTGTGCTAGCACAGCTTGGAGCTCCTAGGACCTAGGGTCTGGAAAATTCTCGGATGCTATGCCCTCCTCCCCCCCCTTGGGGACGGCTGGGTGCTGCGCGGTAGCGGCTGGAAGGCGCGTGGGGCGCTGGAGATGCTCAAGGACTCCCAGGGCGGGCGGGTCTTGCGAGAGGGAAGGAAACGCACAGAGGAGGGTCCGAGACAGGGAAGATGATTCCCTCGATCTCCCCAGTTCCGGAATTGCGCTCGATCCAGGTCAAACGACAAGGCAGGGGAACAAAGCAGGAACAGCGATCTCCATCCAGACTGGCTCTCGCCCGCGTCCGCAGCCTTCCCTTTCTCCACCGAGGACACGCCCCTCTGGGCTGCTTTGGGAACCGGCCACCACCCGGGCTTTGAGAGCCAGGCGGAGTGGGAACAGCCTTTGGTTGAACCCTAAGGTCCCGGTCCTCACCTCTCCCACACTGTGAAGAGGAGGGCTAAGCGCTGGGAGGGGACGAAAAAGCCAGAGTGAGGGAGGCGGATAAAGCCGGGTAGGTGTGAGGAGAACCCGAACCGCTAGAGAGGAAGAAGAGCGGACTAGGGATGGGAAGCGAATGCGAGGGGTGGGGTCGACGGGCTGGGGGCTGCAGGAGCCCAGGCCACGTGCTGGCAGAGCAGAGGCGCTGGGCAGGGGTCGGGGTTGGATGCAAAGAAAGGAGGTGGGCAGGCGGGGCAGCCGGCGCTGGGAGGTCACCTTTGATGTAGACGTCGTCGTCGGCGCGCATGAACCACTCATACTTGTCCAGGTAGTGGTCGTGCATGTACTTGATCATCATGAAGGACTTTTTCTGGGGAGGATAGGAGTCGTCCACCCCAGGCAGCTCGATGACAGGCAGGGGTGGCGGGGGCAGGCCGAGTCCGGCGTTGGGGGGCTGCTGGCTGGAAAAGAACTCCACGCGGC
>NW_005357764.1:3285858-3290644 GCF_000412655.1 Myotis brandtii | reverse complement strand
ACTGCCTCCTCCCGGTGCGTCGGCTTCGCTGACCTCATCGGCGGAGCTCGGGTCCCGAGCCCTGGCTGGCCTACCCGGGCCCAGGGCTTGCTCCGTCCCAGCGTGACCCTTCCCCATCAGCCGCCCTGGCCCTGTCCGTCTGTGCTCCTCTCCGAGTTTTCGGTCCTTTTCGGGTTTCTCTCTTGGCTCCTGGTCCCGCTCACTGTTTAGGAATCCAACGGCCCCATCCCAGCACCTCCTCCCAGCCTCACTAACTCCCCCGTCCCCACCCGCATCCTTCACCACCTCTCCACCGGAGCACCATTGTCACTGGGTGTCTCTCACGAGGACTGAAAAGACAGCCCTGAAAGGCCAGGAGAGATCATGGGGAGTGGGCTTAACCCCCAAAGAACATAAATATCCCCTGTTCCCCACCTGTTGAGTTTGGAAATATGGGCCTGCTCGTGGTCCCTCCTCAGCTCTCCTACTGGTCTCTTGTCTAGAAGTGAAAACCAGGAACTATTTTCCATCTTGGTAGTAGACTGGGTCAGTAAGACTGGACAAATGTAATCAAATTACAGGGCCCAAACCTGGAAGATTCAAACTAAGAAAATTCTTCCAACCCTGCCCACCCCCCCATAAGTGAACTTAAAAAATAAAATAAAATGTTTACTCTTGTCTAGTAACCATGTTATTTTCTAAGGCAATGACAATTAGGGAGGTGAAATCTCCAGCAATATGTGACATTTTGAAGAAGGAATCATTTAACAACTTTCTAGAAGTTGTGACTCTTAACTGTAGTCTGAGTTGCATTCGGCATCCCAAACCCTTCCCTCTTCTTCAAATGTCAGTCTTCTGTTTTGTACATCAAACGCAAAAGGATGGTATTGAATGGCATTAGACATGGGGCTCCATCCAGCAAGGGGCTGGCAGCGTCCCTGGAACGTAGGCCTGCCCGGAGCCCTTGGAGGAGTGGTTCTTTCCACGCCAGTCACGGCTGTGCATGAGCACATCTGACTCAGTGTTTCATCTGTGGACAGTGAAGCTCCTCTTCACATAATAGGCCTTGACCAGAAACACTTGGGGATACAGATGATTGAATTCTTTCTCAAAGTTTAATTTTTATTAGAATACAAAACTAGTCAAACAGGCCCCTTCCGATTTAAAAAAAAAAAAAATATCTTCCCAAGGACATTTTAAACTTTCTGGAATAGTGCTGTTCAATATAACTCTTCCTTAATGGGACTTTTCTTTGTCTGTGCTGTCCAATAAGCCAGCCACTAGTTATGCATGATAATTGAGCAATTGGAATATGGCTTTAAATGATTGTCCAGTTTTATTTAATTTTCATTAACCTTGATTTAAATAGCCTTGTGTGGCTAGGAGATGCCATGTTGGACAGCACATTGTCAGAGGAGATCCATACCATACGGTCCCATTGCCTACCGTAAATTGTGAAGAATGGTCCCCCTACACACCAGCATACTCTCCCTGTGATATTCTGCCAGGCTTTATTCCAATGGGTGCCATTCAGGTAGTTGATCTACAAAATCATTACTTCTCATCATTAATTCTCACAAATAACCCACTCATCAACTGTGACAACATTTGGGAGAAAGTGAACTTCATTCTTTTATTCAACAAGTAGATGTTAGAGATTGAGCATTCCGTTAAGTGGAAGGCTCTGGACATGGAAATGTCAACAAGATATTCGCTGCCACTTATCATGAAGTATACAGTGCAGTGGAGAATACAGACATTAAACACCACAGGACACAGTGAATTATAACAGTGACAAATGATATGAAGGGACAATGTAGGGCGCATACTCTGAAGGAGTATTTATAAGGAGCAACTAATGTAGCCTGGGAGCCAGGGAAGGCACGTGGAGACATTGAAATAAAATGAAAAGTATTGAAATGATGTTCTATATTGGCTAAGTGACTTTGAGAAAGTTATTTAAATTATCTGAGCTTTAGACTTCTCATCTGTAAATACCTTTTGTGAGGATTTATTAAGATATATGTGTTTGGTACAGTGTCTAGTTTATTGTAGGCACTCAGAAAATGTTAGTTCTCATTTTTTCAATCTATTCCTTTATAATAAAATCTGTTAGATATCACCTTACTTATTTTTGTAATATTTCATCTTTTCACTTATTTAACAAATATTTATTTAGTGTCTACCATAAGCCAGGCACTATTCTAGAAAAACAGCGGTAAATGAAACAAAGTCCTTGACTGCATAGGGTTAGGGTTAACGTTATAGTTAGGGCTAGGGCTAGGACTAGGGTTAGGGTTAGGTTTAGGCCTAGGGCCAGGGTTAGGGTTATGGTTAGGGTTAGGGTTAAGATTAGGACTAGGGCTAGGGTTAGAATTAGGGCTAGAGCTAGTGTCAGGGTTAGGATTAGGGCTAGGGTTAGGGTTAGGGTTAGCGTCAGGGTCCTTGGATGCACAGTGGAATCTCCTGGGGAGTTAGGGTAAGGGTTAGGGTTAGGATTCCTGCCCCCACCTTCAGGCATTCTGATTCAGAAAAACTCCAGATTTATTATTGTTATACACATTAAAACATTAGAAATATTTTTGTAGGATTCCTGAGGATCCCATGTTGAGAAACTTGACCTAGGTGCCAACATTGTAATTACTGTTAAGGTGTCACTGCCAGTTGGGTTCCATGTGCCTATATGACTTGATCTGACTAATGGCTGTATCATGTCCTGCTTTCCCAATTCTGTGCTGCTAATACTAAAACCTAAATTTAATTTTAGTCTGACTCTGATGGTGCTGTTGTAATTCCTGCCTGCTTTCTGTAAAGGCAGACATGGGAAGTACAGACTGGAAAAAAAAAAGGGTGGTGTAGAATGGAGGGTGTGGTAGCAGAACTCCAGCACAGGTTCAAGAATGCAGAGCTCCACCCCCTCCGTTATTTCTAGGATGGGCCTCAGCCATGTCTTCTTCTGAATCTCTTCGTGCCAGTTTGGGAAATGAAAGCAGAAAGCACTGCTGAGAAATCACTTAGCTATGAGGCTAACATTTGCTCATATTCCTCTCTTGAGGCTCACCTTCCAGTCCTCTTTCTTCCCAATGGAGATTCAGAGATAAGGCCACTGAGGCCCAATGAAAGTCTCACCATACTCCCCCCTACTCATATTTTCCATCTTGAACAATATTGATCATATAGCAATTTTTAAATAATGGCCACTTGTTTCATTTATAGGAGCCAATTTAACTTTTTCAATTAGCTCACAATTTTATTTGGATTTTGCATTCTGCCTATTCCTAGAGCTCCAATTGGCTTCAAAAGGCCAATAATTGCACCTTCTACTTTATTGGTATGGCAATGCTATCTTTTTTCTTCACTAAGTTTTATGACACTCCAAGTCTAGAATTAACTTATTGAGACATTCTTTCTTTGGCACAGTAATACAAAATGGCTGGAGCCGCATAACAATGTTCTGTCTGCAGTTTGTTTTTATAGAAATGAAAAGTATAACTCCAAATTCATTAGAGATACAAACTAGAAGCAGAAATATCTGAATGATTTAAATTCTGTTTGTCTCAGAAGATCCATCCCTGCCATTCCCTTTCAACAGCAGCACATGCAAAGGAACTCAAGCCACTGGCATCCTAGAATGCAACAGGTGTGGATCTAAAAGAACAGAGGCAATAAGCTGTAATAATAAAAGTGTAATATGCTAATCAGACTGGACAAAGCCGGGGCTCCGAGGGAAGCCCAGGTTCCAGGTGCCAGAAGGAAGCTGGTGCCGGCAGTCTGGGGAAGGAAGGCCTACTCTTGCACGCATTTTGTGCATCGGGCCTCAGTACACTTATAAGCATGTCAAAGCTTCAAAATGAAAATTCAAGGACAATCACTCTCATGTCATCCCAAACTATTAGAATCAGTGTTCCATCAGGAGCAAGACATCCTACTCTTGATTATCTCTTCTAAAAAAATTGTACTATTTCTAGGAGAAGAAAAAGATGAAGGAATTTCCTTAGACCAGTGTTCTCAAATGTTTTGTTATTGGGACCCCTATTATATTCTAGTATATTTTTCCCCCTCTGGCTCTATTTTTTTGTTCATCAGTATATGTTGTTCATTATATTCCACAAATGAGTGAGATCATATGATATTTATCTTTCTCCGACTGGATTATTTCACTTAGCATGATGTTTTTAAAGTCTATTTTGTCGAATATGAGTATTGCTACTCCAGCTTATTGTTTTTCTTTTCCATTTGCATGGAAAATTTTTTTCCATCCCTTCACTTTTATCCTGTGTGTATCTTTTGTTTGAGGTGAGTCTCTTGTAGAAAGCATATAGTTGGGTCATATTTTTCTATCTATTCAGCTACCCTACACCTTATTTTTTTTACCTTATTCCTTTTGATTGGAGCATTTAATCCATTTACATTTAGGATTATTATTGAGAGGTACTTATTTATAGCCATTTTAATTCTGTATGGCTAGGTTTCTCTCTCTGTTTCTTCTCAGCAATCCCTTTAGCATTTCTTGTAATGCTGGCTTGGTGGTGATGAACTCCTTTAGCCTTTTTTTTTTTTTTTAACGTCTGGGAAGTTCTTTATTTGTCCGTCTATTTTGAATGATAGCCTTGCTGGATATAGTAATCTTGGTCTCAGATCCCTGCTTTCCATTACCTTAAGTACTTCATGCCATTCCCCTTCTGGCCTGTAGAGTTTCTGGTGAGAAACCAGGTGTCAGCCTTATGGGAACTCCTTTGTAGGTAATAGTTTTCTTTTCTCTTGCTGCCTTTAAGATTCTCTCTTTGTCTTTAATTTTTGGCATTTT
>NW_005357764.1:3252669-3285630 GCF_000412655.1 Myotis brandtii | reverse complement strand
CTGTCTTCTAATTCACTGATTTGATCCTCAGCTTCCCCTAATCTGTTGTGTATTCCTTCCAACGTGTTCTTTGTGTTATGTCATTCTTTATCTCAGACTGTTCTTTTTTCATAGTTACTATATCTATTTTCATACTGTTGAGCATTTTTAACATCATTACTCTGAACTCTGTTTCAGATAAATCTCTTCTCTGCTTCATTTATTTCTTTTTCTGGAGAATTCGCTAGTTCTTTTGTTTGGGGGTTGTTTCTTTGTTTCCTCATTTTATTGTCTGTTTGGGTTTGTGACTACAATGGGGCCTTGACTTACGAGTGTCCCGACTAACGAGTTTTTTGAGATACGAGCCATCTCTCAGCCGATTTTTTGCTTTGAGTTGCGAGCTAAAATTCGGGTTACGAGCCAGCTTCAGATACCCCACTGCTAGTTGGCACATTGAACATCACAGTGAACGCCACAACATCAGCCCAGCATCATGTGTCTCACTCGTTCACTTTTTGATTTAACATACAAGTAATTTGAGTTACGAGCTCAGTCACGGAACGAATTAAACTCGTAAGTCAAGGCCCACTGTATCTGCCTTTCACATTCACCACAATATCCAGAGTCTGTCATAGAGTAGTGTTCAGTAAATATTTGCTGAATAAATAAATAATTGATTGCTACTACATGGTCTTTCATTGTCTGTCCTTTACCCACCTTCCCAGCCCCGTCTCCCATCATGTTCTACCAGGCACTTCTGTACTCACATTATATTGACCTTATGAACTTTCAGCTGCCACTCCCTGGCAGACAGCACCCCACTGCTTTTTACAGCTAGATGTTATGTGGGGACCCTGCTCAGTTTGGTGCTCTCTGCTGGGGAGCCCAGCTTCAGGATTAGATCCCAGAGTTCTCAGTGGCTCCCCCTGACAACTGAGACATATCTCCGGGACTTCAGTTGCCGTCTATGGGTGCCCGGCCAGCCCTTTCATAACTCTGCCCCTCCTACCAGTCTCTATGCCATCTCCACCTTCGGTCCTTGGGTATCAGGGTTCTCTCCTGTGAGTTTTCCATTTATTATTCAGGAAGCCTTTCAGTATTTCAGTTGTAATTCCCAGCTTGTTCCTGGGAGCGTGTCCGTGCAGCATCCTCCTACTCTGCTGCCATTTTTAATCTCCTCCAAATGTATTACATTTTAACATGAATAAATAATATAAAAACATAAGTGTATTTTCCAAAACAAAACAAAAAAAAAATGTGAAGAGTGGAATAAAAAAAAAAAAAAGCTCTGGCCTCCCAAGAAAATAATATAAAAACATAAGTGTATTTTCCAAAACAAACAAAAAAAATGTGAAGAGTGGAATAAAAAAAAAAAGCTCTGGCCTCCCAGGGCTAATATTTTATTGGAATCCATAAAACCTGACCTTCAAGACTATTGAAAGACTTGGGTCATGGTTAGCTCACTATGGATTTAAATAAAAGTACACTGCTGGAAGTTCTAGCCGGTTTGGCTCAGTGGGTAGAGGTAGAGTGTCAGTCTGCACATTGAAGGGTCCTGGGTTCAATTTCGGCCAAGGGCATATGCCCGGGTTATGGGCTTGATCCCTAGTAGGGGATGTGCAGGATGCAGCTGATCAATGGTTTTTCTCTCATCATTGATGTTTCTATCTCTCTCTCCCTCTCCCTTCTCTCTGAAATCAATAAAAAATATATATATTTTTAAAGTACATTGCTGGATACAGCAGCCTTCAAATGAATTATAAACTGTACTTGCTTCACTCCCTCAAGATATAATGACAATGGGTTGAGAGATGTAATATCTAACCTCTTTTGCATCTTAATAAAATATCCTGAAATTTAATAAAAGTAGGAATAACATAAGAGAAAAGACCCCTAATCCCTCTTCTTATACTTATTCTGTAATGATAGTGTGGATATAAATAATAGTGTGGACATAAATAGTGCCTTTTTACTTACAAAAGCTTGATTGGGTGTTTCGCTTATGTCTAAGAGACTG
The DNA here is from genome assembly GCF_000412655.1 of Myotis brandtii. Taxonomy (NCBI): domain Eukaryota; kingdom Metazoa; phylum Chordata; class Mammalia; order Chiroptera; family Vespertilionidae; genus Myotis; species Myotis brandtii. The sequence continues at coordinate 3,283,634 of NW_005357764.1, read as the reverse complement.
TCATTGGAGCCCAGGGGGAACTGAAGAAATCTGAATTCTGATATGGTCACCTCTTGACCCTTTCAGTTATATAAATGTATATATATAATATTTATATGTATAGTGTGCAATATATTTGTATTGATGCATAAGAAAGCAACACAGTAAAATCCTGTAGACATTCTGAAATCCAGTTGTCTCTTTGCTATTCAAAAGTGACCTTTAAGAATGAATAGTCAGAACTGGATGTATTGTGTAAAATAAAATAAAGTATATTATTAAGGTGAATTCTGCCCCCCCTTTTTAAATGTGGCTATTAGAAACATGTTAATTACATATGTGATTACTACATTTCTTTTCAACAGCAGTTATCTATAGAACAGGAAAAGAGACCAAGAATTTAATAGGGGTTGAAAATTAAAGAAAAGAAAAGTAACAAATGCATTTTAACTTTTCTAAGAGAAAATACTGAATTGGGGCTCATTAACATTTTAGGAGAGTTGTGAAAGGAGAAAATCAAAATAAAAAACCTTGTTAGAATAAATTCAGATGGGTGATTAGGTGCTCTCTGAAGATTTTGCCTAATCATAGACTATTACTACTTAAGAAGAAAAAAAATCCTCACATCATAAATAGTGCCTCTTTATTTGTAAAAGCTTGATTGAGTGTCTCGGTTACGTCTAAGAGTCTGTCATTACAGCCCAGGGAAATGGAAGAATTGGAACTTTTAATTCTGATATGGTCACCTCCTGACCCTTTCATAGTGACGCAGGAGTCTCATTCTCTTCTTCTCAAAGCACACTGATGGTTTGAACAAGTGGAGCATCTTATAGTCAGATAATTCTATAGGAAATAAAACTAAATGTGTGCTGATCTTAAATAAAATATTTTCTTTAAAACTGTTTATTATAGAGAATTTCAAATCTACCCAAGGGTAATCACCCAGACCCAACAGTAACTCATCCCCGGTCCATCAAGTCTCACCCATATCACCATCCACATAACAACCACCCTCAATCCCATATTATTTGAATTCCACATATTTAAATATTTACCTTTAACTTTCATTACTGATCAAACTATGATATTCTCATTTGGGCCTTTTTCTGTAATTTTAAAGTTATTGCTAATTCCTTTCAATCAACTGATACACTCAGTGTAGTGCCTTCAGAGCAATATGCCGAATGGCTCCGAGTGTGTCAGACTTAGCTTTCGGGGTATTTGACATTAATGTCATCCCAAAGCCAGGGACACAGCTTCTACAAGAGCTCTGCTTCAGAATGATTGCAGATGATTCCTGTGTTCTCATAGCTTCAGCTCAGAGAAGGTGGCAAATGATTCAATAGTCAAATGTGGACATGTTTGAAATTGTTAAAGGATTTAGAGAGGACAAAGAATCAGTTAACATTTTCTAGAAACTATTAAATTTTAAGACGTTTTTGTTTTATTGTTTTTCTCAAAATATATTGAAGTGCTTCATAGAGATGTTATCTGGTTGTTCAAAAGTGTAACTATTGAAATATTCTTGTTTATGTAAGAATAGCAATCCTAACAGTCACTTTTAGTCAGCAATCTTAGAATTTGTGTTCTCTCTTCCAACATAGCATACAGATCTATCTATATTGCAGTATGCATTTATTTTGTTTCCTTTTCTTCAATGACAGAGTCTTTATACAAATTTGTCCCTTTACACTCCTTTTATCCAAATAAAGATGTTTTCTTAATTTCTTCCTAGAATGTATTACTTTATTCTTTTTAAAAACATTTTTTTTATTGATTTCAGGGTGGAAGGGAAAAAGGGAGAGAGAGATAGAAATGTCAATGATGATAGGGATTAAACCTGCAACCAGGGCACATACATCTCCATTTTAACACTTTTGGTGTTTTCTTGTCTCTGCCCCATTGATAGCTGTGCTGTGAGGAGCAGGCAGGGAGCAGATGAGTTTTATTTTATGTGAGTGGACGTCCGCAACTTTGAATTTTAAAAAGAGAGGTGAAGAACAACCACCTTCTTGTTCCCAGGCCCTTAAAAAAATTTTTCAAATATGTACACAAATATGACCACTGGAGCTTTATTCTGAAGTTCAAGCAAAAACAAGGTAACTTGGAATACGATGAGGCTAATGTTAGTGAAAACTGAAGTTACACTTTTAAGAGCTTGGAAAGCAAGCTGAAAATCGGGTTGAATAAAAATTACTCTTGAAAATCCTTTACTTGTCCATAAGGTAGATTAGGTGTAGTCTTTGGATAGAGATCACTGTATGATATATTTTATGCCACTTATGTTTGAAAACTTCTGACATACAGTAAGAAAAAGAGTCTATTCAAATGTGTGGAGATTCTGCCTTCAAGTTAACCTATCAAACCCTTGCAGTGACTAGAGAATGGGTGGAGAATTCAAAAATGCCCCTGCTTTCAGGATTCAACTTCTGTTGAAATCCCTTTGCAGGTGGTTGTGTGGAACACATGAGTTAAACAAGATGAACACGCCCACAGAAGTTCTGGATCACAGAGGTACTTAATAAATATTTCCTATATTTGAATATGATTCTTAAGTATATGCATGTATTTAAACAAGTGATCAAAGTTTCCTCTATAGCTGTGTGCATATGTCCACAGGAAGCTCCAACAACAGTTTGGACTAAGAGATAGAACTGTCTCTACACACAGACATCTATAAAGAAAAATCTGAGCACTTGTTCTGGTCTTTCTAAGATGGCATTTGCTCTTTTAGTCCACGGATCCTCTTGACCTCTATTTGTTTATTCAACAAAGATTTCCATGCGGCACTGCTATAGGTGCTGGGGTTTCATTAAATAAAGCAAACCAAATTCCCTTGCCATTGTTTTGGGGAGATTACACACTAGCTGATGGCAGACAATAAAATAAAACACAGCATTCAATTGCATAGTATGTAAGATGGTGAGAAAATGTATGAAACATAAGTCAGGAAAGGGGGTTAGGAACTTAGAGACAGAGAGGCAATTTTTAAATATGGTGATCAGAAAGGGTCTCACTCAGAAAATGGCAGATGAGCAAATGCTTGACAAGGTAACGAGGAAGCAAAATACAGTGATGTCCGTTAGCAGGCAGATGGGAACATGTGTGGTATATTCTAGGAACAGCAAGGAGGGTAGGGTGGCTAAGAGGGTCTGAACAAGGGGAACGTGGGAGGAGATGCGGTTGGCATGATAAGGGATGTCTTCAGTAACACACCCATTTGGTATCTCTTCACAATATAACAGTTTTAGGTTTACTTTCTGATTTTCATTATAGAGTTAAAAATAGAGAAAAAACACGCTATTTTTAAGTGTAACTCCAACCCAACATTTCCAGAAATCACCTATAAGCCCCTTTGTGGACTGATAGAGCATAGGCTGACTTCTGAGTCAGATGAGCTTAAAGACTCCCCCAGAGCCAACAGTCTCTACCCCTCATCAGTCGGGCACCACCCAAGCTGGCCTGACTTCCATTTCCTATATGCCTGGCCTTTTTAATCTGTTCTCCAGCAGTTTTTAAGTATTTTTTTCTGCATATCCTGCATATCTTACTAATGGTATCTCTGCATTCCTTCATCTAGCTGCTGTGTGGGGAAATCCTGCTGGCATCCATTCTGGGCAATTCCTCCAAGTCGGTGGAGCTAAGACATATTTCACGGACTGGAGGTGATGAGATTTCTGGTCACCTGGTATATCATTTCACTGTCTATGATTCAAGCTGCAGATCCTGGTTAGATATTTATAGCAGAGCAATTAAAAAACATTTTTGGTCATTGTTGACAGTATTACAATTGTCCTCCTTCCCCTGTCTCTGCCGAGCCCTCACCCCACCCCAGACCTTCACCACACTCTTGTCTGTGTTTTGGGCTATGCATATAAGCATATAAGTTATTTGGTTTATCTCTTCCTGTGCCCCCCCCCCCAACCCCTGAGATATGTCAGTCTGTTCCATGCCTCCATGCTTCTGGACTTATTTTATTGGTCAATTAATTTTGGTCATTAGATTCCACAAATAAGTGAGATCACGTGATATTTGTCTTTCTCTGACTGGCTTATTTCACTTAGCATAATACTCTCCACATCCACCCACGCTATCTTAAAGAGTAAGAGATCCTACTTTTATTATTGCTGCATAGTATTCCATGGTGTAGATGTACCACAGCTTTTTTATCTACTCATCTACTGATGGGCACTTGGGGTATTGCCAAGTCTTAACTTTTGTAAATAGCACTGCTGTGAACATAGGAGTGCATATATTCTTTCTGATTGGTGTTTCGGGGTTCTTGGGATATGTTCCTAGAAGTGGGGTTGCTGGGTCAAACAGCAGTTCCATTTTTAATTTTTTGAGGGAACTCCATACTGTTTTCCATAGTGGCTACACCAATCTGCATTCCCATTAGCAGTATACTCCACATCCTTGCCAGCACTTGTCTGTTGATTTATAATTGATGATAGCTATTCTGTCATGTATGAGATATCTCATTATAGTTTCTTTTTTCCTTAATTCTCACCCGAGGAAATTTTTTCCATTGATCTTTAGAGAGAGTAAAAGGGAGGGAGGACAGAGAGAGAGAGAAACATCAATGTGAGAGAGACACATCTACTGGTTGCCTCCTGCATGCGCCCAGACCAGGGCCAGGGATTGAACCTGCAACTGAGGTACATGCCCTTGACCAGGAATCTAACTTGCAACCCTTCCGTCTATGGACTGATGCTCTAACCCAGTGGTCGGCAAACTGCGGCTTGAGAGCCACATGCAGCTCTTTGGCCCCTTGAGTGTGGCTCTTCCACAAAATACCACATGCAGGCGCGCATGTACAGTGCAATTGGAACTTCATGGCCTATGCGCAGAAGTCGGTTTTCGGAAAGAAGATAGACAAAACAAGTATACAAGACGAGTGTGGATGGGAGAGTTGGAAGGGGTCGACCTCAGCGAACATACCTCAATCAGATTGAGGACGTTTTTAGCAAAGGCCAGCTTAGGAGTACCCTAATTAAGTTAATAACAATGTACCTAACTATATAGTTTAAGTTTAAAAAATTTGGCTCTCAAAAGAAATTTGAATCGTTGGACTGTTGATATTGGGCTCTGTTGACTAATGAGTTTGCCGACCACTGCTCTAACCACGGAGAAAACCAGCCAGGGATCATTATAATTTTAATTTGTGTCTCTCTGATGATTAGTGACATTGAACATTTTTCATATGTCTATTGGGCATCTGCATGTCCACTTTGGAGAAGTCTATTCAGGTCCTTTGCCCATTTTTTAATCGGATTGTTTGTCTTCCTTTTATTGAGTTGTATGAGTTCTTTATATATTTTGGAAGTTAATCCCTCATCAGATGTATCATTGGCAAATATGTTCTCCTATACAGTGAGTTCCATTTTCATTTTGATGGTGGGTGTGTGGTTGTTGTTGTTTTTTCTGTGCAGAAGCTTTTTAGTTTGATGCAGTCCCATTTATTTTTTTCTTTATTTCTCTTGCCCTAGAGTGGTCGGCAAACTCATTAATCAACAGAGCCAAATATCAACAGTACAACGATTGAAATTTCTTTTGAGAGCCAAATTTTTTAAACTTAAACTATATAGGTAGGTACACTGTTATTAACTTAATTAGGGTACCCCTAAGGCTTAGGAAGAGCCACACTCAAGGGGCCAAAGAACCACATGTGGCTCGCAAGCCGCAGTTTGCTGCCCACGGCCCTAGGAGATGTATCAATGAAAATTTTCCTACATGAAATGTCTGAGATCTTGCTTCCTATGTTTTCTAGTACTTTTATGGTTTCACAACTTACATTTAAGTCTTTTATCCATTTTGAGTTTATTCTTGTATATGGTGTAAGTTGGTGGTCTAGTTTCATCTTTTTGCATGTGCCTGTATAATTTTCCCAACACACCATTTGTTGAAGAGACTGTCTTTACTCCATTGCATGTTCTAGCCTCCTTTGTCAAATATTAATTGACCTTAATGGTGTAGGTAAATACCAGGACAATATTTTTAAGATAATAATTGGTGCTTATCTTCTGTGCCTCTCCCTCCTATTTTAGGTGATAGCCAGGTCATTTGTAGTTCCTTGCTCCTGGACTTTTTGCAAAACTGGAAGTAGAGGTCTAGGAGGACAACAGCCATTCTTATGGTTTGTAAAAGTATTAGCTTATGGATGAGATCTTTTTAGCTAGCCCAGTAGATAAGGTGAAAGGAAGAGTAAGTCCTTTGGGGCCAAATAGTGAGAGAGATGACATTTATAGAACCAGTGAATGGGATCAAGATTTGCGGGTCCCCTTGACTCTCCCTAGGTAGTGGCCTTCAGGGAGCCTAGACCCTAGACACAGTGGTCTCAACCTCTTTGAGGACCTAGGGCAGCCAATAGATGCAGAGAGCCACTACACCTGAAGGGACCATTTTACCATGTTTGAGGAATGATGGAAGGATGCAGACTATAACTTCAGCAGTATTCTAGATATTTGATGCTGTACACAACCCTAAGATTTTAGATAACCATGGGGGGTGACATATCCCGGCAATATATTACATTTAATTTCTTACTATCTACACCAAATGGAGGCCTGGACATGGACTGAAGAAGGTTTCTAAAAATAAAGAAATGTGACATGAAGTGTATATTGAATTGAGTATGTAGTTTAAGATTTATACCATACATGGTCCCCCCTCCCTTAGGCAATAAAGACCTTTAAACATATTAAAAAATAAGTTCAGCCCTAACCGGTTTGGCTCAGTGGATAGAGCATCAGCCTGCGGACTCAAGGGTCCCAGGTTTGATTCCGGTCAAGGACGTGTACCTTGGCTGCGGGCACATCCCCAGTAGGGGGCGTGCAGGAGGCAGCTGATCGATGTTTCTAACTCTATCCCTCTCCCTTCCTCTGTGTAAAAAATCAATAAAATATATATTTTTTAAAAAAGTTCCTTTCCCCAATGACACTTCTGTTATACACAGAATGTTAATCAAGTACTTGCTGTTGCGTCAAGTTCTTGTAACTTCTGAACTTGTTTCATTAAACGTGTTCTTAGCAATCACATTTATTCAGCTAAAGAATGTGCATAAAGCTGACATCCATCCAATAGAAATTTCCACTCTTTGATTTTATACACTCAGGAAATTGCAAGTAAGAGTTATGATGCATAGAACATTAAAATGTTTTTTAAAGATTAATTATCACCACACACTGAAGGACTAGACCAGATGAGTGTCTAATTTCATTCATTTAAGTGTATTTAATCTTTTAAAATGCGATACCTGCCATGCAGAGGCAATCTGAGAATGAAGAGAAAGAAGCCAAGTGACAGACCCCACTGCGATTTCAGCATCTGAATCCAGTAGTGTTTGGAAGCCCACTCCTCGATTTTATGCCATGTTTCATAAGCCAGTTTACAATAACTTTCTGTATCACAACTAATAGAATTTTCACAAAAAGACTGTTAAGTGTGCATTGAAGTTGGACCACATATTAGCAAAGCCCAGCCCTTCTGCTTGCCAGCTTTAATCCTTTGTGCCTCAGCTTCTTCCTCAGTATTAGAGGGATCACTGTGATACCAGCCTCCTTACGTGGGGAGCACTCATTGTGTGTGTGTATTATCACACAAGGCCTGGCCTTGGGAAGTACTCAGAAAATGCAGGCTACTGCTATGACATGGGCACACTGAAAAAAAGTTACCTGGTTAAGAATAGATGCATTAAAGCAACCAAGCAATAGTAAGAAATTGAAAAACAACACTAAAGCAAAGTAAAGGTAGAGAAAATATAACACACTGAAATTAAATGGAACCCCAAGAAAGGTGAAGAAATTCTTAGTTTAAAAAAAAGGAACATAAAAAAAAATAAAGACATAAATTTTTATATTTGATGACACCGACAGCACAAAATCCATGAATCAAAAGTTGCCAACCAGACCTTCTATTTATTTTATTTTTTTAATGGAATCTTTGATTTTGGCACTAAAACAAAAACTCTATGGATAGCACCAAGCAGTAGCTATTCTAAACTGGTGGAATTTTTGTTAGCTATTTCAGTACCTTAGTTGTAAATTTTCCTTAATTTTTTTTTCTGAGTGGTGTTAACAGAATTATATGAAACTTGAATATTAAGTTTCCAGGTTCCTGAGAATTTTATGCACACAGAGCAGACATTTCTACAGACATGTTGTAACAGATACTTAATGGAATGCCGTTCCAGTCTGAGGCATTTAATTAGAGTTTGAGGCAAGTAAAATAAGACATTAAAAACCAAATTATTTTATATTAAAATTGGAAAATAAATTATATGGCAGCAATTTTTATATTAAAATGATAATTTGTGTTAATATTTTATAGTTTCCTTTTAAATAGGTAGCTACTCAATTCCTAGGCTTGAATCAGAATGTAAAAATGTAAACTGGATGAAAAATAATACAATGTAAGAAAATAGAATAAGTCATCAACTTTTCTGACTATAACAAGGATGTTTTTATTGCTGGTTACTTATAAATGTGTCCACCTATTCTATAAATATTGGGCTTTTATTAAACCTTAAGATAAATTTTATTACGTTTTCTCTATAATGAATTCAGTAAGAATGCTCTGACATGGAAGTATTAGCCAAATAATCTTAAATACTGCAAATTGCATAATTTTACATAAAATAAATGAGTGAACCTATCTGAATATTATTGTAACTAATCATTTCTTATCATATCAACATAACCAAATAATTTAAAGAAGTATTTAAATAGTATAATTCCTACATTTTTCTACTTGGAATTCTGTTTCCAAAATGCCTGTGACTTAGGTTATATATCATTATGTGCTCACAGCTACTATCATCAAGCTCCTTTAAATAGATAATTATCATGGTATTAAGTCCACACATGTAGTCATAGATGTCCAAAGAATGTGAGGATCCTTTTCTAAAATCTCCACAAGGAGAAATAGGTACTGGATTGGAGGGGAATTCTAACAATAGCTCGTTATCTTTTGTTTTAAACAGTGTCTTTTGATTAAAATCTCTACTGCGTTAATATTCTCTTAATCTAAAATTAAACTTCCTACAGTGCTCTCCCTCCCTTTCACTTTCCTCTCTCAAGTAGAATCAGGGCACAGGGGAAACTTTGCAGTCTTCAAGGCGTGGGGCAAGGGTTTCCCAGTCTTGCCTTGTGTGGTCCTTGTATCAGCCTTTGCCATGGGAGCCAGTAAAAGTGCCCTTGATCCTTTTAATCACCTCCCCACCAACTCTGTTATTCCCCTCACGGTGGAGAGGGGTCAGCCTGTGGGTGGTCTACCAGGGCTCTAAATGGAGAACAAAGTGAAAGCTATTCTGTTTTCCACTTTCTCCAGAACACGTCTAATAGACACTCAGTGATTCCTAGGGCACTCACCTGGAAAGGGGAAGTCAGGACACAGGACACAGGACATAGACTGTCTGTGTTCCTCTTTGCCCAAACCCAGATCAACCAGGGCAGTCTCTCTCCCCTCTCTGTATGATAAGGACTGCCCTCACCTTATTCTGCGTTTGTTCTATTCTTGGCTTATGATAACATTCGATGATCTGATCAACAAAGCTTGGCCCCAGATATGTTCATGAAATCTTCTTCTCAACAAAGCCTAGCTTTCATGCCTATTTTTATATTATTCACTCAAAACTCCCATTCTCGACATCAAATACTAAACGTTAACTCCGTCTTCCTCTTGGCACCCTCCTGTAACAATCAAAATCTCTGCTGAAGAAACATAATGCTTACGGAAGAATGAAGGGAGAAGAGTAAAAGGAAGTTTTCAAAGGATAAAAATACACAAATTTATTTCAAAATCTATTAGTTACTTTTCAATTAGAACAGGCCTACAGGTTTATGTTTATTATTATTATTATTATTATTATTATTATTCAGATGCAGTGAATGGTCACACATGTATTGTTATGATCACTAACAACAACAAGCTAAATATGTTAAGCCATGAAAATGTATGGAAGGGTATGGGAAATAAGGTCAATTGTGATACAAACATAACCGTACAAAAACAGAAAGGGGGGAAGAGCATTTATAACTCCAGCAACAGCAATCTGAAGATTTGGAAATGTCACTGTTCCTTCCAGGGGATTTGCCCTGTGCACCATCTCCTCCTCCTCCTCACTATTGTATAAAAATTTTGTGCAAGAGTTGTCTGTAGGTAATACAATAGTCCGTAGGAACCATGGCTAAATTGGAAGAGTAATTAACATAGCAAAGAGAGGGGGAGTGACCCTCTACCAGAGATGCAAACTGTGGACGAAAAAGGGGCCACGCACTGAACCCGATGAGCTCAGGGGAGGCCTGCATGGTCAGCCTTACAAACTCAGAGACCTACGGTAACCACATAGCATGGTCTGAACATAAAAATGCGAGCTTAAGAGCGGATCACGGTGGTAGCCAGGTCCTGGGCCTGTAGCTTCCTTGACAAAGGTCAGTCTTTACCTTAACTGAGCCTGTCTATTGTCTTTGCATCTGCGATAGCATTTCTTTGGCGTACTCTCTTTTCCAGACCCCTCAGGGCACAATCTCCCACCTGAGCACAAGACCACAGAACCCTCATCATTATCTTGTTTCCCCCAAATGCCATCTCTATAAATGGTGCTGTGAATGTTAATTATTAACTATCCTGTACCCACCAATGTAAAAGTGGTATGTGTCTCTCCATTTTACTTTTCACCCAATCCCAGAGATTTCTCTGCTTTGCTTTCTCCTACCTCCTTCATCTACCACCAGTGTACCTTATGTGACCCTCCACCACTTACATCTCCTCCTTTGATTCTAATGGATAACATAAGTTGTAAAACTGGCATTCTCCAGAGCATTTTCTTAATCTGTTGAGATTTTGTTCCCCAGAAATTGTCACTTGGGCTGAAATAAAGTCATAAAAATTCTCCACAGAATTTTGAACATTTCTTTTTATTATTTTAACATTTTTATTGATTGATTTTAGAGAGAAGAATGGAGTGAGAGAAGCAGCAATTTGTTGTTCCACACATCCATGTACTCATTGGTTGCTTCCCACATGTGCCCTGACTGAGATCAAACCCTGAACCCTGGCACATCTGGACGACGCTCAGAACAGCTGAGCTATCTGGCCAAGGCTTGGCCATTTCTTACATCAACAATGTAATGGCGGTTGGAACTTGGCTTCTTCTTATTTGGAGAGAAGAGAACATTTTCATTTGTATGAGGAATAGTTGCATTATGTTAGGTGGAAATAGGGAATTCCCAATTTTTATCAAAAGTTTTATATGGATGCTGAGTAGTCAAAGGTTGATATGCTGGTTATTAAGCTATTTATTCTCCCTCAGCTCCAAACCCTCTTTCCATATCATTTTGAGATATTAGGGCTGAAACGATACAAATCCCATTGCTGCTGTGGGTGACTCCCTGTGTCTGAGCTGATACCGGCACCAGAGAGAGAGAGGCTGTGGGAGGGTGAAGAAACTTGTTCCGTCCTGTTTGCCTTGGGTTTGCCTTCTGTTTGCCTCCCGCTCCTATGTGCATCATCTTATCAATGCTTTAAAATACATCCAACAAAGGAAGCTGTGGTTTCTTTCTGTAGCAGTGTTTGAATCCAGTGCATATTTTCCCAACACTTTCAGAATCAGCCTCATGCCAGTCCAACACAGTGCACCTTCAATAACACAGATTTGAACGGCACGAGTCCACTTATACATGTTTTTTCCTCCACTTTGTAAACAGATGATGTAAATGTACAGTATCAACAAACACAGTTCAGTACTGTAACTGTATTTTCTCTTCCTTATGATTTTCTTAATAACATTTTCTCTAGCTTACTTTATTGTAAGAATACAGTATGTAATACATATAACATACAAAACTTGTATTAATCACAAGTTGGTGCTATCGGCGAGGCTTCCATTCAACAGTAGACTATTTGTAGTTAAGTTTTGGGGGAGTCAAAGTGATATGAGGATTTTTGACTGTGTGCGGGGGAGGTGTGTCAGTGCCCCTAACCCCCATGTTGTTCAGGGTCAAGTGTTGTGTCTTCCTTGGAGATCTGGGTTTCAGCTTCACTGGGCCTCTCCTTCAAGCTTCAAATTTATACTAATTTCCATCTCTTCACTTTGTTTCCCCAAAGTATAGTGCTTCCTGCAGCTGCCACCCTTGTAATACCATAGTGTTCTTTTTTGCCTTTTGTGTTAACGAGATAAAAATTGCTTTTGGAGGGGGTGCAGGTAAGAGATCAAACAGAGGACTTGTATGCATGCATATACCTAAGCATAACCTGTGAATACAGACAGTAGGGGGGTGAGGGCATGTGCTGGAGGGTGGGGAGTTGGAATGGATGGGGAGAGGTCAATGGGGGGGGGGAGGAGATATATGTAATACTTTAAAAATAAAGAATTAAAAAATTTTTAAAAATAAAATGATAAAAAATTGCTTTTGCTAAATGATCTGTCCTTTAAAATATAAATCCTCTCTTTTAAAATACCAGACTGATACAAATGATACATTTTTGTGAATGTTCTATGTGTTCTGAAAAATAAAATATTTGCTATCTTTTGGGGGGGTTGATGTTCTAGATAATAATCTGTTACATACATTTTCTAGAGATATTACCTATATTAATTTATTTAACTAAAAAAAAGGAAAAGAAATAAAACCCTGGGTGATGTGTAAAAATATTATAATTCCCATTTACAGGCAAAAACAAACAAACAAACTGGAGCATAGCAAAAAAAAAAAAAAAAAAAAAAAAAGTAATTCACTGAGGATCACACAGCCATTAACTGTTAGAGCTAGGATTCCAAAACCATCAGGATATTGCTCTCTGCTGCCAGAGGTGATATATGTGTAATGGATCCAAGATCATATCAATCAGAGTTCAGTGCAGGAAATAGAAACCCATTTAGATATTTCAAGCAGGAAAGGATTTACTATAGGGGATTAGGTCTTCATGAACCCACTGTATGAACTAAGGGGCCCCAAGCTGTCATCAAACTGTTGAATTAAAAGTCCTCCCTGACACAGCAATCCAGATTCCAGGAAACGATTGCTGCCATTCATGATTCTGGAAACTGTTGCTGTCACTACAGCACTGTGTTGGCACAGCTACTCTGCAGCAGGTTCTTCACAATGGGTTCAGATTACTTTCATGCCCCACTCTTTTCCCATTCTTGCAGCCTTTAAACCACAACTTCCACCAAATCCCCACAATAATGACCCCAACGATGCCCACATCCTGCTAAGAGATAACTGAAGCATGTTAAAAATGTCAGGAGTCTTTCTGGCAAACATCAAATTAGGCAGCTCCCACCGGGAAAGTGGTTAGGGGCGCTCTGAGGACAGGCGCCCGCCTGGGAAGGGCTTTTTAAAGCAGCCCTGGGAGCAAAGCAAGGGGATTCTTTGATTGGCTATGATTTAAGCAGTTGCCTTATTTGGGAATCCAATAAGGTTGACGATTGGGTGTTCTCAAATTCCCTTTTCTGGGATAGGAGAGCATTTACAGGAACTGACTCTGGCTTAGGTTTGGTGTGTTTATGGCGGCCACCTCAGTCCCATGGCCTTGAAGGGGAGCAGAATTTGCCAGCCCAAAATATGTCGTTAGGCAAAAGGATTATTATATGCTGATTATTTTGAAGAAACATCAGACACAGGTGAAGCTCTGAAAGCAGAGTAGAAGCTACCCTTTTGTAAGAGACATTTACATGGGAGAGAAGCCTCCATTTGTCCGGGTGTCTTCCTCTTCTTTAATGAAGGGTGACTAAAGCTCTAGAAAGTGCTAACAGTGCAGAAGGCAGTGACTTTACTCTGCACAGCAACCTGCCCTTGTTTACTGTGCTCTCCTCGATAACTAACTGGTTTCCTTCTCCATTCCCAACATCTTCTTTTATCTTTAACTGGAGGTGGATGGTATTTAAGGTGGTGGTGGCTTGGGCCCTTTGGGAAGTTACCTAGTTTGCCTGGATATCTCCTATATATACAGGAGGTATGCATGTTGCTGAATTTCTGTTTGCTTTTTTTCTTGTTAATCTATCTTTTACGACGAGGGGTGGGGTGGAGTGGGGTGGGCGTGGAAGTGTCTCAGCTCTAAGAGAAAATCATGTTTCCTTTTTAATTGCCTTAACAATTCCAGTCCCTGGGACCTGTGAACATGTTACCTTACATGGCAAAGGGTCTTTCCAGGTGTGATTAAATGAAGTGTTTGGAGATGAGGACATTATCGTGAATTGGCTGGGTGAGCTCAGTGTCATCGCAAGGATCCTCATACGAGGGAGGCAGGAGGATCAGATCCAGAGAGGATGGAAGAGGTTGTTCACTCTAAAGGTGGAGGATGGGTCTATGAGCCAAGACAGGCAGGGGGCCCCAGAGGTAGAAAATACAAGGCAACGGACTCTCCCCTAGAGCCTGCAGATGCACAGAACCTTGCTGCACGTTTTAGGACTTCTGATAGCCAGAATTCTGTGAGAATACACGGGTGTGGTTTTAAGCACTAAGTGTGTGTAGTTTTCACAGCACCTATAGGAAACTAAAACAACAGGAACAAACACAAAGTCTGACCCAAGAAGAGACAATTGACCCTAAAAAAGAATTGCAAGCCTGGCCGGTGTAGCTCAGTGGTTGAGCATTGGCCTATGGACCAAGAGATCACGGTTCAATTCCCGGTCAGGGCACATGCCTGGGTTGCAGGCTCGATCCCCAGTGCAGGGTGTGCAGGAGACAGCCAATCAATGATTCTCTGTTATTGATGTTTCTATCTCTCCCTCATCCTCCCTCCCTGAAATCAATAAAAATATATTTTAAAAAAATAAAAAAGAATTGCAAGATTTTTGCTAATTTCTTTAGAGAAATCTAGGGAATGCGTGTAGAAGGGCCCAACTAATGCCATGTTCCTTCTCCTCTGACCCGGCACTTTTAAACCCATTCCCACACACCTTCCAGAGGAGGGCGTTACCAGGTCTCTCAAAAACACAGAGCCAGCTCAACACAAGGGAGAGGAGAGGCGGCCTCTGGTGGTCAGAGAAGCTCTGGAAGGTTCCTGGGTTCAGAGTTCCTGGATTCATTCCACTCTAGCCTGACCCCAACATTCCAGTTCTCAGGGGCCACTGTTTTTCAATCAACCCCCACACTTTCACATAAGAGTCCTACAGAGCCTGGGAATTCTGTGATTGCAGGGTCAGACTCTGTCTGATTTCTCGCTTATTTTGCTACCAGCCAGGCACAGATCTCCATTCTCTCTGGAGCGGGGTGTGTGTCCTCTACATCCCCACATTGCCACTTAGATGTGCCCGGCTCCCTCTCATCCATCATGTAGACTCTATTCTCAGTCACCCAAAATTTCACCCATCTCTTATGATCCAGTTTACGTTTAATCTTCCTTTGTTAGTCCTGTCCTCGTTTTTCTCTTTAGAGCAATCTATACTTCTAGTATTCACTATACTTAATGTCTATTACGTTATTTTAGTATTTGATTATATAAGAATTTACTCCTATTCATGGTCCCATTTGAAGTAAACTTAATTATTTAATAGTGTCTGTGCCTATCAGTGCTTCATGAAGGATAGAAAGTCAACAACTCATGGTTGAATGAGTAAAAGTTACATAGTAAAGGTAGGTAGCTTCCGTCATTTCTTAAATAAAACAAAGCATTTCTAGGGTTTTTCTAAATCTCAAAAGTCACATTGGCTGAGGTTGCAAGCTTTTGGCTTTTCAAGGCATTTAGATTTTCTTTATAGATTGCGTTGTTTTACATGAAGCTGTAAATATCCCAGGGAAACACCTTTTTCCTAAAAGCATTAGTGAGCAGCTAAGAATTTGCTGAACATTTTATAGGTGAGATGGAAGAATGTATTTAAGTCAAAATCACTAACAAATAATTCGGTAAATCCTCCTTAGATGTGTGTGGTCTGTGGAAGTCTTCCTTTAGCCACGCTACCCATCTCTCTGACCCTTAGTACAACACTGAGCATCCTCTACCTCCCTCCCCACATTTTATTTAGCAGAGTTGCTTCCTTTTTCACCCAGGAACCTGGGATCTAACCTGAGATGCTTCTGTTCCTCTTCATAAGCTTATCAAAATATCTTACTCAGTAAAGCTGTTCACCCTACACTTGAATTATTGCACCAGTTGCTGAAATATTTTTTAAAACATATTAAATTTACATGGACAGAGATAGCTGTCTCAGGTTGTATGCATAGGTGGTTATAGTTGTACATTGCTTAATGTCTACTCATTATACAACTTTATTACACTGAAATATTTATCTTCTGTATCACACCTTAATTGCTTTTTTCAGACATTACTTTTTCTCTTCCTTTACTATTTCTTAATTCTCCTTAACATTCATATTCACAATAATCTCTTTTTTCAACTCTTTCCAAACCTCTTATTCTCTTCCTTCTGTGGCAAAATGAATCTATTTTTGTTAATTTTTCTGGCTTTCTAATTACTTTGTGGTTTTATACACAACCATAGCTGTTATAAGAATTTACATCAGAAGAGTGTTGGGGAATTGTTCAACTCAGTGTACTGATTTCTGTAATCCATGGGGTGCATCTTCCTTCAACCCCTGAACCTTCACATTTCCTCCCCTTCATTAACGTGGTGCGCCACATCAACTCTGACTCCTGGTAGCTCCTACTTTCTCTTTCAATTAATGACAGGGAGCAGTGGGTGGTGAAATGCTGGGGAAACACCCACTGAGTATGCCTCATACTCTACGTTCACCACCAGCCTCTGCCACAGCCATGAAAAACAGAAAGTGAGAGCTAAGTGAATCACCAATGCGAAGAAGAAAAAAGGCGCTATCAGGAGGCAGATTCAAGGTTGACAGGAGTTGGATGTTTGTACTCCAAAGAAAAGGAAAAGCAAGTGCCTGGGAGAATAAAAACAATAAACACACGAAGTCACAAGGCTTAATATCTTTCTCTTGAATAACTCTTACAGCAACACTTATTTTAGAATAAAATCTAATTCTTTGTGTTATATTTGCATGAGGCAAAGTCGTGACTGAGTTTTATGATTTTCAAATTTGATCTATGACACTACCTTTGGTAAATTGATGTATCTATCACATTTCTCAAAGAAAATACAAACAGCCCTAGCCAGTTTGGCTCAGTGGATAGAGCATCGGCCTGAGGACTGAAGGGTCCCAGATTCCATTCTGTCAAGGGCACCTACCTCGGTTGCAGGCTCGATCCCCGTCCCTGGTTGGAGTGAGTACAGGAGGCAATCAATTGATGTATCTCTTTTACATCAATGTTTCTCTCTCTCTCTCTCTCTCTCTCTCTCTCTCCCCCCCCCCCCCTCCTTCCCTCACTTCCATTCTTTCTAAAAATCAGTGGAAAAATATCCTCGGGTGAGGATTAACAAAAAGAAAAAGAAAATACAAATAAACCCCACTTATCTATTGCTTTTTCTTTTACTCAGTCATTTCCTTTGGATTTTATTGTAGAGATAACAATAGTCGCATGTGGGATGACTTTGCCTTCCTCATAAAGTGCAGCTGAAATGAGAGATTAAATATCAAGTCTAATTCGCAGGTGCCCTGGAAAACAGGAAGGGTTGACACAGGGAGACCGGGAAAATGGGGACTCCCTGAAAGACATAAACAGTAACAAACTGATCTCAAAATCTAGAAGATTGGAAAATTCTGAAATTCCAAAAGGTACTATAGATGAACACAACAAGCAAACAAAACAAACAAGCAAAAACCCGAAGTCCAAAAGGTCTGGGGTTTTTTTGTTTTTGTTTTTAGCAAAACCTAAAAATAACCACAAGATAAAAGTGTACCAGGGACTGAATGAAAATGCAAGTGATACAAAATAGCGGAATAACAGAGGCAGTCTGAACCACTGACTCTAGTGTTTACCCTTGGGCCATTCTCCAACCTCCACCACAGTCACCTACGAATGGATGTTTTCACCCAGAAACTGTCACCTTACACATATCCCCCAGGCCCACTCCCACGCCTGTACAATCAGTCATGGAGGTCAGGTTCCAATCAGAAAATTTTTTTTGATTCTTGGTGAATAAATTATTTGGGGTGATATTATTTAAACTTGTTACATCAATAGAGAAATGTAGAATGAAATATTAGTATTTTAAAGTAGGAAGTTAATCCCGTGAAACACAGAATTCTGTAATAGTACTTTCTGTAATAATAATAATAGAATTCTCTAACAGAAGACAATAAAAGAGGGAAAAAAATAACTGATCACTCCAGCAAAGGTGAAGAGAAAAGAGGAGACATTATGACAAATATAAATTTTTAAAAATAGAAGAATATAACCAAATGCTATTTCCCCCAAACTTGACATTGAATTACTATCAATACTTCATCCATCTATGTATCCTCTGCTCTCCCACATGTGGGGATAAAGTTCTTAAGATGCCTCAGAACACCAGGTCCAAATGTCAATCCACTTGAGTCTCATGAGCTAGTTCTCAGGGCAGTGCTCATCAGAGTGAGAACAGAGGCTGAATTGGGGTAAGGCTGAAGGTTAGCAGAGGTGAGCACGGGACAGAATTGAGCAGGTGTTTGTCCCTCACTCATGAGGGACCCAACCCTCTGGGTCTATGAGAGTACTCTGGGAAGCCTTTGGGATCTGGACCTAAAATGAGTGACATAAGATCCCCTTATGCTGGGCCTTGGTTCCTTTCCTGCAGTTTTGTCAGTGAGCAGAGCAGGCAAACAATGTGGAACATTAACCATGAGACTTGTACTAACTCCAGCTTGACCGGAGTCCATAGGAAAAGCAATAGGTAGCTATGACCAGAAGCTTCCTAGGTTTGCAGACATATAGGCTCATATTGACCCTTTAATAATTCATACTCCTTTGCTCTATCCTGATTCTTAATCTGCATCACACACCCAAATTCCTCCCTAGAACATCTGAAAATGCAAAGTGAGAGATACATAGGCAGGTAATCAAGTCATGACCTGTCTTCAAGTTACTAAGTACATCATTTGTATGTGTGTGTTTCCTCGTTATAACATTCTTAATATGGGGTAGAGCTCCTGTCATTCAGGGCATTCTAGACAGCATTACTGAGGTATAATTTGATTTTTTTACAGCTTTATTGAGACATAATTAACATAAAATAAATTGTACATATTCAGTGTACAATTTTATATACTTGACATAAGTGCATATCCACAAAACAATCCTGATAATGAACACATGCAGCACCCCTAATAGCTTCTTGAGCTCCTTTGTAAAACACCCTTTCCTCCCACATCCCACTCTCGCTCACCACTGACCTGCTTTCTGTTACAATAGATTGCTTACATTTTCTAGAATTTCCTGCAAATGGAACATTTGGTATGGACTGTTTTTTATCTGGCTTCTTTCACTCGTCACAATTAATTTGAGATTCATTTATATCGTTGTGTGTTTCAATAGTTCATTCCTTTTTGTTGCCGAGTAGTATTCCATTGTGTTTACCACTATTTGCTTTTTTCCATTTACCTGTTGATAGCCATATATGTCCTTTGTAGGTTTGGACTAATACAAGTGGAGTGGAATGGCTGGGTTGTATGGTAGGTATATATTTAACTTTAAAGAAGCTGTCACCTAGCTCTTCTTCTTTGAGGGTGTGAACCGGCTTTGCGCTTTTGTCAGGTTGCTACAATTGTCCTGCATAATTCACAGGCATGGCAGGAATAACTGTTTCCCCGGTGAACCCCCTGAAAATCAAGACACTCTGCCTTTCCAAATTAGGTGTCAGCAACTCTTAAGGCCTCATGACATGCAGGGTCACTTATCCTTGCTGGAATAACAAATCCATGCTTTGCCTGCTGGCCGATTAGCATGATAAATCTAAAATGACCCAGCTGAAGTCTTATCTTCAGGTTTAATAGAACCCATACTTCCGTCAGATAATGGAGGTAATCCCATTTTCCCCAGGAACCAGGGCCTCTAGTTCAGAAAACTTTAAATTTCAGGAACAGGTAGCACTATGTCCCCCAATGGATCACTTGGACTGACAGGGAGGAGGGCTATTCTTGCTTCTTCGCCTTGATTCCTGGATGAGTGTATTTTAGCCACTGAGGATGCTGAACCATAGAATGACTATTGGTTCAAAGTATACACTGCACCTTGAAGAACCAAGCCCAAACCCCTCGAGGGTGTCATTTGTATGCTGATAACTTTAGTTATGCCTAAAGAGGCCATTCTGAGGTTCTATCAGGTTGGCATCTTATGAATAACTAGAGGCCCAGTGCATGAAATTTGTGCATGGGTAGGGTCCCTAGGCCTGGCTGGCAATCAGGGCCGATTTGCGGGGCTACTGGCGGGGCTATCAGGGTGGGCCCCTGCTGGCACCCGCCTTGGCTGGCCTGGCGCTGCCAGCTCGCTGCCGCCAGTCGGGGCCTGCAGGCTGGGGGCGGCTCCTGCATTGAGCATCTGCCCCCTGGTGGTCAGTGCACATCACAGTGACCAGTCGTTCTGTCGGTCATTCCGCTGTTCGACCTTCATATGAGGCTTTTATTACATAGGATGTGTGCATTAGGAGCAGTGGGGATGTGCCCAAAATCACACCTACTTCATCACAAAATGGGTCTCTTCCTCTGAGGTGATATTATGTGAAATTCCACAATGATAAATCAGAAACTCTCAGCCGTCATATAGCAGTAGGGAAACACAATCAACTAGTGTCTGATGTTGTATAATAAATCCATTTTGACATGACTACTGTTCTGAGACTTCCCTCAATATTCACCCAAGGACTGGAAAAAGATGAAAAAAAATATAAACATGTATCAATTCTTGTAAACCCAAATTGTTGTGTCCTCCAGGCTGAAAGATGTCTGATTTACTCAACTTGCCACTAAGTGGCTGTTTGGTTCTTGATGAATGGTGCCCTATTTAGAGTTTAACATCAATTTTTTTTTCTATTGATTGGTTGAAATACAGCACTGGTAGTAACTACTCCGGCAGCCTTGGCATGCACATGCAAAACCTCATCCCTGACTCTCTGGACACTCCATTTAAAGAATAATTTTTAAGCACTGTGCTGCCATGGAAGTAGCCAGAGTATCAGGAATAAAGGTTATGCATATGTGTATTCACACCTCAAAACACTCCCCTTCCACGCCTACCTAATGGCCAGGTATACCATTTAAAGATCTTCCAACTGGCCCTGGCTGGTGCGGCTCAGTTGGTTGAATGTCATCCCATGTACCGAGAGGTCACTGAGTCAATTCCCTGTCAGGGCACGTATCCAGGTTGCAGGCTCGATCCCCAGTGCGGGGAGTGCAAGAAGCAGCCGATGGATGTTTCTCTCTCCCTCTCCCTTCCTCTCTCTCTCGAATATAAATAAAAACATATTTTTAAAAAAGATCTTCCCACAGGAGAATTTAGTCCTGCTGCTGTCTTTTGGGGACAACTTTGAGTGGGATTGTAGTGTAGCAGCAATACACTTTTGAATTTTACCAACATGACAACCTGAACCTATCACATTCTGTCAGCTGGTCATAGG
The DNA here is from genome assembly GCF_000412655.1 of Myotis brandtii. Taxonomy (NCBI): domain Eukaryota; kingdom Metazoa; phylum Chordata; class Mammalia; order Chiroptera; family Vespertilionidae; genus Myotis; species Myotis brandtii. The sequence continues at coordinate 3,262,205 of NW_005357764.1, read as the reverse complement.
GAACCCCCCACAAGGCCATGAGTATGAGCGGGGGGATTACATTAGTGTAATAGATAAAGGTGTCTTGGAGAAGAAATATGGATCATCTTTAACTTTCTTATCCCATCCAGACCCTCTTTGCCCGGAACTTGAATGTATCATTTCCATCTTATGCTTTACCCTTCAATCTTATTACTTGGTAGGTCTGACAAATTCCAGATATTGATGGGCATCTCCATCACATAGTCACTCGATGTTCCGCAGTCAGAAACCAAGCTTCTTTGAGGATACAGGAACATGCTAGGAGTTGATTTTTAAATGATGAATCGTTCTCTGTTACAGATGGCATTGTCTTACTCCAAAAGTATAAAATGTCTGTGCTCTGATTCTTCTCTTACAGTTTGCAGAAAAAGTACATCGCATTCTTATTGAGAAAGGTCTAACATCATAGGATCTGCCATGACATATGGCCCATGAATCAGCAGGGCTTGTAAGGTAGCCTGAATGTACTGAAGAGCCCCATTCAAAAATGACAGCCTTCCATGTTAGCCAATAAATGAGTTCGTAGCATCTGTCATAACTCATCTCACTTTTTGAGGGACCAGACTGGTAAGTTAAATGTGAATATAATGGGAACTTGCATCCTTTACATTTTTTGAGGGTAGCACTAATCCCTGCAGTTCCACACAGGATGACATATGGCTTCTGATGTATCATCTTGGCCAGAGTCAGCGAGTTCAAGAGCTTCCACTTGGCCTTTCCTCCCTTCTGGCTCCTGCTGCCAGGGAACCAGAGTGAAGGTACTGCCAGCTACGAAGTATAGCCATACCAGTTATGCACGCAGAGACCAGGAAAATGACACATAGGCCCCACTGCGAGACAAACTTTGAGCCAAGCCACTGTCACCAGCCTCTGCACTCTTACAGGGGGGCCACAAAAGTGGTTTTGCGCCCTGTATTAGACTTACTTCAGACCCTATATCCAACTACACCTAAAAGGTCTGAATAGTCTCCTTTCCACAGAGAATGCACGTCACCCGGGGAAATGCTCTTAGCTCCCAGAGGAGAAGGACTGAGGGAATCACACTATTAGCATTTCAGAATCTTTCCTCGAAGGGACCTGTCTTTCCTTAGATGTATGGGTCCCAGGGCTGAGAACAGGCTCAGCTTCTCAACAAGGCCCTTCACTAGCAGATCCCTGTAGTTAGAGCGAAAGAAAGTCTCTGGGAACTTGAGGGGAACACAATCAACTAGTGTCTGATGGTGCATAATAAATCCATTCTGACATGACTACTTTTCTGAGGCTTTCCTCAATATCCACCCAAGGACTTCCAGCTTTTCCATCTATCATTTTTTCCAACTTCAAGGAGCTATATTAGCAGCCTATTAGGAATAAGTGTAGGAGACGCTGCTAGGACATTAAACCCTAAATCATAGGATATTCTCATCCAGTACCCAACATGCTCTCTCAGCCCTGCCAGTACACATTCGCCAGGTCCAGAGGTGTTTTTGATGAATAATCCATTTCCCGCCAAAGCAGGGCTCATGCTTCCCTGGTCAGGCCACATGGAGACTGAATTGAGTTAGTGGTTTAGAAGCAATGAGGGAAGTTAGGGCAGGTCTTGAGAAGAGCCAGACTCACCTCAAATGAGGCCTTTAAATGGTCTCCAAGCAAGAAGAGGGTGCTTATCTTGTAGCAAAGGGAGGGACACACTTCTGCTGGCTGTGCGGGGTCAGGCAACTCTGGGAGTCTAGGTCTCAAGCACAGTCATCTGCACGTTCCCATCCGTATCTCAGGATCTCATTCCTTTATCAGAGCTCTGACATTATCACTGAAGACTTGCGAGGGCTGTTCATTCAACAATCTTTGTAAATCTGCTAGTGAAACAACAGTGCCTGGGAGGGAACCTCAAACAGTCTGCCCTCTGACCTCAGGAGAGGAGGAGGTCTTTAATGCTACCGGGAGGCCTCTGGGCTTCCATCTGTTGGTCTGAGTTGGGAGTTAACACTGTAATTTTCTCCCCTTGGTGCATAAATGGCGTGGAGCAGCTACTGATCTTCCTCACAGCCCTTATCTTCCCCCATCTCCCAAGCAGTGCAATGCCCCAGAGTCTCAGTCTTGCATCCCTGAGTACATCCTTAAATCCACCGGCCCCACTGATAATCAGGCTCTTACTGGCATCAACAGTTCAACTGGGCATGCTTTTGTGCCTCTGAACTGAATTTACTCCCCTCTCAAAAATAAACTGCCATGCCAAACCGGTTTGGCTCAGTGGATAAAGCGTCGACCTGTGGACTGGAGGGTCCCAGGTTCGATTCCGGTCAAGGGCATGTAGCTTGGTTGTGGGCACATCCCCAGTAGGAGGTGTGCAGGAGGCAGTTGGTCGATGTTTCTCTCTCATCGATGTTTCTAACTCTCTATCCCTCTCCCTTCCTCTCTGTAAAAAATCAATAAAATATATTTTAAAAAAAATAAACTGCCAGATCGCTCTCACTCCTCTTCTCCAATCTCCAGAGACAAGCTCATCTGATAAGGTTACTGCATGACAGAAAGCGGATGAAATCGCAAAATACCTACAGGCAAAGAAAGTTATTGCAGAATGAGGTACATCTGCAAAAGCATCTTCCTGCCATCATCCAGCTGGGGTAAAAGGGAAGAAAAATGGGGGAGAGGGGAGGAGACCTGGAGAAAGAGGAGAAAGGGAGAGGAAGGGGGTGTAGTAGAGAGAGGGAAGGGAGAGGAAGAGGGTGGGAGGAGGGAGAGACTGAGACAGAATAAAAGAAATTGACCTGAATGAGCACCCAAACTTTCAAGTCATATAAACGATAAACTAATTTTTCTCTAAATATGTTCATAGTAATTTTTAAAAATCCTTGCCTGAGGATATGTTTATTGATTTTAGAAAGAGAGGAAGGGAAGGAAGGAGAGAGACAGACACTGATTGGAGATGTATTAATTGGTTGCCTCCTCTATGTGCCCAGACTGGGGATCAAACCTGTAACCTGGGCATGTGTTCTGACCAGGAACCAAGCCCGCCATCTTTTGGTGTATGGGACAACGCTCCAATCACTGAGCCCCCTAACCAGGACCATAGTAATTTTTTCAAAAAATCAATTCTTAATAATCAAAACATAGTATAATGGCTGACTAGGTAACAATAGATTTGAATGACTAATGCTTGTTGCTTTTCTGTGAAAATAAGCTAGAGTCGCCCAGAGAGGACAGTGCCCCCTGGGAACGAATCTGGCCCTGCTGGGACACACTTCAATACTTTCAGGACGCTAGGGTATGCCTCAGGAAGGCCTCGCTGTCATCTTGCAGAAGCACGGGTGGAATCTGGCAGCTTTAAAGAGAGTTTTAAATTCAGTGGGAAATAAAGACTCTGCCATTGAGTCACAATAATATTCCTAGCATACATCACAGCATGATGAATTTTTTTCTACCTGCTGAGCTCATTCTTGCTTTCTGTAGGGTTTGGTGGTTTGGCCAGACAGTTGATTCTCTGAGACACATCTGGCTATGTCATTAAGTTATTCCTGAATGTTCTGGCTATTGCCAAAGTGGTCTGCTGGTTTAAAAAAAATCCGAGTACCATCTTGGGAAATATTACTCTTGCAGACTGCCTTTTACAGTCCAACTCAGTCAGCCAGACCAAGCTATTTTTTAGCATCCCTTAAATCCTCTGAGAGAAAATGCAGTGGGGGGCGGGGGGGGGTCGGTTTCTGTCTTTATTTATCATTAAGGTGAGTCACATCTGTTTTCTTCCTTATTTGCTATGTACTGATTAGAGGTGTCAATATGCTCTTAAGTATAGAAGTTCTTCCAACATATTTCCATTTTCTGGGAAATAGAAAATATCCTCCAAGAGCCTCTCCCTTCAAATTCTTAATAGAAAAAAGACACATAGGTGGAAACCCTAGACATTCCTTTCATGTTCCCTCTCTTTATTTCATACTCTCGCTGCTCTTTGACTTTTTGGGTGTTCAACTTGATGAGAAAGTATTTCCAGGATGTGAGTCATCTCCAGGTAGCAGATAGAAAATGTTGAAATCCTGTACTTTTATTCTCATTCTAAATATGTAACCCTCTTATGGGAGACAATGTTATTTTCAAAGTATTTAATAAACAACTACATCCTGATCTTTCACAAACTTAAAAGCTAATGTGTTTTTTTTTTAACTCTGCCTATATGCCAGGCACTCTTTAAACACCTTCCTCATATTACTCATTTCATCGCTCCAACAACTCTATGAAATGAGTTCTATTTTTAATCTTCATTTTACAGAGGTAGAACTGAGGCACCAAGAAGTTATGTAAGTAAGTGGTAGAGTTGGGACCGAGAGCAGCAGGCTTGGGTCAGAGCCTGAGTTCTTACCTATTTCACTAAACTGCCTTTGGGTATTCTTCCCTATTCACATCTGAGATGGAGTGAGGTAGATACCCTGATGGAATAGCTCCCATTTCCATTCTCTTCTTGGAGGTCGATGGTCAGTTTGATGTCACAAGCCTTCAGCATTTCCTTTTACTTCCCAAGGCGACACAAACAATGCTAGGATTTAAATGGGTACAACTGCAACTTAGAGAGCTCTCTCTGACAGACTGTCCACTGTGGTCGGCAAACTGAGGCTCACGAGCCACATGCGGCTCTTTGGCCCCTTGAGTGTGGCTCTTCCGAAGCCTTAGGAGTACCCTAATTAAGTTAATAACAATGTACCTACCTATATAGTTTAAGTTTAAAAAATTTGGCTCTCAAAAGAAATTTCAATCGTTGTACTGTTGGTATTTGGCTCTGTTGACTAATGAGTTTGCCGACCACTAGCAAAGCAAAACAAAACGTTGGGTTTTAGTTCAGCCAGTGCTGCTTCTAGTTGCCTTATTTTCTTCATTCAAAAATACAGAGCATGTTCATAAACCACTGGGGTGTAAAAGAGAAAATAAAATGAACTTGAGAGAAAGCAAAATCCCAACAAGTCAGCCATTGTGTCTGTTTTTAGCCATTATTACCACTCCAGCGCAGGCCACCAGCCCTGCCCACTTGGGCCATGCCAGTAACCTCCTAACAGTGCCCTTGCTTTTGCGCCTGCTCCCACTCTAATAGTATCAGTTCCAACGTTAGTGACTTCTCCTTGCAACCTGAGCACCTCCAATCTCTTCAAGACCGTCAAGTTCAGGCTTCTGGCCACTTCTCCCGTCTTTTTCCTCCTATCAACAACGTGCCAACCTCCCTGAGCTCCTTGCAGAGTTTTAAAAACACTTTCTGTCTTCCTGAGTCTCTTTGTACCTGCTTTCCCCCTTTTCTTTATCTACATGTGAGACTGATCCCTATAATCATATATGTTTCATATGTTACTTCCTCCAACAGGCTTTCCCTCACTTCCATTTTCACTGAAGTATTTTTTATTCTATTCTTTCTTTATTAGTGTTCCAATACTTCTTTGAAATTATTGTACTTTGTTATAATCACTTATATGTTTCATTGTTTAAGTCTATCTTTTTACTAATCAACTGAATACCCAGCACACTCATCACAGTCTGTCGAATAGCGTTCACCACCAGGTGGCACCAAAGCACAGCAGGGACCAGGGTGGAGATGGCTCACAAGACCTTTGGACTCCAGGCTTCCCAGGTTATTCCATTAACCTGATAATATCACTGACCTGCATTTGAATTTTTGGACCAGCTTCCTCTCCAAATGTATTAGAGTGGGGTTTCATAATAGTGTGTTCTGTTCTGATTCTACACTCTAGAAGAAGTTTGATCTATGCGAAAATTAGAATATCATTTTGATGAACTAGACATGTCTTGGTTCTAAAGACCACAGCTCAAAAGTTTTAGAAATACAGAACTTATATGAAAATAAATGACTATTCTAATAAATACATTTATACTTAAACCTTCTTTGGATGTAATGACAAAGATCCCTACCACTCTGAGTTGTTCAATAAGAGATAAGAAGTCTAGTTGCTTTTGAACAATAATAGATACAGAGGCAGAGCTGCCTCAAACTGATTGTCAAACTGCAGCGGGAAGGCCAGGGAGGGTTGGGGGGCAGGAGGGAGGGGGGTAAAAGATCAACCGAAGGACTTGTATGCATGCATATAAGCATAACCAATGGACATAAGACACTGGGGGGTAGGGGGGGCCAGGGGATTGTCAAGGGCGGGGAAGAAAAAAAAGGACACATATGTAATACCCTTTGTAATACTTTAAGCAATAAAATAAATAAATAAATAAAGTCTTGCCATCCAGAGGGGAAAAAAAAAAAAAGTCTAGTTGCCCAGATACTGTGTAAGAGATTGAAGACTCAATAGGAGGTAGGCTTAGATGACCACACAGAATTTCAGTCTTGAGAATATATGCTTCTAGAATCCAATTTAAATGTTTAAAAATATATAAAAGTTCTTTAAGAATGGTAGTTTTGGAACTATTGGCTTACTCTTCAGTGGAATATCAATTCTCCTTTATGGCGATAACATATTAAAAAGTGCTTAGATAATGGAATCAGACTGACCTGAATTAAAACCCAATCTGCCACTCTTTACCTGTGTGACCTTAGACAACTATTTTTACCCCTATTTCCTTATTTCCAAATGGAATAGTAAGACCACATTACTGAGTTATCATTAAGCCTCTATGAAGCCCAAACTATTATTTATATTTGGTTTTTAAAAAATAGCCCATTCTTCTATAATAAGGCATATATATATATATACATATATATACATAATTATAACAAATGATCCATCACCACCACCATCAACAACAAAACTCAGAATTTCTCTCTTGCCTAATTGTTTCCAAGTCACTTTTAAATAGCAAATAATGTAATGTACCCCCTTGCAAGTATGGCTCAGTTGGTTGAGCATCATGCCATGCACCCAAAGGTCACTGGTTTGATTCCCAGTCAGGGCACATGCCCCGATTTCGGGCTTGATCCCCAATAGGGGGTGTGCAGGAGGCAGCTGATTGACGCTTCTCTCTCTTTGGTGTTTCACCCTTTTTCTCCTTCTCCCTTGCTCTCTCTCTCTCTCAAATCAATAAAAAATAAATAAATGGCACATAATGTAGAAAGATTGAAGTTGAAAAGATTTTCTACTTATTAAATCCATTTTAAAAATAGAAATAGTTTGGAAACTATTTCCCCTTGTTCGGGTAGGGACTGGGCACAAATGCTCTTTTCTTTTGGGTTTCCATCCTCTGGATAATTAGGAAACAAGAGGATTTCGTGCAAGAGAACAGAAAAACATTTCTATATCAACAGGGGTGCTAGAGAGGCAGAAAGACCTTTATTTTTATTGGCTTCGGCAGCTTAGTGGGATTAGAAAGATCACCTGTGGCTTATCCAGTGAGGAGCAATATTGAGCAGCCCAGACAAGTGGCAGGGGCTTTGACAATAAGCCAGTTTAGTGCCAGATGCTCCCTTTATGCTTAAGTCCTGAAAATGACTGTGACACTAATCTAAGACTTGGAGTGGTTTTTTCAAATATTTCAATCAATAACTGTATATAAAATTAAAGTTAGAATTTTATGAAATATATTTTCCTATTTTCCCCCCTAAAATGAATCTACAAATATGGCAGGGCACTCTCTTACAGAATCACCATAGAACCCCTTTATTCAGGAAATGAATATTGATAAAACCCTGTCGTCTAATTGTCTAATTCACAGACCCTATTCACATTTTGCCAACCACTGCAACGGGGGTCCCACCCAGGAACACAGGTTGCATGTAGTTGTCATGTTCTGTGTGTCTCCTTCAATCTGGAACAGTCCCTCAGCCTTCCCCTTGACAGTTGTACAAAGGACAACCTTCCCTTCTGTGCGACACCAGCAACTGCATTTTTCCTCATGTGCAGTCTCAGGCCATGCCTTCCTGGCAGGAGTGCTACAGAAATAACACTGAACTTCACAGTACCTCGTCTCAGGAGACACACAAGGCCAACCCATTCCCACCACTGCTGACTTTAACCTTGCTCACCTCCAATTCAGTTTCTGTCTGTCAGATTTCTCCACCATCTTTACCAAAATATAGAGAACATTTTCCCATTTTTATTTGATTATTTGCATGGAGAGATATCCACATATTATGTAAATATTTTATCCTTTAAAGGTCTTACTGCTTTTGGGCTCTTTCAACAGACAGAGCCAGGAATCATATGCCTGTATACATCTACACAGACACATGCACGTATATACACATGCATACGTACATAGCTATTTCCGTTTATATATTTTTTTAAAGTGTGAATTCATACCAATACTAATTCAACACCTATGGACAGGTTAAATAAGATGAGGACTAAGCTTGTATTTAGCAAAGTGGAATTTCTTGGTGACTTTTCTAAGATATTTCTAATGAAATGGTAGAGGCCAAAATCTGTTTGAATAGAGTCAAGTGAGTAAGAGGAAGAAAATCAGAAACAGTGTGTAAGACAACACTTCAAAGAGGTTTTGCTGTAAAGGGAAAGAGAAAAACATAATACTCATTGGAGTTATTATTAATCTGGAATAAATAATAATATAGTTATATACAGATGTGAATGTTGCCAAAGAGAAGAACAAAAGTATTTTCCATGTGCAGTACCAGGAGATTAAGTAGAATATCTGGGCAAAGATGCAGGTCAGTAGGTACATATGGAGGAGCTTGTAGAAATTTTCTTCTGAATGAGGAGAGAATAGGAATTAATCATTTGGTAGAGTGATTAAGTAAATGGAGATAAGGGATCTAGTGTGAGTTCCAGGCAACTACAAGTCTATTTGTTAGTGATCATGTCTTTAAAATTAGACAAGTTAGCATAACTGTGTATTTTTCTTTAGTCCCTTTTGGCTGCAGAGTTGAAGTGAACTGACCCAAGGTAGAACCAAGTGAGAGAGTAGAAGGAAGACAGAGCAAGGAGTTGAGAACATTTGCTGGGAAGTGGTTATGATTGACTGGAATTTAATCTAGGACAGAAAAGATGCGCTGGTGATAGGATCAATGACTTGGATGTCATGGTGATATCTAAGGGTTGATGCAGCTGGGTTATTAGGAGTGACTTGGAGAGATTTGAGGTCAGAGAGTAGCATCTTTGAAATTGAGATTATGGGGGATTGTAGTTATTTATAGTGACAAGGTCAAGGGTATGACTATAGAGTATAAGTAAGTGAGGTAAACTGGTGGAGAATATATCAAGGATTAAGCGGCCAGAGTATTAGCTAGATCATTTACATGGGTGTGGACATTACCAAGCAGTGGCAGAGGTTTACATCTTACATAAGATCATCAGGGGGAAAGGGGGAATGTTCCAGCAGTGACCGATGATGGCAATAAAAAGAGGCAGGAGCCTGGTTGGCATGGCTCAGTGGTTGAGTGTCAACTTATGAACCAGGAGGTCACTGTTCGATTCCTGGTCAGGGCACACACCTGGGTTGTGAGCTCAGGGCATGCAAGAGGCAGCCGATCAATGATTCTCTCTCATCATTGATGTTTCTATCTCTCTCCTCTCCCTTTCTCTCTGAAATCATATATATATACTAGAGGCCCGGTGCACAAAAATTTGTGCACTCGGGGGGGGGGG
>NW_005357764.1:3249174-3251583 GCF_000412655.1 Myotis brandtii | reverse complement strand
CTGAGAGGCTGGCAAGTGAGGCGGCGAACGTTGGAGTCGCAGCAAGCAAGCCTTCCTGCTCGCTTCAGTGCCTGGCTGCCGGCCGCCATCTTGGCTGACAGTTAATTTGCATATACTCACTGATTAGCCAATGAAAAGGGTAGCGGTCGTACACCAATTACCATGTTTCTCTTTTACTAGTGTAGATGAGGCAGGTATACTATATCCTGACAATATGAGATGCATCACTGGAGATTTTTAGGGATAGAGGAAGAATGATCTGAGACCAGCAATGAGGACCAAGGAGGATACTGATTCCCTTCTACAGGCCAGTGGCATGAGAGGAGTGGGAAAGAAAGCAGCCATTCCATGGAGGGCAGCAGAGAAAGCAGTGTCCTTAACTAAGACCCAAATATTTTTAGAGCAAACTGTGAAGGAAATGCTCAGAGAGATGGATGAGGACACAGGGAATTTTGTTATTAAAACTTTTGAGTTATAGAAGGCACACGAAAGGGCTTCCAAAAATTGTAGAGGCATAAAAGATGGGGTCATAAAAGGCAATACACAAAGCCATTTGAGATTAGAGTGGGGGTTGAGCGATGACTTAGAATGTGGCAGTTCACACTCACAGAAATGAGGAGGTGATGAGATTAGGCCCCATGTTTTGATGACAATCATGGAAACCGACCGTGAACACTGACAGGAATGTTTGAGGTTCTCATTAGCCACATGCAGGTTTAGAGACCTCAACTGACTCCTGAGGTTGGTGCTGTAAAATCCCACGGAGGCACAGTCTCCCCTGACCACCAAAGCACTCTCTTAACCTCCGCTCTCAGGCTCGCCTTCATTCCTGTTGACAGTGGTGAATGGACACATAAATGCCCTCATTTATAATGCACATGTGTAAGTGTGTGCATCATAAAATAGTAGATCTCTTTGGAGATGTTTTGGGAAATTAAACCACAACAGTAAATGTGACAGGGACACCCTCTTGGAGGGTAGTCCCCATTGTTGGTGTCTGTCACAGAATGTGGAAAATAAGATGATGTCTCTTTGGGCAGCCATACGGATGTGGCCATCAGACCCTCCACTTCCCAATCTCTGTTCATAAGGGCTCCTGCCCCTTCTCGGCCTGGATCAGTAAGAATTGAGTTTCCCATGAGCAGAGAGAATGTTTGTTAGCATCTGAACCTGAAAGCATCCCGTTTCTCCATGTATAAATGGTGGTGCCTTGGTATTGTAATGTTTGCAAATATGTAGGAAAAGTGGAGATTGAAGGCCTCCATACTGAACGTAGTAAAGACCCCAGGGCAGTTAGAGATACGGGCTCTGGCTGTGAGCCGCCTCTTTGCTCATCTTAATGCTATTATAAGTGTGACTAGGGAAACTATGCTAAATTATTAGTAGTGACATTCCCTTCCCCCGCCACAAACCTTCTTATGTGAGTGAACCCTGAGATTATTTTTGCTGAGCAAGTTGATAGATAAAAATGCAATACTTTTGGAGGGAGGGGGGCTGAGGCGGGGGGACACCAAGGAGATGATGCAGAAATCAGAGAAGAAGCAATACAGGTGACAGGAGCCTAAAAGGAGCTGAAAGGGAAGGAGAAGACAGACACATGGGAAGCTGGTAAGAACACTGGCAGTGATCTTAGAAAAATGAAAGTATCATGGAGATAGCTAAGTAGTTGAGATCTTCACTCTGAACCATGAGATGCTCACTCCCGCCCCGTCCCCCTAAACAAATTTCAATAACATTCTGCCTTAGGTTTGTTATTTTTGTCATCGTTGCTGTTGTTTTTATTGTTAGATACGATGAGATGGGAGACTGGACCCCAGCCCGGGGCTGTGTGAAGCCCGGCCTGCCCACGGAGGCGCAGGCACCAGCCTTTCTCCCTTGTTTTTACGGAGGCTCCACTTTCTTCGGAGGCAACCGCAGCAACTTACATATTTGATAAAGCCTTTCTGTCTGGCATATGGACATCACTGCATTAACATTATAGTTAGTATTTCTGAATTTCCTGCCTTATGAATTTCAAATTCAAAAAATATATATAATAAAATTGGAACCTCACATTTTCCTGCACAGCACTCAGTTCTGTAAAGCTCCAACCCAAGCCTTCGTGTCCCCCTGCCCAGTGCTGCATCCCCAAGCCCAGCACCAAGGGAAGCCCTGGGCTCTACACTGGACGGCTCAGTTGGAAATGTCTCCATTTTCTGAGCAGCCTTGGGTTACTAGGTTAAAATGCCTGTGTTCAGATTCTTCACCTGTAAAAATTGGGTGAAATACATCTGCTAAAGCATGTAAATTCCTTAGCACAGTGCCCAACACAAATCCCTTAATGAATGCTAGCTAGTATTAAAGTTATAATAATTCCTGATTTTGGAACATTAATGTGCTATTTCCCATTAACTTTGTTCACAATGTTCT
>NW_005357764.1:3122547-3249010 GCF_000412655.1 Myotis brandtii | reverse complement strand
AGTTACTCATAAAATTGTATTATTTTTAAATGGAGTTAACTCTTCTCCCCTATAGTTTCCATTATAATGCCTATTTTTTAAACTTTATATTGTTGCTCTAGCTGGTTTGGCTCAGCGGATAGAGCGTCGGCCTGCAGACTGAAGGGTCCCAGGTTCAATTCCGGTCAAGGGCATGTACCTGGGTTGCGGGCACATCCCCGGTAGGGGGCGTGCAGGAGGCAGCTGAATCAATGTTTCTAACTCTCTCTCCCTCTCCCTCTCCCTCCCCCTCTCCCTTCCTCCCTGTAAAAAAATCAATAAAATATATTTAAAAAAACAACTTTATATTGTTTACTATGTTCTGCTTCTGCAACTTAATTCATGCTTGTTAGTTATTAACATCTGATACTCTTTCATTATTTTTCTTTCTACTGTTCTAATATTCTCTGTTATCATAGTTGTAGAGTTGCATTTTCATCTCACATAAATTCATTCTCTAAGATCTCATATTTTTTTTCTTTAGCTTATTATTATTTTTAATCCTCACCTGAATATATGATTATTTTATTGATTTGAGAGAGAGGGAAAGAGAGAGAGAGAGAGAGAGAGAGAGAGAGAGAGAGAGAGAGAGAGAGATTGGTTGCCTCCCATAGCACCCTGACAGGGAATGGAACCTGCAGCCGAGGTATGTGCCCTGACTGGAAATCAAACCACAACCTTCTGGTGTATGAGACGACACTCCAACCAACTGAGCCACCTGGCAAGGGCTCTAGCTTACTTCAGTCATCACACATATTTTGTGATTTTGGCATTTAAGAATTTCAAATTTTAATATTGATAAATTTTAGAAATACTTATATTTCCTGAGAAATAACCACTACCCAGTACCGATCAGTATCATCATTTATAGGTCAAGGGGTGGTTTTCACTTGACAACTTGATGTTTGTGCACTTGTCACTAGGATTGTACAAAAATCTCACCTAGCTGAAGCTGGAGGGAAAGAGTCTAACATTTTATGTGTATCATCAATTAATCAGTAATTAAAAAAAGACAGGCAAGCAAATGTGCAGATAGATAGGTAAACAGATGAGAGTACCATACATGCTGCTCTATTATTTGGATTGCCAGAATCTCCAGGAATCCTTCTTAGCAAAATGTCCCAAAGCTACATCTTTAATGCTAAAATAAATAAATAAATAAAAATACACCTTAGCCCATTAATTCACTGCAACTCTCTCCTGTCTGATCTAAATGACTGCTCAGCTCCTTTGGTTTCTCTAATACTCTTTCCTTTGGAACAAGGCTGAACTGATCTTCACTACTCATCTCTCTTGATGGTCAACCATGATTATACAATTTACAACAAAAAGGTAAGCAAACTAACACTCACTCTTGATTAATTAAAGGAGGGTTAGGTTTCAGCAACAAGTTAGCCCAAGCTCAGAATGGCTCGATTTAATAGACATTTATTTCTTGCTACCTCAACAGTTCTGTCTGGGCCAATGAGTAGATGTGTTTGTTCATGGACCCAAGAGACTATCATTTCTATATCAGGCTCTCATGGTCACCCTTTTAATGGCTTTTTGGAAGCTGAAGGGATGGCAGTGAGATAAACAGAGGAAAACTTGCCATTTTTGAACTAAGTTATTGGAATGGTTTCCAATGTTAAGTGATTAGAAACATTGTAATCTGTTCTGAGAGTCCATTTTTAACCTTGGAAAAGCATTTTAGAGGGTTCCCTAATTGGCATACTATTTTATGACTTTTTATTTAACAAAGAATCTTACATGCTTTTAAATTTATTTTGCTAAATAGCATTTTGGGCACCGAGGCACAACTTCATTAAGTGATCTGCTCTCTGAAATAGGCTAATATTTCTTTTTAATAATCTAAAGTGGTAGCAAATAACAAAATGAAAGGAACAAAAAAAATATGCCATAATTATAGCATGAGTGTCTCCACACTATAATAGACATATCCATACTACCAAAACATACATGTCTATGCCCTTATGTCTCTATCCCTGTCTCCAGGAATGAATGGCAGTATGATGGCAGTACTCTGTAGAGATAGCTTACCTGATTCAGTTATTTCTTATTTTTATATATTTCTCTATTAACCTAAAAAAAATTTGGTAGCACACATACATAGAAATAAAAAGCTGATTTGGTGTGAAAAATGATAAAAATGGGAAAAATCTTACTCTGTCAATTTCTATTATACCCACGTCACATTTATTTTTTTATATTTTAACATTGTTAATAATTTCTCTCACCTTGACCTGAAAGTTAAGTCAATACTGGACCTATGAGATGTTTGGGAAACTGGGGCTTTGTCTTGGAGAAAAGCTTCAGAGAGTACTGGCTTGCTATCCATTGGTCACTATAAACTTCTGCCCTCTGGGTTCTGGTGTTTGCAACTTGAACTTGAGCTGCTGTAGAAGATTTTGGTGGAGATTTGGCATCTCCAGCATCTTCTAATTGCTCTGTGATTTTGATCAAACGTGGAACATCTCACCATTTATTTCCTTCCTTGAATCAACATGATGAAGAAACATAGATGGCTTTCTTAGTCTTTTACCTACCAGGCTTCCTGGCAGCATCTTTGATTTTGAACAATCTATTACAAAATTCTCCACGTTGCTCTCCTTGGTGATGGCAATAGTGCAGATGAAATTTGTCCTCAGAGCGACAAGGCTGGCCCAGGGCGCCTCTAGAACTGGAAGGGCCTCAAAGCAGTGCACGGGCAAGGTCAGAGATCAGGGGTCCATCTACCACGAGGACTCGGACTTCCTCACTTCCAGGCCAGCAAGGCCACACTGTCTTTTTCCTTCTCTAGTGTTTTGTCTTCTGTGTGTCACGGACATGAAACACAACCCGTTTGCCTGTTTCTTCTGTGTTAACCTGACACATAGGATGGGTTTTGGAACAAGCTGTTCCCCGAGTGCTTTCTGCAGAAAGGTGGAAAAGGAGTTTAACCAACGGGAGTTCCTATTCATAGGCAGTCTCTCCCCAACTCACTCCAAGCCCCAGAATCACGGAGGCATATCCTGCAGGGCATAGAAATGCCACTCACAAAGACACAGTCTTTCCTGGCCATTTCTGCCCATCACAACGGAAATGCCTCTGGCCCGGACCACCTCACTGGTGTCATCTCAAACCTCGCAGTCCCAAGAAGTCCAGGGCCAGCCCCTGGCAGCTTTCTCTCACTTATTTTGATTGCAATGATGATAAAATCCAGATACTTTTCTATAACAGAATACCCGGAGGGTTCCTTTATCTCATCACTTCATGGAAGATACCTCCCTAAATTTTTTATACAATTAACTTAGCACAAATGCCTAAATCATATGTAACCAATTTCTAGTATAAACTTTTCATTCCTCTTAGCAGAATTTAGTTAAAACATTAAGCTAGTGCCTCAAGAATCCTCTTTACTAAGTTCTGGGAGAGGTTCAACTTCTTCAATCAGTCAAGATGACCTGGACCATATGTTGCTACCACCTGTTCTTGTCCAAAATGCTCTGTTCAAGAATGGCGACTGCTTGTGGTACTATTTCCAGATCATCCTCAACTGCTACAGCTGCAATGTATCCAAGATTATAGGTAAGAGATTTTATTGATTGTGTGTTTTCAGAGATTGTTTCACCCCCCACAAATATTGCCCATTTCTAAAGGGCAGAAGTATTCTCCTGCCTTTCATTTACTGTCCATTCACTTGCCTATGGTTTTTGCCTATCTAAATGTGCCCGTGTTTTATAGCTCCCAAAAGGTTTCTTATGAGAATAAAATATATATCAGTTTAATACTCGCAGTTTTAGTTTCTTTTCCATTTTACATTATTTCTTGCAGTTGTTACAACAAAGATTTGTGATGAAGCGGGTAGATATAATCCAAAGTTTAGTTAATAGTTTAGTCCCTCCAAAGAAGATTAATCACTCAGCAAATGAAAACAATGGTTTAGAGCAGGGGTGGGCAAACTTTTTGACTTGAGGGCCACAATGGGTTCTTAAACTGGACCGGAGGGCTGGAACAAAAGCATGGATGGAGTGTTTGTGCCATCATCTCAAACTCAAATTCCATACCTATTAAACAATAATGTCCCCATTGTTCCCTTCCCCCTGGCCCTAGGTCAGCCGTGGGCAAACTACGGCCCGCGGGCCGGATCCGGCCTGGTTGGAATGAATAAAACTAAAAAAAAAAAAACCGCACCCTTTTATGTAATGATGTTTACTTAGAATTTATATTAGTTCACACAAACACTCCATCCATGCTTTTGTTCCGGCCCTCCAGTCCAGTTTAAGAACCCATTGTGGCCCTCGAGTCAAAAAGTTTGCCCACCCCTGGTCTAGTTTATCTAGATAGGGCTAAACTAAGGAGTCCTGTATCTTCTGTCTGGAAGCAGTGTCAATTCAGAGAGATCTTAATCTTAATTACAGCACCACTTCTAATTAGCATATGACCCTGGGCATGTTACTCATGATCAGTTTTCTAATCTATAAAATGGAGATACTAATCTATCTAAGAGCTTGCTGTAAGGACGGAATGAGGTTATTTATATTGAGCTCCTAAGACATTGCCTTATACATAGTGAGAGTTAATAAATATTATCAATTAATTATCATTGAATTAAGACAAAGTCTGTGTTCTTTCATCTGGTCACTTGGATGATTTTGACTTTTTCTGATGTTGATTTCAGGGTTTTTTTAACCTAATTTTCTTTAAAATTCCCTTGGAGAAATGCCTGTTTTTTAAAATTGAGTTGAGAAGACATGGAATACATACTGGTCTCAAGAAGCCATATCTGGATTCAACTCATTGACACAATGCTAGAGAGTTAGTGTTTCAGTTCCTATTTACAGGATGTTCAGATAATCCAATCAAGGAGACAGAAAAATATGGCGGTGGAGATTTGGGGGGTAATTTTTGAAGATCCCACAGTTCCCGGAATGGTCCATGGCCATGGGGTCTCTTCTCTTACACTTTCTTCTCACCTGCCTGGCAGAGGCCCTGCAGAAAGGGGGAGGCAAGACTTGTGCTGCAGAGACCCAGGGAACGCTCAGGCTCCATGTGAACGCAGAGAATTGGTGTTGACACTGGCCATGCTGAGGAGGAGATGGCGCTTTATGGACAGGCTCCGGGTCCTACTGCACATCTGACCCTCAGTTTCTAGCTCTCTGCCGAGTGAGAGCGCACATGGAACAGGAATGGGCTGACATGTGCATTAAGAGCCAAGAGATAAGAACCTGAATTTGCCACAGGGAAAGTGATAAACATCAGTAATAGAGGAAACATTTCATTTTTCAAATCTGTTAGCAGCTAGGGGAGATTAAAAAAATACCTATAAAATGTATTTGCATGCCCTTTTAAATGTAAATCAGCAAAAGGCAACATACTTAATAGAGGACCGCATGTTGAAATAGACTATATGAGTCAACTGCAGCTTCTTACTAATGAAAGAAATCATTTCAAAGTCCTTTGAATGTTCAAGTCATGGCTAATGGTTTTAAATATTTCTCACTAGTATTGATCCTCTGTGGTTGAGGAAAGGCTACCTCACAGGTGACATGTTGGTTTCTGAGGTTTAGGTTCTACCTTCTGAAATGATTCTCAGGGGAAAATAAAAGTATTCCTGCCCCTAAAAGAAAACAGATTATGTAACGCAGATGACTGTTGAAGAAAATAAGGTGAAAGTGAGGAAGAGAATGCATAATAACTAGAGTTGTTAATGTTTGCAAGTATGAAGGTACAGCTTATATTATTCCCTCTGGCATATACATAGTCACCAAGGACAAGTGTATGCCCAGAGATAAAATGCAAAACATCACCTTTAATGAAACCTTTTAGGTCTGCTTTTAAAGCTCAATATTTGAAAGGCAGTACTATGGGCAAGGAGAAATTCAAATGTTGTTAATATGCATAAATATACATTGAAGACATCAAAATTCCACTGACATATGCTTCTAAAATCAGTATTGCTGATACAGTCTCTCATCACTTATTCTCAAACATCTATGCTTATACTTCAGCATATTCTTCTAAATTGGGAAATAAAGCAGTTTTATAAGACTGAAAATGACATACAAAGATATATTTCTCACTTTCAATGACCTCTTTCATTTTGTTTTGTTAATCCTCACTGGAGAATATTGTTTCCAATGATTTGTAGAAAGAGTGAAAGGGAGGGAGGAAAGGGGAATCAGGGAGAAGGAGAGAGATACAGAAAAACATCAATGTGAGAGAGACACATCGATTGGTTACCTCCGCACCAGAGCAGGAACAAAACTGCAACCCAGGTACATGCCCTTTACCGGGAATCAAACCTGTGACCCTTTGATGCATGGGCCAAGACTCCAACCACTAAGCCACATCAGCCACGGCTAATGACCTCTTTTAAAGCAATTATATGATATAGTATCTTTCTTACTGACATGCAGAAATGAGCAAGGTTTAGATTTTAAAGTGATCATATTATGCTTTGTCATTAAGAAAACGACTTAACATATACATGAAACGATTCTTATAAGTACTGCCCATTATCTTTTAAACCAAAACTTTACCTGGCAAATTTTATAGTCTCAAAGATAGAACATACAGGAAAAACTAAGTGGGTCACTACCACCTTGGGTTTTCCTCCCAGTATTTCATTAGAAGCATGTATGTTGGGACTGAGTGTTGTGCATATATTTGAAGCACTTCTCAAAACATACATAATTGTAGATAAGATAATCTTATAATTATCATCTATAAATTTTAGCTACAAAAATGTTAATATCTTGTCTAATACACTCTGAAATATCACCTGTATATCTTTATTCAATGCTGTATGAAGTATATGTAACTGTGTTTTAAAATTGAGGCCCTTGAATAGTCTTTAAAAAGTATAACCCATTTAAGAATGAAGGTTCTTGGATGGAAGATTAAACCATAAAATGCTAGGAGACCAAAACATGATAGTAAAGAGGTGCTGGCAGTCATCAAATATTGTGTGAGAGGTAAAGTCTTCTCTTGAAAATGGAAAGTGAATCCCTTCTGGGTGGATTGTCACAGGTTCAGGACACATGTAGGGAACAGTAGACTCTCTCTCTAGTCATGTGCATGGAGTAGAAACCTGAACAAAAAGAGCGAGGAGCAGAGCTAACAGTGACATGAGCAAGCTGAGTGACAATGCCTAGGACTAAAAATAACACTTAAAAGCTTTCCAGAAGGACAAAGTTCATTAGGGTTTTAATACTTGAAGTTATTTGCCCTGGAGCTAACTATAGATTTCCTGGAGAAAAATTTAGAAACCAATTATGGGGTATTATTCTACTCAAGTACCAGATTCTACAAAAGCACTGGATGGGATATCTTTGTTATTTGATTTGCCTTTCCTTAATCACTGAGGATGTGGAGTATCTTTTCACGTGTTTGTTAGCCAATAGATTTGAGGTATGTTATCTTATTTGGAGAACTGTTTATTTATATCCTGTGCCCATCTTTAATTGGATTATTTGCCTTTTTATTGTTGAGTTATACGAGTTCTGTATATTTTTGGAAAAATAACAAATGTTGGCAAAGATGTGCAAAAATTGGAACCTTCATACACTGCTGATGGGAATGAAAAATGGTGCTGCCTCTGTGGAAAATACTTTGGCAGTTCCTCAGAAAGTTACACATGGAGTTATATGATCCAACAATTCCACTGTTAGGTACCTATCCAAGAAGATTGAAAACATATGTTCACACAAAAACTTGTACACTAAACATATGGTCACACAAAGTATTGTCCACAGCAATATTATTCACAATAGCCCAAAAAGAGTAGAAATAACCTTTAAGAGATTAATGGATAAACAAAATGTGATATGTTCATATAATAAAATATTATTCAAGAATAAAAAAGAGTGAAGTGCTGATTCATATTACAACATGGATGAACCTTGAAAACATTATGCTTAGTAAAAGAAACCAGGAACAAATGGTCACTATTACATGATTTCATTCATATGAAATACATAGAGGAAGTACATTAGTGATTGTGAGCAAAAGGGGGGAACTGGGAGTGGCTGCTCACAGGTACAAGATATTTTGGGGGGTTTTGATAGAAATGTTGTGGAATTAGATATGGAAATGATTGCACCGTGCTGTAAAATACTAAAAACCACTGAATTGTGCACTTTAAAATGGTATATTTTATGCTGTATAAATTATATTTCAATTTAAAAAATGAGCTAGAATTACAATGGGAAGAAATTGGTACCTAATTGGTATCTAAAGGTATATCGGTTCATTTGTAGATTCAATGATATAATTAGAGACTGAAAGTGAACTGAGCACGTCTCTGAGGTTGCTGCTCCTGGTGAGTTTAGATTAAAGAGAGAGGTTCCTGTGTATCATCAGAGCCAGCTACTGACTATAGAAATTAGTTCCAAGGGGAAGACTTCATTTCTGACAATACTAGTTGAGAATTTAGTTATAATTCTGCCAAAGACAGACAAACCAAAACAACAACCAAAAACTCTCTTGCAAACCAGCCAGTGCTTCTAGGGCAATAGATCATTCTTATTCCAGGTTTTTAAAAATACACAAGTTCTTGTAGAATTACTTTCTCATTCACAAGGTCCAGGTTGGTATTTTGAATTTTCTTTTAAAAGCTATTGTCCAGATTTCCTGGCAGCTCAGTTCCTTTTTGTTAGAGAGCATTTCCCTCACTGAGCTCTCAGAATTGTTTCTCTGAAAAAATGTCAAGCCATCATCTGAAAAGAAGAAAAACGTGTGCATATTTGGAGAGTGGTGGTAATTCTGTGATTTGGGGAAACTGCATAGACTAACACTTCCTTGGAGAACCTACATAATTCTTATTATCACATTACGATTTTGAGAAGTCCTGTTGTAAAAACCAACCAATGCAAGAAAAAACAAGCCTGATCAGATTTGCTTAACCCAGTTTATTGCAATATTGCCATTGTCAAGGAATACAATTAACATCTTACCCATGTTCCTTTGACTATAGTTTGATAAACATCTTGGTTAGAGCCTAGCTTTGCTCTACTAATTCAGAGCTTCTAATTTTGGTTGGACATTTGAAAATGCATGCTGTTTTTAGAAACTTCAGGATTATGGTTAGTGCAAATAGATTTACAGTTGGCTGTTTATTATCTCTTTAGGGAAAAAAAAATGCCTTGGTCTACTTATCCCTGGGCAGCAGCGCAGTCTTTACAAAGTAAAGAGAGTTAGTGTTTCACTTCCTATTTACAGATAATTGCTATCATCTCCAAAACTGTTATTTTCAGAGTATGTGGCCATATCAGTGAGGTGAATTATTCTTGGAAAAATTTTAAAGGAATGTGATTCTATTTAAGAATATACTCAAGAAATGTAAACTTTTAAAGCTCACCGTACAATGTTAGAAATGATTTTTTAAAAAGAAACAAAACTCCAATACTTCAGAAAAAATGGTCTACGTTATATTTATGGTTTTCCCCTCCCCTTACAATATGCACATTTGGGGAGCTTCATTTACTGACGGTTATGCCCTATTACTGACACTAAAATTCTAATTTTATACGAAATGGTGTTTACTTAATAAATGAATTTAGCAATGTAGCAGGATACAAAATTAACACCCAGAAATCTATGGCTTTTTTATACAACAATAATGAACTCACAGAAAGAGAAACTAAAAAAAAAAAATGCCATTTACCATTGCAACAACAACAAAAAATTAAGATACCTAGGAATAAACTTAACTAAGGAGGTTAAAGATCTATACTTGGAAAACTACAGAATGTTGAAAAAAGAGATAGAGGAAGACATAAGCAAATGGAAGAATATACCATGTTCATGGATTAGTAGAATCAACACCATTAAAATGTCTATACTACCCAAAGCAATCTATAGATTCAATGCAATCCCCATTAAAATACCAATGGTATACCTCACAGACCTAGAACAAACTCTCCAAAAATTCATCTGGAATAAAAAAAGACCCCGAATAGCCTCAGCAATCCTGAGAAAGAAGAACAAAGTTGGAGGGATCACAATGCCAGATATCAAGCTATATTACAAAGCCACTGTTCTCAAAACTGCCTGGTACTGGCACAAGAATAGACATATAGACCAACAGAACAGAACAGAGCCCAGAAATCAACCCAAGATATTATGCTCAATTAATATTGTACAAAGAAGGCAAGAGCATACAAGACAGTCTCTTCAATAAATGGTGCTGGGAAAATTGGACACATGCAAAAAAAATGAAACTAGACCACCAACTTACACCATACACAAAAATAAAATAAAAATGGATAAAGGATTTAAATGTAAGACAGGAAACCATAAAAATCTTAGAAGAACCCATAGGCAGCAAAATACCAGGCATATGTCGTAGCAATATCTTTATGATACAGCTCCTCGGTCAATGGAAACTAAGGAGAAAATAAACAAATGGGACTACATCAGAATAAAAAGCTTCTGCACAGCAAAAGAAACCATCAGCAAAACAACAAGAAAGCCACTGCATGGGAGAACTTATTTGCCATTGTTATCTCTAATAAGGGTTTAATCTCCAGCATTTATAGGGAACTCATACAACTTAAAGAAGATAAAAAATCTAATCAAAAAATGGCAAAGGACCTAAATAGACACTTTTCAAAAGTAGACATACAGAAAGCCAAGAGACATATAAAAACATGCTCAAAGTCACTAATCATCCAAGAGATGCAAATCAAAATGTCAATGAGGTACCACCTCACAGAATAGCTATCATCAACAAATCAACAAACGACAAGTGCTGGCCAGGATGTGGAGAAAAAGGAACCCTCCTTCACTGCTGGTGGGAATGCAGACTGGTGCAGCCACTGTGGCAAACTGTATGGGGTTTCCTCAAAAAATTAAAAATGGAACTCCCATTTGACCCAGTAATCCCACTTCTAGGAATATATCCCAATAAATCAGAAACACCAGTCAGAAAGGACATATGCACCCCTATGTTCACAGCAGCATAATTTACACTAGCTAAGATCTGGAAATAGCCTAAGTGCCCATCAGCGGATAAGTGGATTAAAAAATAGTGGTACATCTACCCAATGGAATACTGCACTGCTGTAATAGCATGGATGGATCTGGAGAGCATTGTGCTAAGTGAAATAAGCCAGTTGGAGAAAGATAAAGATCACATGATCTCACTCACTTGTGGAATATAATGAACAACAAACATAAACTGATGAACAAAAATAGATCCAGAGACATAGAAGCATCAAACAGATGGTTGAATTTCAGAAGGAAGGCAGGGGAGGGTAGGTAAGAGATCAACCAAAGGACTTGCATGCATGCATATAAGCATAACCAATGGACACAGACAGTTGGCAGGTGAGGACATGTGCTGGGGGGTGGGAGTGGCTGGGGATAGGTCAATGGGGGGAAAAGGAGACATATGTAATATTTTAAACAATAAAGAATTTAAATTAAAAATAAAGAAATGGTGTTGTTTAATTTCCTAGAAAATATCTGGAACTTGAACAGAAAATTTTGTAGGACAAAGCTTCTTGGCCCAAGTTAGTAATGTTGTCCGTCACTGTCCAAGTGTATTGAGAACACAATAGTGTGGAGACCAGACGGTCAGGCTCCAGCTTGCAATTAGCTCAGAAATGTAATCTAACTTGTAAGCTTTGGAAAATACTGCTAAGATTTCTACTCTAGTCACTAATATTTTTCACAAATATGTCTGACTACTCAACTTCATCTAGTAACATACTTTAGGCAAGCAAAGTTTAACCAGATGTGATAGCTGCCCTCCAGAATCCAATAGTCTAGTGGGAAGATGAGTGAGCTTTATTAGCTATAATGGAAATTGATATTTAAATCACAAGAAGATGCTGTACACTCACTAGAATGGCTAAAATGAAAAAGGCAGGCCATGCTAAATACTAGCAAAAATGGGATGCAACAGGAACTTTCAGATATTGCTTATAGAAGTATGTTGGTTCAAAAGGCATACTGACCAAGCAATTCCACTTTTCAGTACATATCTCGCAGTGAGCTGCACATGCAGTAACCAAAACACTCACAGATACTTATAGAAGCATTATTATTAATAATAATTTTGGAAACACTCCAAATATCTTCAAATAATAGGTTGGCTAAATAAATAGTGACATATTTATAAAATACTTTGCAGGATTGCTTCTTAGCCGGGAGTGACTTTGGCCCCCAGGGACATTTGGCGATATCTGGGAGACATTTTTGGTTGCCACAACTGGTGGGCTTCCTAATGGCATTTAGTGGACAGAAGGCAGGGATGCTGCTAAACATTACACAAGACGGGTCCCAACAGCCAAGAATTATCTGGTCCAAAATGTCAGTAGTCCTGAGGTTGAGAAACCCTGCATATTAGTTTTCTATAAAACTACAAGTTACCACAAACTAGGACAAAGTACCACAAGTTTAGCGGCTTCAAACGACACAGATGTAGATCAGATGTACAACGCAGACTAAAATCAAGCTGTTGGCAGCGCTGTATTCCTTTCTGGAGGGCCTAAGGGAGGGTCTGTTTACTTGTCTTTTCCAGCTTCTAGAGGACACCCACTTCACATTATTGCATCTCATGCTTTATTTCTGACTCCTGGATCACTTCCTCCACTTGCAACGCTAGCAAAGCCAGCCCAGTCCCTCTCACACAGTTCTCTCTGACCTGTGGTTCTCTCTTCCACTTTCAAGGACTCTCGTAATTACCTTGGGCCCACCTGGAGACCACAGACTAACTACCCTATAGTACCGTCAGCTGACTAGCAATCTAATTCCATCTGCCATTCACTTCTCCTTTGCCAGGTATTGTAACAGATTCACAGGTTCTGGGGTTTAGGATGTTGACGTCTTTGGGGGCCATTATTCTGCCTGCCTCCCCCTGCTACACAGCGAACAGCAGGGCGCTCATGGATCTCACAAACATGTGGTGAATGGATAACACAATGAGTAGAGAATCTATGGCTCTGTCTATAGAAAATTCAAAAACAGGCCAAACTAAGCCTATTTTAGTTTGATGGAAATGGAATAACCATTCCCTGACTCAGCGGTAGCTTCCTGAGCCCAGCACCGGTGGTGGAGCCAGCAGCACCCAAAGCCTCCTGGCCACCAGAAAGCCTCCCCCCGTGCTGCACACTCTCCTGCTGGGGGCTGGGCCGGCTGCTTCCTGCTCGTGGAGTCTGGGGCGTCTCTGGGGCTTTTCTAGAAGCTCACCCTCGATTCCATTGCTTCAGCCAGCCCTCCCCAACATGCTGGCAGTGGTTTAATTCTCTAAAAGAAGCCCTCTCTGCTTAAAGGAGCTTGAGTGGATTTGAATCTCTAAGGGAAAAGTCGCCAACATTATGGAGCATTAACAATAGCTCAGTCAAAGCTCTTGTCAGTCAGACTGAAGTATGAAGCATTGCACTAATACTTTACAAATATTATGCCATTTAATCCTAATGATCATTGGGTATGACTGTCCTCTATCATAGGTGATGCGACTGAGAATCAAAGAGATTAAGTTGCTTACCTGCAACTCGTAACGGTGGTGTCAGCCCAGAGCCCGGAGCTCAGCAGGCCAGGCGCTTCTCCTTGCACGCGGCTGCTCAGTCTCTGTCTCATTTAAATCAGTGGTTCTCAACCTTGGCTGCACATTAGAATCACCTGGGAATCGTTGTAAATCCTGATTTCTGGGCCTCATCCTCCGGAAATTCTGTTTCTTTGTTACTAATGTTGTGGCCTCACCCCATAACAAAGAAACAGAATTTCCAGAGGGTGAGGCCCAGAAATCAGGATTTTAAAAAGATTCCCAGGTGATTCTAATGTGCAGCCAAGGTTGAGAACCACTGATTTAGAGCTTGATTTCCCCCCTCCATCTATGAGCCGCCAGGGTATATCAGTCAGAACACTTCGTTGTGAACAATAGAATCTGTTCTGGCTACTTGAATTCGAAAAGCAATGTATTTGAGAATGTCAGATGGCTAAGACATTCACTGGGATAGTTTGAAAACAAAAAAGCAAATACTCAAAACTAAGCTCCTAGCAATAATATTCCAAAACACAACACGGAACTAAACTATGGAGGAAACTGTGCCCACTGCCTCTGTCGGGTGCCGAACACCAGAAATTCAGGGAGACTGGCACTGATGGCGTCTCTGCATCAGGAACTCAGCCTCGCAGCCTGGGATGCTACTGCTGTCCCTGCCCCCCTCCCTCCTGCATCCAGTCACTCCCATGGCTCATTTTTGAAAAACAAACAAAACACACACACACACACACACACACGCACACGCACACGCACACGCACATGCATGCACGCGCGAGCACACACACACAAAAAGGCCCAGCAAGTGTGTCTGATTGCTGTGCTCTGGGCACAGGCCTTCATCTGGTCTGCAAACCAGGCTTTTGACTTCTATTTCCACACTGGAGAGAGAATGATCATATGTAGACATTTCCCCCCAAACAGGGGGAACGATGGGGAATGAAGAATGTGATCCAGGTCCATTACAAACAGGATTGAAGTTTAGTCTCTACTGTCTTTTCTAAACACCGTACTGAACTAGGAGTTTACTAGTCCTGAGTGTTCTCCATCAGTAATTAGAGCTGGACACCATCTACTAATCCATTTCGAAAGCCTGTCATTGGCTCTGCACTGTTTAAAACAAGCTTCTTTTTGAGGAAAGAAAAAAGCTTAATGCAAAACCATAGTAGAGACTCTTCACTTCACAAATTACCCATCTCACAAATGAATGAAACAAATGGTCATTAGCATGCTGCTGAGTTCTTAGTTCTGCACAATTTCATTTTATTTTTGAGCCTATACAGGCTCTTATGTGTCATGTGTTTGTAATTGCATTTTTAATACTCAGATGTTAAAGTAATCCATGAAAATAATTGAAGAATTATGAATTGGACATATACATTTTAATCACCATGCCTTTAATTAGGCTCATTTTGTTTCTCTTCTGAACATATGATTTCCTGGAATGATTTCACTTCACTAATACTTTGTAGGCATTTAAAAGACACTGTTAATAACCACAATGTAATGTAGGATTTCAAAGTTCCACTTACTAGATATACATAGAAGAATTGAGTACATCTTTCCATCAATCAAAAATCAATTCCTCTTTCTGAGCCCCCATAGTTGGTACTCTCCTGTGGACACTGACTTGAAATAGACCTGTTTAACACACATCCTCTCTTCAGGATGCACATTTTTCTGAGGGTTAAAAAGTAATTTGTATTATTATTTTTTTTTAATTTTTGTTATATGTTACTCTTTTGTCTTTCATATATCAATTAGCTGCCAGGGCCTCATTAGCATAAGAATTTTAAGGTTTCTTTCAAGTGAGATGACAACCAGCTTTTTTAAAAATTGATTTCAGAGAAGAAGGGAGAGGGAGAGAGAGGTAGAAACATCAATGATGAGAGAGAATCATTGATCAGCTGCCTCCTGCATGCCCCCTACTGGGGACTGAGCCCACAACCTGGGCATGTGCCCTGACTGGGAATTGAACCATGACCTCCTGGTTCATAGGTGGATACTCAACCACTGAGCCTTGCCAGCCAGGCTGATAACCAGCTTTTTATTTCCATTGTTTATTAAGAATGAACTAAAGGGTGTCCCAAAATTCACGCAAGAAGTAATTTTGGTAGAAAACACAGGTTTATAATTAAAAATTGTAAATTTTTTATTGATTAATAAAGTATACAGCATGTCGCGATAGTGAGCACCATTAACTGTTATTGCCTGAGCAGCCGTATTTTCGAAGAAGAATGGTCCGATGATGCCTCCAGCCCAAAATCCGCACCTAACAGTGACACGTGGTGGATGCATTTGTTTCTCGACAATCACTCGTGGATTTTCTGAACCCCAAATGCGACAATTTTGTCGATTAACCAAGCCATCAAGATGAAAATGAGCCTCATCGAAATTCAGCCACATTTATGCAAAACGGTCATGGAAAATTTCAACAAAAGAGTGCGTATGTGCCAGCAAAGCCGTGGAGGCCATTTACCCAATATGCGATTCCATACATAACCCTATACTGTATACTTTATGAATCAATAAAAAATTTACAATTTTTAATTATAAACCTGTGTTTTCTACCAAAATTACTTCTTGCGTGAATTTTGGGACACCTTTTATAAGCTTGCCTTACATTAAGAAGCAGTAAAAAAGGTACTTAATTTAATCAAATGTATGACCTTTTTGTGATGTATCAGATAAGTTGCAGATGCTGAGAATATACAGCAAGATGTTAGACCTCTTAACTTAAGGCACTTGTAATTAAACAAGACAGAGAGACACACACGGAGATAATTACATAAATAGACTATTAAGCCACTTAGTGAGCTAGATATCAACATCCCTGTTACAAAATCCTCAGCCATCCTATGTCCCCTCCCCCGCCTCAGTTTTCATGTTCCCTCTCTCCTTTCCCTTTAACTAAATTTCTTGAGAGAGTTGTTGTCTCAAGTTGTTTTCATTTTCCACTTTATCTAAGACTGTTACATGTGAATTCTGCTCACCTCTTACCCACAAGGTCATTGGAACATTTCTCACCAAGGTCACCAAAGCCACCTCTTACTTGATCCCTTTACCAGAATTTAGCACTGCTGACCACTCTGTTCTTATTGAAACACTTGACCCTTGATTTCCCTGACATTTCACTCTCCTCACTTCCTTCCTTTGTCTTTCTTTGGACATCTTATGTTGGTCTTCTTTGCAAACTCTTTATGCCTGTCTTTTTAGGCTGTTTCTTGGGAGTTGGTCCTTCTTCTCTCTATACA
Source organism: Myotis brandtii (assembly GCF_000412655.1). NCBI lineage: Eukaryota > Metazoa > Chordata > Mammalia > Chiroptera > Vespertilionidae > Myotis > Myotis brandtii. Next base: position 3,232,249 of record NW_005357764.1, on the reverse strand, counting down.
TTCCCTGGGACATTTCAACCAAAGCTACTGCTGAAATGATCATTTACATACCAACGAATCCAGCATGTCTTCATCACATGTGTGTGTCCTGAGCTCCACACCCACTATGGGGCATGGTATCGGCACTTAGAAGCACCTGCACCGCTGAGACACAAACAGCATTTCAAGCCATCACCTCATTAGATTTATAAGAACCTTTTACCATTCTCTGAGACGTTTCAATGCTTGTAACTCCCCATCTGGAATTTAATGAGGATGTGATCAGAATGTAGATTCTAATCTTGAAGTTCCTACAGTGAAATGATTTTGCTTTGAATGTCCTACTCTTCTGACAAATGCTATGATCTAGTTTGGACTGAAATCCATCAGGACCGTACACCACAGCCCTTCAGTGTGGTTCACACAAGGATAACTTCATGCTGACAGGCCTTGAAGAACAGACAGTAATGGGAACTCTACATGTCTTGGTGATATTTATGAGAAATCACTTCACACTTATAAATCTAATGGTTTTTGTCTCTCTCTTAGGAAAAAGAAAGGTAACATTTATAAATTTTAAGCAAGTAAAATGGGGCTTTTCAGAAAAATTAATTTTCTACGTTGTAGCAAATGGAACGTGTACCATTTCTTGAGTTCCTCTAAGAAATACATGTCCGAGATAATGCCAGTTTATATTAATGGCATTAATATAAACACAAGACACTGAGCCTTCTCTTTGCCACAGTGAAAATTTGAAGGAATTTACCTGTGAAACCATTTGGGCCTGGTGCTTTATGTGGGGTAGATGCTTAATAACTCTCTAATTCCTCTATAGAGAATGGTCTACATCAACTTTTTAATGCTAATAAGATAGTTTATAATCTGCCAGTATCCAACAGTCCTTCCTCACTCAAGGGTGCCTTTGAAAAAGTAGAAAGAAGGGACACATGTGAGTGTTATCACAGTGTCTCTCTGTCAAGAGTTTAGTTCAGCTACTTCATGGTATTACCGCCTTGGCACCCATGTTATTTGGCCAAGCAGCCTGCAGTGGCTTTAAACTCAAGCAAGAGCATGAAAGCATAAGATTTCTCAAACCCTCTTGTCATCAAGTCTCCCCTGCCTCCAGTGCCTTCCCTTAGACCCTTAAAGAAGACACCACTGTGGAGCATAGCCAAGACCTTCCTCTTTTGATTTGCATTGACCAATCTGGCCTCAGCCTTGGAAGCACTGCACCCAAAGACCCTAACAAAGGCATGTGCCCTACGTCCTGCCTCTCTCTGTCTGCACATGACCTCCCTGTGTGAGCCTGAGGCGGTGTGCCAGGGGCTTCCTCCGGAATCTGCAATTGATAAACAATTCAATGTCTCTTGTGGCCTGATGTTGAACTGCAGCAGCTCACCATCCAGCACCCTGTGCTCCACGCAGGAAGTGTTTATTTGACAAATTCATAACATTCTTCCTAATGGGACCTGACCTCTTTCTCCAAAGTGCTCTGAGATTTGATCCGATGCAGGCATGAGACCTAGGTAGAGATTGGGACTTTCTACTTTTGTGACGCAAGTCAGGCCTCACCAGACGTGGAATCTGGGATTTTTACAATTCAAGTAAGACCAAACTGGCTTTCTGATTATTTTATTTGGGTGGGCCACTATAATTATTTAAATATTCTAGAGAATTCTGAGTGTGCAATCATTCCCTAAGATGCTAACTCTCCCTACCCTTCTGCTCTATTTGCCAATATCTGGCTTCTGCCCACCAGATACCTCCATTATTGCTAAAATCACAGAGTCCAATTTTGTTCATTTTAATGGCTGCCCTTTGCACTAGAATTGCTGGCCTAGAATAAACAGCCAGCAAAGTTGATTTAAAGATTCTAGGGCTTCTCTCATTAAGCTAGTCCTTCAGAAATTACCCAGTTAGCCTAGGTTTTCCAATTTATTTGCATAGAAGTCTGAAAAACAGTATCTTAAACCATGCTGGAGGAAGGACTGACTTTTCCATCTGCCCATGAATGCCTGCTTTATCCTTCTCACTGGTGGCAACATGTGGGAAGGAGTGTGGTCAACATTGAAAGAGATCACATTCCAGGAATGCCGTGATTGAATGCAGCTAGAGAGACATTGATGAAGATATATTGTTCTACATTTTATGCTATAAAATTTCAAGTGATAGCTTTAACATGACCAGAAAATAAATTATTGGTCACATTTCCCTACATACTCTGGGTACACATGCATTTGTGGTCACCATTCATGAAGCTCAGTAACACCTTTTGAGAGGATCACTGGAAGCCAGTGATCATATCATTGATTCCTGGACCACATGAAGAATGATGAGTGTCATGAGTAATGATGAAACAATCAGTTAATAAAGGATATTATGGAATTACAGAGGCAAATTTTGTTTCAATACAAAATACAAAAACGGGTTCTGAAGAGCGTGGCATTGTCTGTAATAACAGTGTTGCTACCTCTTTTCTTGCAATGGGAGGTATGAAATTAGACAGGATGGTGCATGTGGCAATAAGGGTCACAAGAAGGGGTCCTTAGGCCCTAACTGAAAGAAATGGTGTATGAATACCATGAAGCCTCTTCATGTGCGCTGACTGGACAATAAGCAAATGTGTAAGTACTTCTCTTCTTATTACTATAAATCTCCATTGGGATATCAATATATTTCATGTGCCAATACATTTTATAATAATTGTTTTAAATCAAACTATCTATACAGAAAGAGGCCCCATATAAAATACTGGCCCAGGGCCCCTCACACCCAGGGCCCCTCACACCCAAGGCCCCTCACACCCTGGCAAGAGGTGTCATTGATCAAGCACTGAGGACCCACACTGTGCCAAGCACTCTACAGCTGGTCCATGCAGTAACATGAATCTCTGACTCACACAACCTCTCCATTGGGTAAATTTTTTTAACCATCATTTTATTTTATTTTTTTAAAATATATTTTATTGATTTTTTACAGAGAGGAAGGGAGAGGGACAGAGAGTCAGAAACATCGATAAGAGAGAAACATCGACCAGCTGCCTCCCGCACACCTCCTACTGGGGATTCGCCCGCAACGAAGGTACATGCCCTTGACCAGAATCGAACCTGGGACCCTTCAGTCCCCAGGCCGACGCTCTATCCACTGAGCCAAACCGATCAGGGCTTAACCATCATTTTAAAAAGAGGAACAACTGAGTCTCAAAGAGCTAAGCAACTTGTCCAAGGCAATAAGAGTCAAACGTGGATTTAGTTCTAGTTTATCCAATTTCAAAGCCCAAGCTCTTTCTTACTAAGTCAAGAACATGAACAACAACCAAGTAGAACTCCTCAGAGGAGCTATTGGAAATAATGCCTCTGTTACCCCAGATATCTTTTGGGATCACCTCATGTGAATGGCTTAAAAGAGTATGTAAAGCATGAAAATTACAAAAAACAGATAAAAACCATGATCCTTAAACTTAGGGACAGTCACCACTGGCCCAAAGTCTCTTTTGTTTTCCCTGTCTCACGTGCTTGGCCCTGTGAAGCAAGAATGGTAGAGGGTTATGGCAAAGTATGAGAGGTTAGATGATACTGGGTCTAGTATTGGGCATACATTAAGAAGGAGAATGACAGCTTAAGGTTCATTTTTGTGCTCTCCGCTAGCAATGAATGTAGTCAATAACATAGATTTAATTGGCTGAAGGCTATAGAAGAAAATTGCTGGACATCAAATTGCTGTACACCAAGGTCCACCTATGTGGTATATTTAACTTTTCAGAGCACTTTAATGTGAATTATATAATGTCATCCTCGTCGGCAACTTGTCAGCTCTGGACTTTGTGTTTGTGGTCTGCAAACGTGTACTCGTAGAATGTTAATGCTGGTAGGACTCAAACATCACCCCTTCCATTTACAAAGGAGGAAACCAACACCCAGAAAGGTGAAATGATTCACACTGTGCCATATGGTGGATTAATAGAGGAACCATGACTACAAGCCCTGTTTTATTTGCAGTGGTATAAATTTATATGCTTTTTTGGTTTTGAACATTGATTTTTTTTTGCCCCCGTCCCTCTCCTTAATTTTAGATGGGAGCTTTACCAGTAATTTCAGTGGGGGTTTGTGGTGGGAAGCAAAACAGAGTCTTTGTTCAGTAATTGCTACACACTAGACTTTTAAAATACTCTAATAAAAATGAGGGTTAAGAGAAAGGGCTTTTCAGAGATGTAGATGCTCTTGTGGGCTTGCACCCTGCCTTACTCATGACGAGTTTTAAGGGTTGGGGTGGGGGCAGGTGCCTATAAACACAGTTCAGTGTACAGATTCAAGTGTAAGGGCATCATGCCTCCCATCGGAGCAGCAGCAGCTATGGGGCAGTCCCCTCCTCTCCCGGATACTGGAGAAGCAGCATGGACTTGGCATGATGAATTTTTAGAGCCAGAATGGACCTCAGAGAGCTCCACTGAAATTTGACCGGTTAAATTCTAAGTCATTTTCAAATTGCTCACTTTCATGAGTGGCATCTCACTCCTTAGACCAAATACAGGGCTACACTGTATTTGTAGTTCAGCTTTTTCTTCTGTGGAACCTGCTCTATTTTTTTTATATATCACATTCTTTTCATAATCATTCTTTTTTGCTTGGGGCACAAAATAACTTGCCCCATGATAGTTAGCTCAACACCCAAAGCCTGCTTAGGTCACAGCACTATGCGACACTTATTAGGGGCATAGCCTGACTCCACAAATGTCACTGTCCTATTTGGCTTTGAATCATTTTATCCTCAAGCCTTTCTCAGCAAGTAGGAAACAATACCCCTCGCAATAGCAAAGAAACACAAAGGCACCATGTCCTTTTGGATTCCAGATAGGCCGGGAACACATGTCCTTTCTAGCATCCTTGCACATGCTAAGAGCCAAAAACGCCGAGTAATAAAAGTCCAAGTTTACACCATCACGTCTTTATACGCTTTCACACATGCAGTCATTATGCTGCCGAGGCAGTCTGGGGGCAACGAGAATGAAAGAACAAAGCTGTCTTTCTTTGGCAGGGCTCTTCACAGCTTCCAGAGGATTCCGCGGTGTGCTCACTCATCTGATCATTCCAGTGTTGTGAGGAAGGCGTGAAATGACTCATTATTTTTTAGTGGATGAGGAACTTCAGGCTGAGCGGGTGACTTGCTCGAGGTCACACCAGTGGTAACTGACTAAGGCTGCTGCCTCCTCACCCGGTATCTTGGCTCATTGATTTTGGGGGGAAGACAAATTTGACAGAACTGCCTGGTTACAGGAGGTTGAGTACTCGGAAAGCTGCCAGCAATGACCTTGTAAATAAATCAAAGCCAGAATTTCACTTTTGCTTTAGTTATTAATTTTTTATAGCATAGATCCACTTTCAATTATTTTCTTAAGCCAAGTATATGTCAAAAGAAAATCAACATGTACCTGCTCAACACCCTCAGCAGCTGCCAAACGCCTCAGCATGGAGTACGAATAGTTTGGTCTGACTCACTTTTATGAGCCTGAAAAGCACTTCCATTTATCTCTGCCTGCTAAAATGTTCCCAGTTCTTTCAGACCTCTCCACAGATCAAAACTCTGATCCTCTCAGCCAGGTATGATCCCTTCTTCTTTCAAACTATCATTGTAGTTTACTTGTGTTCATTTGTTGTTTTATACTTTCTATGTGCTGTGCAATTCGTTAAACAAGGAGGCCATTGGACTGGGGTGGCTCTAAGGCCAGAGCAGCCTATGTAAGCAAACTGAGATCTAAGCCTCGAGATGATGAAACCAAAATGCTATGGACAACAGTTCATGGTCAACAGGTATTACACTATGGCCAATAGATAATTTCTTTTCTGTTTCTGCCCTTTCTCTATCTACGTCTTCCCCTGGCTCCTGTCCGCAGAGCCCTCCTACCACTTCCAGTCTGGCACTGTCCGATTCGAATTGATTTTTGTTTAAATAAACTCTTAAAATGTTTAACATGCCTCAGTTTATCTTGAACAGTTCTGGTGTTGGAAGAGGGAACTAAGAAGACCCCAGACGCCCCCAGGAGCCACGAGCAACCAGACTAGGTACGAGTTGAGCCCCTGGGGCTCTGCTCTCTCGCTGCCTCTGGAGGTTGTGGGTAAGTCCCTCCGAGATCCTAGCTCGGCAGCTTTCTTTCTGTTCTGAGCTTTCATGCTTCACTGGAGCATTTCTCTTTCCAGAAACTGACCAGAGTTGAACTGGGTCTGCCTTCATCTGGACCTGGTGCACTGTGAGGCCTCAAGTAAATAACATTTTGTCTTAAGGCTAAACAAGTAGTTTAAGCTTACCAAAGATAATTTTGAATTACAGTGGCCACAGCGAAGAGCTTTTAACCTAGATAAGCTTACCCTAAAGAAAAAGGGACTCAGCCAAGTACTCACTATGAAGAGTAGAGGAAAAATTATTTTCCCTGCTCTACAGTTTCTGGTGGCTGAGACAAGACCTGCTGGGACACCCCACTCACTCCAGATCCCGCGGACAGCATCCTGGGAAAACTGGCAAAAACCGGTTAGGGTAAGAGCACTTTCATACCAAAGTCAGCTCTTCCAGATGAAAATTTCATCTTGTCCCCTCTTTTCCAAATTCAGATAGGCAGGGGAAAAAATCTTTGTGAGAATTGGACCTTTGAATTTTGACTTGTGAATTTGGCTTGGGTACCCTCAGTGGTTATGAAAGGAATTTTTGAGGGTGAAATAGGCAGGTTTAGGAAATTTTTTAAAATTAAGGGGGTCCATGGAAAAAACACAGGGCTACAGAGTTGCAAAAGGGTACATTTCCATAAGACAAGGGAGCAGCAGAAGTTATATTTCCATAAGATAAGGGAGCTGCAAAAGGTACACATCTATATATAAAAGCCTAAGTGACCGGCTGACTGGCTGACCTGCGGATAGCTATGACACACACTGACCATCGGGGGCAGACGCTCAATGCAGGAGCGGAAACCACAGGCATGGAAACATGGAACAGACTGATGAATCTCAGAGGGAAGGGGGGAGGAGGGAGGGCGAAAAGAAATTAACCAAATATCTTATATGCATACTAGAGGCCCAGTGCATGGATTTGTGCACTGGTGGGGTCCCTCGGCCTGGCCTGCGGGGATCTGGCTGAAACCACCTCTCCAACATCCCCTGAGGGGTCCTGGATTGCGAGAAGGTACAGGCCAGGCCAGGGAGTGCACCAGGCCTCTAGCTTACAAAATAAAGGGTAGGAGGAAGAAAAGCCCAGAGGTAATAGAACAATAAGGGAGAAGCAGGAGGGAACTTCAAGTATTTCATGTGAGACTTGAGCTCAGGAGTTGCTATAGTGACCACATAAAAGGGGGAAGAGTGACCAATCAGAGGGGATATTGAGGCACAAAAAAACTGCAGCCTTTATAAACTATGGTGTGCCGGGCCAGCACAGCCAAGGAAGGATTAAAGAAAAGACAGACAAAGAGAATAAGCTGGGGCTCCGTGGATCTCCTGTGCCAGGCTGAGGCCACAGAGAGAGATCTAGACAGCAAGCTGAGGCTTTATTTTATAGTCAGAGGTAAACAAGGTATTGGTCACCATAGTTACAGTGTTCTTGTGAGTTTCACTTGTTTTGGCAGCACTTGCTGCACCTCCCACAGCCCATTAGCTACCCAGGAAGGATCTAGGGCACTCATAAGGTCAAGCTTAATTATGCTAAGAGGGCTGTGCCCTCTAAGCTGTGACTTGTTTGTGGCTTTGCCAACAGGTCAGTACGAGGCTTAACCATATAGCCGCTCCCTACACCGTGGAAAAAGGGACTGGGTGGGACTCTTTCCCCCTCCCCACGTGGGAGTCTGTACTCGTTCTTCAATAAATTCCCACCTTTTACTATACCACTTTTCATCTGTGGTTTCATTCTTCGACTCCACCAGACAAGAGCCCAGGAGACCATCCTGCCCAGGGGAACACTGCGCGTTTCCAGTCCAAATTTCCCATTTCAGTATGGACCCTTCTCCTCCTAGATCAACTCCTGCTTTCTTCGTCTCATTTTGTGTCCTGAGACCTGGGCCTTCCTGGGGCACGCAGGTTGTGTGTGGGTTGGCTACTCAACGTCAGGTTGGGGGCCCCAAAGTATGGCCAGACAGAAATGTGGGTTACACTCCATTTGTGATAGGCTCCTACCAAATACTGCCAGCTCTCAGGGGAACTGTCTCTTGCCTTTTTTCGGTTATTTTCGGAAGTGGCTATGGATCTTGGGGGAGTAGTATCTTACACCCTCTCTTTGGGGACATCTCTTGAGTACATAGTATTGTTCAGTACTGCCAGGGATATTTACTGTTGGCTCCGCTGAAACCTGACAAGATATGCCAAAGTATTTTTTTTTAATCCTCACCTGAGGATATTTTTCCATTGATTTTTAGAGAAAATGGAAGAGAGAGGGAAAGATAGAGAAACATAGGCTGGGGAGGAACCTGCAACCGAAGCACGTGCCCTTGACCGGAATCGAACCCAGGACCCTTCGGTCTGCAGGCCGAGGCTCTATCCACTGAGCCAAACAGGCTAGGGCTGCAAACGTATTTTTAAAGTAGCTCCATGGTCAGAAGTTGGTCAAGTTGTTAGCTGACATTCAGAGCCTGATTGGAACTTTTCTAATGCCTTGTTCCCTAAGCTAAAGTGAAACCATGTACCAAGATGGAAAGAAAAGAACACTCTGAGATCATTTTTGAAAGGATAAAGACACACAGCTCTAGGTCTAGAACAGTGATGGCGAACCTATGACACGCGTGTCCGAGGTGACACGCGAACTCATTTTTTTGGATGATTTTTCTTTGTTAAATGGCATTTAAATATATAAAATAAATATCAAAAATAGATGTCTTTGTTTTACTATGGTTGCAAATATCAAAAAATTTCTATATGTGACACGGCACCAGAGTTAAGTTAGGGTTTTTCAAAATGCTGACACGCCGAGCTCAAAAGGTTCGCCATCACTGGAGAACATCAGACTGTTTGGTTTCCATCTTAGCTGAAGTTCTCCCTGATATCAAGAAGCCAATTAAAGGTAATGTAGTTGGGTGGGTGGGTCAACCTCTTGATATCATTCAGGCTGCAACCCAATTCTTAGAGGAATAGAAACAACTATATGTCTTACACACTGAATCTACAACGTGGTCAAAAAAGGGTTCTATGGAAAGCAACCTCACAGGGCAGGTCTGGTGGGTAGTCACACCCCAGGCATATAACTTCCTTAGTCAAAGGTTTATCTTTGCCTTACACCAGCCCTGTCCATTGTCTCTGCGTATCTCGGTTAACACACCTTCAGAGTGCCTCCTTTCTCCACATTATCTTTATCCAACTCCCCCACCCCTTGCTTCTCCCACCTCCGTGTAATCTTCCTTTGTTGCCTCCTTAATTCCAAATGTACACAAGAAACTGCAAACTGCCATTCTGGGAAGCATTTTCTCAGTCTGTTCAGATCTTGCTTCCAGGCATATTCTCTGTTTGACTCAAATAAATTTTTATAAAATTTCTCTACAGATTTGGACGTTTCCTACCTCCACGGCAAAAACGGAAATGCGCCTCTAGGAACAATTCAAACCCCCATATCCTTTTTACTAATTCCAAATCCTCCCCTATTCATCTCAGAAGGCTTGTAGATATTGTACATGATCTGGATTTAGGAAACAAAGCCCTATTTGGAGAAATCTACATCCTTTCTCTGTGCTTTTGTGTGTAAACATCCTACTTTCTCTAGGAATCCAGAGCCATCTCTTGAAATGCAAACTTTAGGGAGGCAATTATTATTAGAAAGAGAGAAACAAGAAATTATTTGGAAGTTAGATGAATGAATGAAAAATCTAAAAAGTCTTTTCCATAAATGTTAATAAAAAGCTTTAGCCATCTGAGCAGATAACTTGCCTCATTCCATCTGCCAGAACACAAATTGCATCTAGCTATTCTTTTATAAACTAGGGAGTTTTTCATTATTGTATTTGTCTTATGATTAAATTTTTAACTGGTTGAATAAAAAAAATCTTAGTGATTTATTTTTTTAATTTAAAAGGTTTCTGTGTCTGTTATTATGTTTATGTATGTCTCTCTATATAAATATGTGATATTTTTCTACCTCTGTATGGTATTGCCAAAGTTAATTTGTAAAGAGCTCTATTTAATTGGCTTAATAAATAGTGAGTGCTCACATAAATTAAGTACACTCTCAGCAATCTAAAAGCGAATCCAGATATTCAAGTTCATATGATCTAGGATAATCTCTGGTAAATAAAATTTAGTTTAAGTTTGCTGGCTTAATTAAAATGAGCATGTCTTCAGCAGTCTCAGCTTTAAATGAAATGCAGACATACAACTTTTATTCTACCTGGATGTTCAGTCATAGTTCATGTTATTGCCTACTAAATTTGTCAGCAAGAAAAATACTTAAAAAGATGGTTAGCTGCTTAATGAAATTTTCATGAACAAGCCAACCATAATTATTAAGAACAGGTTGATATAAGTAAGAGAAAATGTTATAAGTAAACTCTTCAACAATATTTCTACTTAAAAATATTTTCCAATATCTTTTTGGTAGCTTGAAATCTTAAATTATATGATTACATAAATTAAGTTAAATGATGGTTATTCATTGAATAGATCATTTTCATATAAGAAAATACTAAAACATTAATTACTGAACATAGGTTTATCTATTCTTAGCAAAGTATACTTTTTCCAACTAAACATGGGGCCTGGAAATGAGCTACAACTGTTTGTAGCCTTTCAGAAAAGCTGCCTTCAGAGAGGATAAAGCTAAAGGCATGAGCTGTGAAGTTACTCTATCTGAGTGTGAATCCCGATTCAAAGGTAACTACATAGAAAAGTTCTTAACCCTCCTGTGCTTCAGTGATGGTAATTCATCACAGAGATATTTTATGACTAAATGCAATAATTCTTTGCAATACCTTAAAGCAATTACAAAGCCTAGAATGTACTAATTGTCAACTAAAATGAGCAGTTTCTAATTTTCAATAGAAATTATAAACCCAATATTTATGTAAAATCCCAATGTTTATGTAGATAACTTTGTCAAAAATTTTAATTACAGCTGTGTATTTAAAAAACATTAAAAACCCTGCTCATCAATTTTCAGTCTTTGTGAACTTTCTACTTCAGTGTCAATGTTATATAGTTAACCTATTAGTTAATGAGCACTGGAGCTGTGGTAGTGACTAAAACCAAAAACCTCTTGGCTACTATGGTTCATTCATTCTAGTGTTGGTGGCATGTGAAGTGGGAATGAGGGAGCAATGGGTAGGGTGACAGACAATAAACAGACAAATAATGTATGGGGTGATAGGTTCTATAGAGAAAATTCATTTGGTTAAGGGGAGATGAACACCTGGGGTAGGATGAGGGAAGATAGACTATTTTATATGGAATGGTTAGAGAAGGACTCTGAACAAAAAAAAAAAGAAAAAAAAAAAAAAAAAAAGGAAATTAGAGCAGAGAATAAATGACAGGCCAGCCATGAGGTTATCTAAGAGAAGAGCTATTGTGGTGAAAGGATGAGTAAATGCAATGGCTCAGGGTTGGGAACATAGTGGAATGGTTAGAGAAGGACTCTGAACAAAAAAAAAAAGAAAAGAAAAAAAAAGAAAAGGAAATTAGAGCAGAGAATAAATGAGCAGGCTAGCCATGAGGTTATCTAAGAGATACCTTGGTGTTTTCAAGGAATACCCAGGAGTTGAGTGTGACTTGAATCTAGTGAGGAAAAGGAAGATGAGGTCAGACAGACAGCAGGGAGTCAGAGTATGTGGAACTCTTAGGTCAGAAGATAGACTTTAGCTATGATACTGAACAAGATAGGTGTCTTAAGCAGTTGGGGCTGCTATAACAGAACGTTATAGACTGGGTGGCTTATCAACAATAGAGATTTATGTCTCCCAGCTCTGGAGGAGGGAAGTCTGAGGTCAGGGTGGCAGCAGGGTTGGATTCTGATGAGAACCCTCATCTAGATGGTGGAAGGCTGTGGTCTCGTAGTATCCTCACATGGTGCAGAGGGCAAGAGAGCTCTCTGGGGTCTCCTTTTTAAGAACACTAATGTCATTCGTGAGGGTACCATCCTAATGACCTAATCACCTCCCAAAGGCCCTATCTCCTAATTCCATCATGTTGGGGGTTAAGATGTCAACATACGGATTTTGAGGGGGCACAAAGCTTCAGTCCACAAAAATAGAAAAACCACTGAAAGGTTCTGAGCAGAAGAGTGACATGATCCAGTTATGTATTTAAAAGGCTTCTCTAGCTGTTATGTTGAAATTGGACTGTAACTGGCAAGCTGGAAAGCAGGGAGGCCAGTTAAGAGGCTATTGCAATAATCCCAGAGAGTTCATGGTAAATTAGAAATGCCAATCAGATGTCTGACTGGCAAGATTGAGTAGGTAGTTGGATATCCAAGTCTGGAGTTGAGAGGATAGCTCAGGCATTGGAATATTTGGAGTTTTCAGTGATGGAGTTTGAAATCATGGAGTTGTATAAGATTACCACAGAAATGAAGGTAGATGAGAAGCTGTGAGGACAGAGACCTGGGGCCCTCCCCATAGAGGAAAAGAGACTGAGGAGGATCCAGTGAAGACACAGGAAAAGGAGCAGCCACTGCATCATGAGAGAGTAGATGACCTGGAGGCTAAGTAGTGACTATTTTTCTAGAAGAATCATCTAGACAAACATGTTTGACCAACTGAATAGTTGAGAACTGAAACTGACTATTGGGATTGACAATATTAAGATCATTGGTAATCTTAATAAGGGAAATTTTAGTATTATGATAGGGAGAGGGACCAAAGCATGAACAGGTTCAAGAGAAAAGATTGAGATCAGGATTTGGACAATTTCTCCAAATTTATTGTAAAGACAATGGAAAAATGGAGCAATAGCTTCTTGCACATCATATTCTGAACACGTGGCTTTCCTACCTCTGTGCTATTAATCATATTATTCCTCCCACAGGAAATTCATTCCTCGAATTCTCTTGTTGAAATCCATGTTGGTCTTCAATGTCCAGCCTAAAGCACACACCCTCTGCAAGTTCTCCGATTTTCTAAAAGGTTCCTTTCACCGTCAGCCTGCTAAGTACATACAAGTGGTACCAACTACACTAAATTTATGATATATTCCCTTTGAGCTGTTGTGGACCTGTTTTATTATTTCCATTAAATTGCATGTACCTGGGGCACTGTGGAATGAAAACACTATTTTTCCTCCCTCATAGCCAGGTAGGAAATTAACAGGTAGTTAGATGGTGGTGGTATTAGTAGTATTACCAGTAGGGTTAGGTAGTTGTAGTAGTAGGTAGCAGTAGTTAGATAGTAGAGAATTAGCTAGGGGTAGTGCGGCTAATTACTAGATAGATAGTAGTAAGCTAGGAATATAATAGCTAGTACTTTTAAAATGTGGGTTATCTTGGATTTTATTTATTGGAGAAATAAAGCATAGATGTTGTTCTGTAGATATTTGTATTTTGACTTTTGTTTGTGTTATTTCTTTTCATTAAAAAATACACAAAACAAAACAGTATGGTATAAAAACAGACATATAGATAGATAAGTGGAATAGAGAGTCCAGAAATAAACTCTTGATTATATGGTCAATTTATCTACAACCAAGGAGGCAAGGATATACAATGGGGTAAAGACTGTCTCTTCAGTAAGTAGTGTTAGAAAAACTGGACAGATACATGCAAAAACAAAAACCAAAAAAAAAAAGAAAGAAAGAAATTGGACCACTTTCTTACAAAAATAAACTCAAAATGGATTAAAGACTTAAATGTAGGACCTGAAACCATAAATCTCCTAAAGAAAGTGTAGGCAGTAAACTCTGACATCGTTCTTTAGCAATATCTTTTTGGATATGTCTCCTCAGGCAAGGGCAACAAAAGAAAAAAATAAACAAATGGAACTTCATCAAAACAAAATGTCTATGCACAGCAAATGAAACCATCAACATAACAAAAAGACAACTTACTAAATGGGAGAAGATATCTACCAATGACATATCTGATAAAGGGTTAATATACAAAATATATAAGGAATTCATACAACTTAACACTCAAAAGCTAACAATCCAAGTTAAAACTGGGCAGAGGACCTGAATAGACATTTCTCCAAAGGGTACATACAGATGGCCAAGAGACATATGAAAAGATCCAATTCATACAACTTAACACTCAGAAGCTAACAATCCAAGTTAAAACTGGGCAGAGGACCTGAACAGACATTTCTCCGAAGGGTACATACAGATGGCCAAGGGACATATGAAAAGATCCTTCCTAATCACGGAAATTCAAATCAAAACCACAATGAGACATCACTTTACTTTATGCCTGTCAGAATGGTGATATGCCTATCATCAACAAATCAACAAACAATAAGTGCTGGGGAGGATGTGGAGAAAAGGGAACCCTAGTGCACTATTGGTAGGATTGCAAATTGGTACAGCCACTTTGGAAATCAGTATGAAGATTCCTCAAAATATTAAAAATAAAGCTGCCATATGATTCAGCAATTTTACTTCTGAGTATCTATCCAAAGGAAAACAACAAAATCTGAAAATATATGTGTGCCCCTATGTTCATTGCAGCATTACCAGTAATAGCCAAGATAGAGAAGCCACCTAGGTGGCCATCAATAGATAAAGACATTGGGGTACGAATGTACACAATGGAATATTACTCAGGCATCAAAAAAGAATGAGGTCTTGCTACTTGTGAGAACTTCAATGGACCTAGAGCAGTGGTCGGCAAACTGCGGCTCGCGAACCACATGCGGCTCTTTGGCCCTTTGAGTGTGGCTCTTCCACAAAATACCACATGGGGGCGCGCACGTACAGTGCGATTGAAACTTCGTGGCCCATGCGCAGAAAGAAGTCTGTATTTTGTGGAAGAGCCACATTCAAGGGGCCAAAGAGCCGCATGTGGCTTGCGAGCCGCAGTTTGCCGAGCCGCAGTTTGCTGACCACTGACCTAGAGGGTATTATGTTAAGTGAAATATGTCAGAGAAAGACAAATGCCATGATTTCACTTATATGTGGAATCTGAAAAATCAAATGAATAAAACATGATAGAAGCAGACCCATGGGTATAGAGAATTAGCTGATGGTTGCCAAAGGGAGGAAAGATAGCACTAAAATAAAAATGTATGTTTCTATATAATTTCTTGCTACCCTCAGTAGGAGATGCCTTGGTGCTATAAACTGTGTTATACTTGATTTGGTTCTAGATGTTTGACATGCTCTTTTATTTTTAAAACCTTCTTTATTTCTATGTTGTATATAGCTCAAGAAAAATCCTCTTGATTCCCATTCTCTTCCTCCTCAACAAGAAAAGTTAAAACTCAACTCAGAGATCATATTTATTTCTACTGGAATTTCTGTTCTTTTAATTCAAACATTAATAAGCCTCAATTGCAGAGGTATTTATAGTAGCAATTTAGCAAGCAAAAGTGTCTCTACTTTTATATATTGCACTTTTTTAAAGGAAAATATATGAAGACATAGAATTCTGTTTCTGTGTCATATATAAGAAAGCTCTAAGGATTCAACTAACACATATAATGAATACATGGGATGCAATTTTAGAGCATATTTTTAGATAAGATAGTGAAAACAACGTAATTATTTTAAAATATTAAATGAAATTGAAAGGGTTTCAAAATATTTAATGTATATAATAATGAAAGATTAATTAATCTATAAATTAGACATTGTAAGATTGTTTTTGTTAATATTTTATAAAACTTAAGAAAATGCAAGAATATTTGCTTTATAAATTTATGTGTAGGTGGTTGAGCCAGGCTATTTCAGAAAACAAACACAACATAGAACTCTAATGTATAATCTCAACTTTCACCTACTTTTTTTTCCCATTTTTTAAAAATTTCTTTATTGGTTAAGGTATTACAAATGTGTCCTCATTTCCCATTAACCCCCAACCTCCCTCCCACCCCCCACTCATACTCTCATCCCCCTGTTGTCCATGTCCATTGGTTTGGCTTATATGCATGCATACAAGTCCTTTGGTTGATCTCTTCCCCTTACCCCCACCCTCCCCTACTTTCCCTCTGGGGACTGATAGTCTGATCGCTGTTTCTCTGTCTTTGGATCTGTCCCTGTTCATCTGTCTATGGAGTTCTCTATATTCCACAAATGAGTGAGATCATGTGGTATTTATCTTTCTACCTTCTTTTTAATAATAAAATCAACCAAGTTTCACCTGCACACTTGCCTGTAGCTAGAGACTATCTTCCTTGCCTCCCTTGCAGCTAAACGAGGTCTAATTACTAAGTTCTGACCACAGATTCTAATTCAGTAGGTCTACGGTCCACGGTGGTATTAATTCTCAGAGACTAAATTATAATCTGATATAAAGCCCAGGAGTACTTTTTTAGTTCTCCAGATAAATCTAATGAATAGACAGGTTTAAGCTAAAGCATGGTAGTGTGATAAGACAGACCTCTGAGAAGAGATGCAAATCAAAACGACAATGCGGTATCATCTCACACCTGTCAGAATGGCTATCATCAACAAATCGACAAACAACAAGTGTTGGAGAGGATGTGGAGAAAAAGGAACCCTTCTGCACTGCTGGTGGGAATGAAGACTGGTGCAGTCACCTACTTTTTAAATGACAGCTCGTTTAAGCCTACTTGTAGATACAGATCTTTCTGAGAGAAGTTTTCATTTGTCATTCAAAGACAGATTGATGACAGAAAGATCAGAGACATAGAGTGAAAGAAAGATGATAGATAGATAGACAGATAGATATAATAAAACTGGCATTTTGGTGCATAGTTTTACAAGTCTGAACACATTTATAGATCAGTGTATTTGCCACCAGAATCAGGATACAGAGCACTTCCATCACCCCCAAAAGAGTAGGCTTCCCCTTTCAGTCACATACTCAAACCACCCCAACTCTTGGCTGATGTTCTCTCCTTGGCTATACTTTTGCCTCTTGTCAAATACATTTTTAAAAAATATATTTATGTTGATTTCAGAGGGAGGAAGGGAGATAGAGAGAGGAAGGAAGAGAGAGAGAGAGAGAAACATCAATGAAGAGAGAGAATTATCCATCAGCTGCCTCCTGCATGCCCCCCATAGGCGATCCAGCCCACAACCCCAGCCTGTGCTCTAACCAGGAATTGAACCATGACTTCCTGGTTCCACTGAGCCACACCAGCTGGGCATATCAAATACATTTCATTCAGTGTCTCCCACAAGGGTTCCTCCACTCCAGGGAAATTCCAGAAATCTGTTACTGTCTGGGTGAAGGTGGTAACGTCCATCACTTCCTTGTGGATAGGCTCTGAGAGGAAATGTTTTGAAAGAGATAAAGGAGTTTAAGATGATGCCATGGCTCACCCTCTGGGCACAATCACAGGTGGCGAGATGAAGGGGAAAGGCCATAGTCTAAATTCTATCATTCAAAGATGCTGCTCTGATCACTCAAAAGGATATAAGAGATCAAACTGGTTTTCTCTCTGTCTTGGAATGATTTGTACACTAGCTCAAGGACACAGCTGACGAGGGAAAGCTGTTCCAGGTGGAGGGAGGAATGGAGATTCGCACTTCCTCCTGGGGCAGGCGAAGAAGGGAAAGGAAGAAAATGTAAGTGGATCCCTTGAAGACTGAGGGGTTCCTGAGTAATGGGGAGACAGATGTGCCATTTCTTAGATGCAGTTGGAGAACAGAGCCAGAGGTGTGCTCCCACCAATAGTTCTGGGGAAACAGTAGAGACAATTAAATGTAATATTTGGACAAGAGCCCAGTCCTACCGGCCTTCCCTGTGGCATCGAAGGGGCCTATACCCTTCCCATGGCTCCAGGGTGAGCTGTGGAAATTAGCTTGGAGAGTGAGCTGAGGCCCATCCCCTGCAGCCTCCCAGTCAAAAGAGAGAAGCACATTATAGTGATGCTCATGGACCTTTGATGGCTGGCAACTCCAGCACGCTGTGCGGCGGCCGCGATGTCACCTGCAGGAGCCAGTGCCACACAGCATCGGTGCCACAGAACAAGGGAAGAAAAAGGAGCCTCACCCTCCCTGCCCTGCGTGTGTGAATGCTGATCCGAATGAATTTCTTCTTCCTAGACTTGAATCCCCTTGAGAAGAGGGGATAGGAAAGTCAGAGTTAAGACCTGAAATTGATTGGAACTGAATCAGCAATCCTGAGAAATCGCTGATGGAACTGAATTTGACACCAATATGATTTTTCTGGAGGCAGATCAGTGGCTCCTCTTCTTCTCACTCAAGTTGGTGAGTGTAGAATTTAAACCTGTGGCACAAATCTGGGGTCAGCGGGATGGACTTTGTATTCCAGAGACCAGCTTCAGAGACAGTGTGTGGCTAGAGTGCCAACCTCTGACTCACACAGAAATCCTGCTGATGCACAAGAAATCATTACTGCGTTCCCCAGGTTGGCCGAGGCTTTCTCAGTGTTTTTTCAGTCCCAAAACACATTACTAAGATTTCATTAAAAAAAAAAAATGCAGTACAAATTTCAGCTCAAACCTGTTAAGTATAAAGCACCTACTGAATAAAGATCAAAATTTAAATACCTGAAGGGTTAAACTGCTCGTGAATTTTGTATTCCCCAGGAGAGTGAAAAGGCAGAGGAAGAAGACAGGACAAAGAGATAACTCCCAGCTCCACGGCTGCCTTTTTGTTCTAGAGGGAAAAGGTACCAAGTAGACCGTTCCTTCATGGGAGCCTAGAGCGTTACATTTCACAATACAACCCAGGATCACGCAGGTCTCCCCCTTCCTGAACCCTGGCTTCAAGTTCTTTTCTCAAACTTGCGAGAGAGAAAAATCAACCAGGGAGCTTGTTAAACATGAAGATTCTGACCCAGCTGCCCTGGGATCCTGCATTTTTTAACAGGCACGCACCACAGTTTGAAGAAAGACAGCACAGAGGACTTGGTTAACGAGTTCTGTGTGCGCAGCTTGAACGGCCGTGGTCTGAAGCCTTCTCAGTGTGGGAACCCAATTAGTGTCACTTCCCTGTGCTGATGCACACTGGACGGTCTCAGCAGGCCCCTGCTCCCCACGCTAGGGCTTAATCAGCAGTCCATCACTCCTATTCTTTGCAAGTTCTCCACTCATTTGTCAGGATTTCCATGTTTTTGACACCAAAGAACTACGGTCTTCAAATTGTGTGATGGTGCACACCTGCCATCTGGTGGTGAGAGGCTAACTCCGAGACACGGAAATTCAAGTGATCCTTCCCTTTCTGCTTCTTTGTTTTCATGTTGCCAAACTGTGCCTTCCCAGGCAGGCTTGAAGACTGGGCGTTTGAAGGATTGAACCCAGGAATGCTTCTGCAGCTGAATGTGGACCTGGAGGTTTGCAGGTTAGGTTCTCCTCCGAGTGGGTTTGGTGTCAGCTCCTCTGGACCTGGGCTCCTGGCTGGACTCCAGAGTTGTGGGAGCGTCCTGGGGCTGCCACCTAATTTAGGGACCATCGAAGGTGAGGGTGGAGAAATCGGAACACTGCTAGGGGAAAGACTTCTATCAACATCACTTACTAAGAAAGGGCAATTCATCCGTGAATACTCTCGGTTGTGGGTAGCGGGCAGGGGTGGGCAACCCCTGGCACGCGTGCCAAACATCTAGGACAGGGGTGGGCAACCCCTGGCACGTAGTAACTTTCGCTGGCACGCAAAACCCTCTCTTAAAATCTTCCATTTACAATTTTTTTTTTTACTATCGACTTTTTTATTTTTCAGATAAATTCAGTGTAGTTGCATCTTAGATAAATAAATAATTTTGCATATCTTAAAGACTTAAAGACCATAGACATGGATTGACGAGAGAGGGGAAGAGCAATTTCTATGCCTCTGCCTTAACTCTCCCTAGATCTGACGATCTGACCAGTGTTTTGGTTTCATCCACATACGCTTGTGAATCTTTGTTCTCAGTGATGAATTTTGTTAAGTCTCGTAATAGGAGTAGCCTGACGGATGAAAGTAGTAGCTCGTGCATATCTCTGAAGGTCACGAAATATAAACCTGATGTGCATATCTCTGAAGGTCATGAAATATAAACCTGATGTAAAATCTCTGTCATCAGTGATGCAGCAGCAAAAGTCCCACTGATAATATCAAACGGAGTCATAAAGTTTTCTGTCGGACTATCAGTGTACATGTATACATTAAAAAATAAATGTATTTTTCATCATCATATACTGTGTTTTTGTCGCTCGAATGAATTTTATTATTTCTTCAAGGTTCTTCACATACGTACACCTTAAGAGATATCAAGTAGGCGTAATATGTTCTCAAAAAATTAGGGTTGGCACACAGAAGAATTTTGAGTCAGAGATTTTGCTGGTTTTGGCACGCACTCACAAAAAGGTTGCCCACCCCTGGTCTAGGGTTTACCTAAATTGATGATATGGTGCAGCCTGATGGCATTTGGGATTATTGGCATTTTGGGCACGCTCTGTTTGCACTTACTGCACCATGGGTTTTCTGTATTCACTTTTGGAGGGTGGGGCCGGGAAGGAACATGGCTGTGGGGTGAGGACACAAGGGATACACTTTTCTTATTTTGTCAACATCTGGGATATACCAAGCTCTTGTTACAGTCATCTATAATAATAAAAGAGTAATATGCTAATTAGACCAGACAACCTTCCGGACGAAGCCGGGGCTGTAAGGGCCAAGGCGGCCGATGCAGCGAACGGGTGCCAAGGCAGAGGCAGGTGCATCGGGTCTCTAGTGAGAAAATAAACACGAAGCTAGAGGAGCACGCAGACAAGGTTAGATCTAGGCTCTTGCTCCAGTTTTTCTCCTTATAAGTCTTATGGCCTGAGTTTTCATCTCTTCTCTTGTAAAATGCAGGTTTTATGCTTAATCTCACAAGATTGTAGTTGAGATGGAATGAAGTCGTGGCAGTGGAAGGGTTGGGAAATTAGGAAATGTCAAAAGTATGATTATGTCTGCTGCATTGACATTAGCCCCCAACAGCTCCAATGAGGGCCGGACAGAAATGTGCAGGTGGGTGGGAGGATGGGGTGATGGCTGCCCAAGGGCATCTACTGGGAGGCTCTCTGAATAACTCAAAAAATGGCTCCAAAAGTTGTGCATTTATGTGTTGATGGTAATAAGCAAAATAAAACGTTTTTTAAAAATATGTTTAGAATTAATGAAAGAGGTTTGTGACCACTATATTTAAAAAAAGAACACAATGGCAGGAGGGACAGTGAAATTATTCTCACCCTTAAGTGTTGATACTAAATGTGTCAGCTTTTAAATAATGTATTTTTAGAAAGAAGCTGAGTTAACTGCTGTTGCATTTATAGTGACTGATAAGGCTTTAAATGTAGCCAAGCCATTGTTTTATTATTCAGGCAATTAATCTAAACAATGTCCCACCAACCTTGAAGCTAATTCAAACATGAGGAATTTTAATACTTATTTCATAATTTGGCAAAACTAACACATTTTAATTAGCTTAAGAAGAATTCTTACTTTGTTCTCTTTGTCAGGAACTTGAAAACAGTAAGTATGCATAAGTAAACCTGTGTGAATCGTGACTCGCATTTTTTTGGCCAAATAAACTTAGAAATCATTTTTTTACTAAAAAACTAATTTCTTTTTAAGATTTTTTAAATTTCAAATTTTTCTTTTGAAAGAGAGCCTTTTGCATTATATATATGTATACATATACATATATATAAAAAATACACACTTATAATTCTCCGTACGCTCTATCTCTATTTACTTTCTATCTATTCAATAGGTCCAAGACACTGAGCAAAAACAGAGTACCATGAGAGACCAGATATTTGAAGCAGGGAGGAAGCTGAGGCAGAGGACAGACTATGAGATGGAGCCGTGAATGAGGACAGGACAGGAGAAGCACACGGGACATCCCATGCACTTCTTAAGAAGAGAGGGCCCCAATTTGGTCCTGATGTTTCCCAGCAATCTGCACTGAGAGTGAAATCTGAGCAGGTACAGGAGTCAGCGAGAGCAGAACTGCCTGGCAGAAAGCTGTGCTTGATTCCTGAAGTTGCTCACTTTGGTTGAATATTCTCACCTCAAGTTTGGCAAGAGCCTGGACTAAGTGATTATTTGGAAGGAACCAAAAAAGTTACCTTTCCTCTAAAAAGCACAGTGTTAGCCTCTGTGGGTATGTAAGTACAAATCTAGAGAGGTTGTGATTTCACAACCCTATCGAATGACAGTTTGAAAAATGATTTCTCACCTATGATAAACTTACATCTTTAATTATATGAGGGGAGCATTTAACAACTGATCATAAACAATGGGTATAGAAAAAAGAAGAATTAAAAATATTGAAACTCTCAAGAGAGATAAAAATATAGAAATTCAGATCATAGCATATCTAAAACAAGCATCAAATTATTAAATATTCCTAAAATCTTAACCAAGCTGAGGTTAGGAATGGGGCTGGCTCTCAGAATACTTCTGCTTTTAGCATATTTTGTGTAACAGGGTCCGGAGTGTATGCTGAGGCTCCCATCTCTGCCTTCAAGTGTTGGTCTGTCTGACTCTAGGACAGTCTATCTCTTTTCTTGCAAGCTGAGAGGGTATCAAAATTATTGGTTGCAAGGGGGAGGTTTCAAGGCATCCTTGGCCACCCAATGGAACTGATTCCGATCAGAGGCATACTTAGGCCTTCACCTTCCTGCACAATGTCCCTTTGGTAAAGGCTTTTTCATGGGCTGAGAGAGGCCCAGTACGTGTCACCACCAGATGGCAGGAGTGCACGCTGAATAAACAGAGCAGCCATGAGCCCTCTTTCTTTGTTTTCCACTCACTAAACTCTCCACTAGGTGACAGCAACGCGTATGTAATGCGATGGCCTTCAGTGAGTCACATAAATTCAATTTTTCTTTTAAACATGAGAGCTGCATTTTGCTTTTTATTTTTGAATTTTGATAAGTTTATTTGAGCCAAACTGACACATATGCCTGGAAGCAAGATCTCACATGCCCTTGAGAGTAGCAATTTAAAAAAGTATCCACAGTTGGATTTCTTTCCTCTAGATCAGTGGTTCTCAACCTTGGCTGCACATTAGAATCACCTGGGAATCTTTTTAAAATCCTGATTTCTGGGCCTCATCCTCTGGAAATTCTGTTTCTTTGTTATGGGGCGCCACAACATTGTGGCCCCGACCCAAAAAAACACACCAGAATTTCTGGAGGATGAGGCCCAGAAATCAGGATTTTAAAAAGATTCCCAGGTGATTCTAATGTGCAGCCAAGGTTGAGAACCACTGCTCTAGATCTAGAATATGCAATACTATTTGCTATTGGCCTCCCTCACATTAACCTAATATACCAAAACAAAACTTTTGCGGGGGTTCGCTTTCTAAAGAACCTGGGAAAAATTACTATTTGAAACCATTATTACGTAAGAATTTATGGAGTCCAGACATTCTTACCTCAATTTAGAAAAAAAAAGTGACTAAAATAGTCACTTCTTTGCAGATAATACTTACTATTTATTGACCACCTATCATATGGCAAAGATTGTATTAAAATGCTTTAAAACATTAGTTCATTGACTCTGGATCAGCACTTTTTAAGAAAACCTAGATTTTAACGTAAGGCTTTTTAGGGCTATCATCTCTATATTTTCTGTGACCTTATTATAATTTTCCTGCTTGAGCCATTGCAAAACCCATACTGCAGAAATTGGAACTGTTTTCACGGAATGATTTCGAGTGCACACAGGGATGTACTCTCTCTATTCATGGCATTCACTCTCGTGTAGTTGCATAACATTAACCCAGTGAGGGATAATAATATAGTTTGATTCTATAGTGACATTAAAGGCTAACAACGAAGATTGGTTAGGGAGCAATAGCAAAGCGATAACTCATTCATGCTGAAATAGAAATGGTGAGAGATGAGAGTAGAATGGGGCCAGAGCGAGCAGAGTCCTAGGGCCTGACTCGGCAGAAGGGAAGGGAATGAGATGGGCCAGGAGTTCAGCTGAGCAGCTCCGCACTCCTGTGGTTGCCCCGCTCAGCGCTGAGAGCCTTACCTGTTATGGCCAGAAGCAACCTGCTGCGGCGGATTCTTCCCACAGGTAGCAGGAACCTGAACATGTTCGAATTCCTCGGAAGCAAACACTGGGCAGTGAAGCTTTGAAAACAGAGTCTATAGTTGGCCCTCAAACAACACAGATTTGAACTGTGCAGGTCCCCTTGTAGGTGGATCTTTTTCAATCAATAGTCGGCCCTTCCTCTCCATGGGTTTCACATGTGCAGATTCAACCAGCAGCAGGTGAAAACAGTATTTTCACATCCCCAACCGCAGATTCCCAACCGCAGACAGAAATACTGATTTCAACCTGCGGTTAGTTGAATCTGTGGAAGCAAAGGGCCAACTGCAGTCAAAAGTAACACGTGGATTTTTCATCTGTGTGGGGGTTGGCGCTCCTGCCCTGTGTTGTTTAAGGGTCAACTGTAATAGCAAGTGGTTGTCCAGGAGGTGTGCACAGTGAGAGTGGACCTGCATTCAGAGAGTCCCCTGGGAGTTCATTTCTCCTTGTTTCAGTTCTAATTTGGACTGGAACCTATCATAGAGGAGTGGAGGAGTAAGACGTTAAAGGCTGCAAAGATGCTTAAGACAATTTTTGTGCACAATGATTTTATTGTACAGTACAGCTGCACTTTGATGGACTTTATTTCAAGTATCTTTAAGAGAAATACAACAAAATGATATGGCAACCCCAAAGGGTAAAATCTGACTAATGAGAAATGGAATAAGTACCTTTGTTGTTTCTTGCACAACATAGTGGGGGCTGGGGGAGTTGAAAGAAAAGAAAGGAGTGGAGATGAGGGACTTAGGGAAGGGAGTTCTAAGAGAAAGAGAGGGGTAGTGACTTTATTAATCTGTGGCCAGAACAATGTCCCCAGGTATTTGCAGGCAACGTAAAATGACTCCAGGGTGCCAATAAGCTAGCACACAGGAGTAGCAACAACTGCCATCAACTATGGAGCTACTTAACTGGGAACCAGGCATTGCTCTTACCTATGTCTCTTATTTAGTCCTTAGGCAAGTTCTGTTGGGAAGACGATATTATCCCTTCTCGGGAGAGAATAACTTCCCAGGTCCAACAGTTAGCAAATGGCACGGTTAGGGTTCAAATCCTGTTCTCTTCACAGTATTTCCTCTGCTTTTTAGGGCGTTCCTTCCTAAGCCATGGCTGGTGAGACATTCTTACTGCCTGCCACCAGGGGCCACCACTAACCAATTTGGATCACTTCATGAGCACAATTGGCTCTAAATGTAATCAATTATATAACTACGGCCTGTCTAAGTTTAGGTCTACTGGAATTACTACATGAAACAGAGGCATTATAAAGGATTACTGGGGAAATAGCAATACATTTAAAGGAAGTCTTCACTTTCTCCTCTTTTTTTTCTGGCTTAAAGAGGAATAAAGGAAGATAAAACAGCAGAACTCAATTCAATAGGCAGCACAACCAGAAGCTTTTACCCTGTGTGGCTGGCAGTTGGTCAAAAAATGACCTGCTCAACTTTCCTTGTAATGACGGGGTGGGGGTGGAGGAGAGCAAGGTAACAGTGCTTTAAAGACAAGACGAATGTAGTTTGAGCTTTAAAACAAGACTGTTGACAATTGTTGGTGCTGCTTTGCTCTCTATCAGTGTTTAGTTTGGGTTGTACATAGTAACTTTCTGTGGTTTCAATCCCCAGCATTCTTCCCAAAGGACAAAGTTCAGACTGGAATTCTTACCCAGGTTTCAGAGCACAAAGTAGAGAAAGCCAACAAATCTCAAGCAATCAACAATACACTCACACCACCTGAACATGTTTTTCTGCAAATGTTTATTTGAAAAGATTTTTAAGAAATGTCAGGTGGTTGTGTCTGTGGCAGTTTCTTTAGGTGAAAAATGTGCTAACAGTCACTATGGAAACCAAGATGCAGGCAACAAGGAGCAAAATCAGACCTATTCGACAGTATTTTGAATGCTTCTCTTGTTCCTCTTCCTTTTTCAATAAGGTATCAAAACCGGGCGTGTACATGTCTCCCAACCAAAACCGTAGGTCATTAGGATTTTCCTAAAAGAAAATTACATGGAGAATAGGCTCAATCAGTGATCAATACAAGATTGTAGACAAAACGCCGCCAGAGGTACCAAAGGCCCATGTTCACACTGTCTTGGTTGAGGCTGAAGTGTCATGATTCAAATAAGAGAGGCTAGGCTTCCCTGAACAGCACCCACACGGAAGTGCAGCCTCTGGGCTGACCAGGAATCCCTGTGGCTCCAAGCTGTAGGTCTGCATGAGAATTCATTAGGAGGCCTGCATGATTTACTGACTAAATTGCTCAAGTGTTTCTGCCGTCTTTTATGCCAATTTAGTGCCTCTTACATCTCATGAATAGTGTGTGCCAATCAGGTTAGTGAGTTGAAATTAAATTAAAATTCCTCCCTTGCTTTAGATGAGCCTTCAAGGTTTGATTTAGTTGGCAAGGTAGAGATAAACATATGTGATGAGCTTTTCAGTAAATCCAGGAGCTGACTTACATGGGAGGAGGAGTAAGACTAAGAATCAAGGGTCCCTTCCATGCCTTTTAGGTTGCTGGTCCCCCTTGTAGAGGGTGACAGCATGTTTGACGTGCAGAACTTTGGCACTGTTTGACCTCCTGAAGAAAGAATCCCACATATCCTCCCCCACATCAACTCTTACACTCCATGTCTTTTTCTTTCACGGGCCTCATCTTCCTTTCAGCTGGAAAGAATTGTCTTCAACTCAACCTCATTCCTGTGTCCAACAAATCACCTGCGAACTCTAGTGGTCATACATTAAAAAATTTTTTTCTTCTATTCTATCCAGCTTTGTTCAGTGCTAAAGAGTCAGTGTCTCTGCCTGGATTCCAGTAAGCATACAACAAATTCATGGTGAATGCTGAAACTCTAGTTTTCAAAAACCCTCTTCATTATTTCTCACCTGAATTACTGCAATAGCTTGCAGTTGGACTGCCCACCCTCTCTCTCACTCTCTAGTCTCAGTGGACTTAAAATCAGCCAATTTCCATGGCAGCTTCGGGGTCAGTGAACTAGTTTCAGACTCACCAATGCCCAGTAAGAGGCAATGTGCATGCCTGCAGGGGGCTGGATGGAATCTGGCCATGGCAATACAACTGTTCCATCACATTGCTACTAGTTTCAATTTTATAGTTTTAGGAACGCTGAAGTATTAAAATAAAATTTGGATGACTGGTGCAAAAGGATAGATGATTTAAATTGTCTACTCTACTCTCGCCCTTGTGTGTGTCCTCATCAGCGGCCTGCACTTTGTCTGCAAGGTTAATTGCCTCCATTCTTCAGTGAGGACTTCCAGAATTCTGCTTAGAGCTTCCCTTCATAGCTAAATATGGGGCTCCTTTTCTCCTTTCTTATTTGTAAACTAGAGTCCCGGTGCATGGATTCGCGCACCGGTGGGGTCCCTAGGCCTGGCCTGCACCATCTCACAACCGAGGATCCCTTGAGGGATGTCAGACTGCCAGTTTCAGCCTGATCCCTGCAGGCCAGGCTGAGGGACTCCACCGGTGCACAAATCTGTGTACTGGGCCTCTAGTATACATATAAGATCATTGGTTAATCTCTTCCTGCCCTCCCTCCTTTTCCCTCCCCTTTGAGATTCATCAGTCTGTTCCATGTTTCTGTGCTTGTGCATTGAGCATCTGTCCCTGGTGGTCAGTGCGTGTCATAGCTACCAGTCAAATGGTCGAATGGTTGAACAATCACTTAATTGCTGTGGCTCAGTCTGGTTAAATGGAAAAGAAAGAAAAAAGAAAGTGCACGTTTCTAATATGTTTAATTTCACATTGCACTGAAAAATAAGAAAAACAGTTAAAAAAACGAAATGAGCCGAAACCGGTTTGGCTCAGTGGATAGAGCGTCGGCCTGCGGATTGAAGGGTCCCGGGTTCGATTCCGGTCAGGGGCATGTACCTGGGTTGCGGGCACATCCCCAGTAGGGGATGTGCAGGAGGCAGCTGATCGATGTTTCTCTCTCATCGATGTTTCTGGCTCTCTATCTCTCTCCCTTCCTCTCTGTAAAAAATCAATAAAATATATTAAAAAAAAAAAACAACGAAATGAAAAACAATGAAAAAATAAAAAAATAAACTATACTCACGAAATGAACGCTATGGTAAATTGCACAGCTCAATTCCAACGCAATGTCACACGAAATAATTAAATCAAAATGAAAATAAATCGAAATATATGAAAATTCAATTTAACAATGCAATCGGAAACATTGAAATGGAATCATAAAATTGGAAATTTGGAAATCGTAAATGGATCATAAATTAGAAATATTGAAATGGAATCGTAAAATATTTAGTATAGCGTGTGTTGCTTTTACGTCCAACAGATGGCAGTGTTTTTAAAAAAAAGCATGATTTTACCTGCATTTTTTCAAAGAAAGCATGTTTTTACCTGTCACAGGTGTGACATCTATATAATAGGTATATAAAAACACACGCGTATTCGAATGCAATGTTGTCTCAAAATTTCAAAGCAATCAGTGAAGAACTTTTGGAGATTTAAGATTTTGAACAAATGAACATTTATACACACACACACACACACACACACACACACACACATTCCCTACACACACACACACATACATACTAGAGGCCCAGTGCATGGATTCCTGCATGAGGGGGGGTGGTCCCTCAGCCTGGCCTGTGCCCTCTCACAATTTGGGACCTCTCGGGGGATGTAGCAGTGCACCAAGCAGCAGGCAGCCAGGGAGGAGCCCAAGCTAGCACCGTGCTGCTCATGCTTATCCCAGCCTGCTGTGCCTGCCACCGCTGCCGCCGCTCGGTAGTGCTGCCGCAGACTCGGGAGAGGCTCCCCCTGCCACAGCTGCGCTCACCAGTCATGAGCCCGGCTTCTGGCATACCCCCTGTGGAGTGCACTGACCACCAGGGGGAAGCTCCTGCATTGAGCATCTGCCCCCTGGTGGTCAGTGTACATCATAGAGACTGTTCAACCGGTCATTCCAGTCATTCAGGTGGTTCAGTTGTAACAGTCACTTAGGCTGTTTTGCATTCTTGCATTTTGCAGAAACTCCTGAAGAATTCTGAAGAAAGGAAGATGAGGTCTGTGAAAGAAACAGACATGGAGTGTAGGAGTTGATGTGGGGAAGGATATGTGGGATTCTTCAGGAGGTCAAAATTCTTCTTGCATTCTTGCATTTTGCATCTATCCTTTTACACCAGGCCTAGGGACCGCACCAGTGCACAAATCCATGCACTGGGACTCTAGTTTATAAATAAGAAAGGAGAAAAGGAGCCCCATATATATATTCTTAGTAATTTAGAAAAAAGAGAGTGGCCCAAGAAACTTTAAACTTTTATGACCCATGGTGGTGAAAAGTTTTCAGAAATAAGTTAGGGGCTCTGTCTGCTAAACAAGAGGTATGAATAGGGAAAGGTGAGGTATTCATAAATAGGAAGAAATTATAATCAAAACAAAAGTCATGACTTCCAGAAACATCTCTCAAGAATGCAAATAAGCCTGTGACCTGAGGGGCCACTGCTTTGCAGTGAGCAATTTCATGTAGAGGATGGGGGGAGGGGGTAGACCCTGGTTATAGAAAAGCAATATAGCCATCATCCTCATGTTTGAGCTTCTTAAACATAACTCATGGAATTGTCCAACAAAAAAATTACTCCTCATTGCCAATAATGTTCAATTTCCTTATTCTTACATTCAAACAATTTCTTTTAGTCTGTATTAGCCTTATTTTCCCATTATTCTATTACTTCGGCTGTAGCGCCAGCAAAACTAGACTGCTTAGTCTGACAAATTCTCTAACTTTCTTGTACTTGTGCATTTCCTCTTGCTACGCCTGACAGAAGAGCCCACCCCCACACCACACTTATGCAAACCATCTATATCTTTTGAATTCTCCACATCTTTCAAATCCAGCATAAATTAACTTTTCACGAGGCTTTTAATAATCCAATGTGGTTTTGTTCTCTTCTGAATTTGCACAGCACTTTCTACAACCACGATGGGCACAGTCCTCTCTCTCAATCTTGTCGCTCTATCTGGTTCTACAGTCAAGACATGTTTGCGAAATAAATCAATACATTTTTCCTACTTGTAGGAAGTGACTTCTTAGAGGCT
The DNA here is from genome assembly GCF_000412655.1 of Myotis brandtii. NCBI lineage: Eukaryota > Metazoa > Chordata > Mammalia > Chiroptera > Vespertilionidae > Myotis > Myotis brandtii. The sequence goes on along the minus strand of NW_005357764.1, from coordinate 3,202,103 downwards.
GATCTTCAGGCTCCTGATAAAAAACACATGATTATTGTTGCTATGGGGGAAGCATCTGTTATGGAAACTTCTCTGGAAAAGAGACTACATTAAGGAGGAGATACATTACATCTATGAGGAGATTAAGAAACTTCAAAGACTCCGGACAATGAGATATTTCAAGGAGTGCACATTTGAGATTTTTAAAGTGTAAGATTTTAAGAGGACATAAGGCTGTTCCCTGCAAAAGTCTTTAGATACTTAATGTATGAACAGATATGCATAAAGGGTACTTGGAAACCGTCAGGCCTTCCTGGCTCCAGGGCAGCAGAGGCAAGCAGAGGCTGGGAAGGAATCCAGTCCAACTCAGAAAAGAGAGGGCCACTCTCCTGCTTTTCAGGTATTTCTAGATCCTCTGTGTGATGGGTGACACTGGGCGTGGGATACAAGTGGGGTGGGGGGACTTAAGTTGGGTGAATGAGTTCATTGCATATTTTTCCTGTGTTGAAATGCTTTTGTTTTGTTTTGTTTTGTTTTGTTACTGAGACACAGGAAAGAGTCCAAAATGTAAGTCTGCAATCTTAAATCACCGAGTGGGCTTGAAATGAAATGATCTTTGATGAGAACTGCTTTGCACAGTGCCGAAGACAGAACATTGAATCAATATTTTTTGAATACATGTTGAACAAGAGATTCATAAGTATCCATGAACACAAGTGGTCACACAACCATGGGAAAACATACATAATTTGGCAAGCTAGTTTTCAAAAAACTTTTACCTTCCAGGTAAACCTTGTTTCTGTGCCACATCAAACTTGTTGTAAAACTCAAAACAAATAAATAAACACAAAGAGAGGAGAGAACAAGGGAAGCCAGAGGCTAAAATGGCCTGAAACCTGGAGGCTCTGTGCCCAGTGAAGAATGCCTGTCACCTCAAAACCGATGTTGTTTAGGATATTTAACTGATCTCCCCCTTCAACTGAAGAACTGGCTCTTTGCCTTGAGTACCTTCAGATGTCCAGAAAGGTTTGTGTGCAGGGAACGCTTGTCATATTCTTCGATGGTCCATGAAGGATTCTTTTTCCTTTCTTCCATAGCTTCCTCCAAGCTTACATCACCATATAGTGGGTTATTCTTCAGAACTGATGAGAGAGATGGTGGAGGCCTATCTACGAAGACAGCACCCTTCACACTGGATCCCCTCATTCGTTGAGCAGTAATATTCTTCTTTTCTCTCTGTTAGGAGGCAGAGACAAGGCTTCTCTTACCAGCGGGCCACTGATGACAGAAAATGTAATAGGAAAGAACTGTACCCCAAAATGTGTTGATTCTGCCTGGAAACCCAACAGATTAGGATAATGAGGAAAGGAGTCTGGGATCTAGTTTGACCTAGAATTCTATTTTATTGAGTTCTTTCTTTTCTTTCTTTTTAAAAAAAATGTTTTTATTGATTTCAGAGAGGAAGGGAAAGGGAGAGAGATAGAAACACCAATGATGAGAGAGAATCATTGATTGGCTGCCTCCTGCACACCCTACCCACATTGGGGATCGAGCCCACAAACCAGACATGTGCCCTGACCGGGATCGAACCGTGACCTTCTGGTTCATAGGTTGACAGTCAACCACTGAGCCATGCCGGCTGAGCCATTGAGTTCTTTCTTTGCCTATAATCTTTTTGGCTTCAGTAATCATTCATTAAAATGCTATTTTATAACTATGGAGAAAGAACACTGTTCTTTAATTCAAATTGTAGAATTCTGAACAAAGCCATTTTCCCCAGCTCGCTTGCATTGAGATTTAATGACATTTCATTTCTATTTGTGCATTCCATGACTGATAAGAATAATATTTAATATTGCTCTATTAACCCAGCAAAGTCAAGATTAAAAGGCATTTATAGACATGCCTTGGCTTTCATGAAAATTCTCTTGGGACTCTTATTTCAGATATCTTGGAGAAATGGACTAAGTTAGCATAGCACTCCTATCTGTGTCTACAGACACGCTGGCTATTAGATGGCTCTAATATTGACCTTCAGATTTTAAAAAACATTTTAATTGAAGCATAATATACATAAAGACAAGCACATATATCATAAATACATTTTCACAAACCAAATAAACCTTAAGATTCTACCAAGGAACAGAACATTACCAGCATGCCTCATGCGCTCTCCCAGTCACTATCCTTCACTCTGCCCAAGGATAACCAGTATTCCAAATTTAACAGTGTCAGGCAGTTGGACTCTCTCTCTCTCTCTTTTTGTTTTTTTTGCATTTTATATAAATGGAATCATATAATGTGTGCTTTTCTTTCGTCTAAGTTGACCTCAGTTTTTTTTCCCCCTCCTTTTTTTTTCCTTATGACTACAAAATTATCATGAAGGCAGAAAATGTTTAAGTTAAAATTTGTTCATTGGCCAAATATAATTGAGAAGAAACAAAAAACTTATAGCATAATGCTTCATTTATCATGGGGCATCAGGGAGAGGAATTCCACATAAGTTAATTTTCAGAAAACTTAGGCTTACCCCTTAAAAACTGGCAGCAAATTTCATTAATTTATAGCAATTTTTAAAATGTGTTTCACAAAACAGAGAAGATTCAATAGTAGCAATAAATATTCCTCTGTGTCATATTTATGATCATCAGTAGGTTGATTCCCTCAGCATCTACTGGAGTATGTAGGTCATGTTAAGTATGTATTTATATACGCTAAGTTGTCAACTAATATTACATAGTTTCCTTGTGTAATGGCTAGTAGTCTCAAAAAATCATCTGTATAAAACCTTTCACATTCTCTTTGGTCTTAGGTTTTTCTAATTTTCTTAATCCATACTTTTTTTTACATAATTAGAGATAAACTTAGAGATCTTCTCTGACTTTACTAGGTTGTTAGCATGCTCAAAATCAATTTATATTCTGTAATACTGAAGTTTGCAGTGAAATAATAAATCATCTTGACTTAGTATTTCTCTTTAAGATGGATGACCTCATGAAAATGTTTCTGAATTGAGGAAAAACAATTTGATATGAAATTTAGATCATTTCAGATTAGCATAATTCTGACTCAAGCTTTTTTCTTCAAGGCTAGACATCTTTGATCATCTTTGAGGAGGAATAATTCTTCTGACATTGATAAATTGGCTATGTCAGTTTTCTTGCCTGCTAGATTATTCCTTGAGTTTCTTAAACAAGGAAGTTCCATAAATGAGGGAACAGTTTCAAGGTAAAGAAAAAATAATACACTCTATTACAATGTATAAGGACCTTGAAAAACTAATATATAAAACATAGCAAAATAATCAGAGCTATAGTCACATTTTTGAAAGTCTAAGATTTCTCCTCAAACATGGTGCCATTTATTTTTGTGTTGCATGGTAATCTCATGCCTGAAAGACATATACTTAAAAGTTAAGAGTATAGCTTTATTAACAATTTGATGGCTGCATAAAAGTACCAATTATAGTTGGAGTTCATTTATACTTTGATAATATTTTTGAAATAGCTTAAGAAAGAAAAAAAGCATGTATTTGATTACAACTCTTCATCTACATTTTAGATAGATTTTATTTAGCAAAGGAAAACTCAATAGTAATTCCATTATTTTAGTTATATGGACTCTAAGATAACTTACATTTTAAAATATTTATGTAAAAAAGTAATATTTTAAAACTTACCTAACCTTTTTTGGCATTAACCATTACTTAGTCCATTTATTCTTTATGCAATTTATTATTTATACCATTTATGTATAAGTAACTTATCATTCAATAAAAAGAGTAAAATAGAAGACATATTTAGACAAATAAAAACTGAGAATATATCATTAATAGGTCAATAAAGAAGGAATCTCTAAAAAATGTACTCCAGGCAGAATAAAATTAGTACTAGAAGGAAAAAATAAGATGCAAAAAGGAATGCTGAGCAAGAAAACAAAAAGGTAAAAAAAGAAAATTGATAAATATATGTATAAATCTAAGAAAGCATTGATTTCATGGTAAATAGAAATAGTAGTCATTAACATATGATTTTTAAAATAAGAGACAGCTAAAACATTGAACAGTAACAAGAGTATCAGGCATTTTTTTTTATAAGGACACTAAGGAATCACTTCAGTGATCACACAGAGATATTACTAAAACATGTATTGCTTAATTCAGTAAAGCAGTAAAAAAATATAAGAGGCCGAAACCGGTTTGGCTCAGTGGATAGAGCGTTGGCCTGCGGATTGGAGGGTCCCGGGTTCGATTCCGGTCAAGGGCATGTACCTGGGTTGCGGGCACATCCCCGGTGGGAGATGTGCAGGAGGCAGCTGATCGATGTTTCTCTCTCATCGATGTTTCTGACTCTCTATCTCTCTTCCTTCCTCTCTGTAAAAAATCAATAAAACATATTTTAAAAAAATATAAGAGAAAGTAAAAAATAAGACAAGAGAAATAAAACAAAAAAATGGGGGGAGGCCTCAGGAAAATAGAAAAAAAAAGAGAAATAATCACATTAAATGTAAATAGACTAAACCCTCTAGTTAGATGACAGATTGTCAGATTATCTTAAACATTAAATTCAGTTATGTAATATTTACAGGAGAAATACCTAAAATATAAGGATTCAGAAAGAATAAGAGTGAATGAAGGTAGAAAGTATATAGCAGGCAAATGTAAACAAATGAGAGCTGGGTATTATGGTGACTGGTTAAATGCACACCAATTTTGTTTTCCCTTCTTGAATTTAAACTGGGGCAAACTTTTGTTTAATATGTTTTAACTGATTTTTAGAGAGAGAGGAAGGGAGACAGATATATGTAGAGAAAGATCGATGAGAGAGAAGCAAATCAGCTGCCTCCCACACGCCCCCCCACTGGGGACTGAGCCCATAGTCCGGGCAGGTGCCCTAACTGGGAATCAAACTGGTGACCTCGGTCCTGGGTTGACGCTCAACCACTGAGCCACACCAGCTGGGCTGGAGGCAGCTTTTTTTCTAGTTGATCATTTATGGACAAAATAGCAGAGGCTACACGTCCAAGCCTGGCTCTTGAAATCTACCAAAAGATTTTTGGCTCATTTTTCTTCTTTTCTGTCACTGTAAGCTAGGGTCTGAGATGGCAGAGCTACAAACACAAAGAACTTGAAGCCTTGGGTTACTGCTTGGAAAAGAGCTGTCCCCCAAACACACCTGCTCTTCCTCAGACTTTTTCATGAGCAATAATGTTTTTTCCTTTATAGTAACTGACAGTCTTTGGGGTATTTATCATCACAGTATAGCCCACTGTGCCCCTCCTAACACACAAGTGGCATCTTGAAATCCCACAAATGTGTGGCATTGGCTTTACAGTCAAGTGGTAGAAAAGGATAAAGCAATATCAGAAGCTAGAATGATGCCTATTCACATCCTAAAATGAAAATCATTTGGTGGCCACGGGAATCTAATCACCTGTAGCTCTAGGAGAAATACTTACATATTATCAGAGTGTTCATGTACATATAATGATACTACAAGAAGCAGAGCATTGGTGTAATACAAGAAAGAGATGAAATGAGAGAAAGAACTGGACAGTGTGCAAGTTTAGAAATTTTATGTCTTCTACTGTTTAAAATCTGAATGTTTATAGACCCCAAAAACTGATATACAGACTTTTTTTAAAAAGCATTGGGCCAAAGAAGTCCATTAAAACATCTCAGCTGAATGAAGTGACTTGGGGTAAAGATTATGTTAAGGGTGTGGTTTCATAACTAATCCCTGACAGCCTCCAGGTGGCTGTCCTCGAGTCGAAGGATAGAGAAAGGGAGGCAGAAAAGCAAGGCTCACACTAACAAATAGCTTATTAATTTTTGTAAGATATATTTTACCAAAGAAACCATTACCCTACACCTAAAAGTTTTTTATTGTTTGAAATTAAAAAAAACAGACAAGGCAACAACAATAACCCTAGGCCTCCAAATATCCATGAATAGGAGTAAACTTTGAATCCTTATACAGGCTTGAAGGAGGGCCCACTTCTGATATGGAAAAAGAGAATAATGAACATGGGAATGTCTCCTAGACTATGGCACCAAGGACATCAGAGAACAACGCATCAGGAGGTCTCAAGAGCAGAAGCATCCCAAACAACCTTCCCCACCTTCAAGGAAGAAGGCCACACACACTGTTCCCAGTGGGATCCCAGAATTACTGTGGCGTCTTTCACTTTTCCCATTCAGCAAGGAAGATGTATATATTATTTTACCAGAATGATAGCCTGTGGCAGAGCCTGGCTAGATACTCACCAAATTCACTTCTTTTTCATGGGCATACAACAGCCACGCAAGGAAAGGTGATTAAGAAATAAACCCAGTGAAGAACAGTGTCTAAAAGTCACGGGGAGAAGAGCCTCTTACCCTGGGCCTGTCGCTCCAGCTCTCAGGTTTAGTGAGGAATGTTCCTGGGTTCTGAAACAGATGCCAAGAAAAGATACAGCAAAGGGATTAGTCAGAAAATATTCTGAAGTCTAACTACTAATCAGAAAAAAAGGCCCACCGCAATATCTGCAAAAACATATTTTATCATTTAAACTAAATAAAAAATCAGCCCTTTCCTTTCATTGCCCCGTTTTCTAAAGGGATTGGCAGAAATATGTAGAATACAATTCCAAGGGCCTTCATCAGATGCATGCCCCAAATAATTTTAACAACCAGAAACATTAGATTTTGGAGAAAGTTTCTCGGTACACTGAGATGAAATTTGTTGTGAAGCTTCTTTATTCCTCTAGTGAAAGAACTTAAGAACTATAAGTATAGTAGAATCAAGGGTTATTTGCTTGTACTCTCTACAAATATGGGTGACCTGTGTATCTGCGCAGAAGGGAGTTGACTGGGGCCATTGGCAAGCCTTTGAACCTGTGTTCACTTTTCTTTATGCACTGTATTGCTTCAGCTCATTAAAAAAATGACATAGGGACTCAACTCTGAAAGTAAAATGTGAATTTTTAAAAATCTTAAAAACAAATAATAATGAATATAAATGATACATACAAGGTGTCCCAAAGATGTATACATACTTTGAATAATTATAAAGGCAGTGCTTATTAAAATCCATTTCATTTTCAAAATGTAAATCAACTTCATATTTGGTATCTAGGGGATTTTTGTTTTAACTGCTGAGTTACCAGCAATTTTGAAGGCAATGTTTGTAGGTTAATCCTTTGACATTCCTTGAGGTAGTCTGAGTCCCAAACACCATGCACCTACCTGGGGTGGTGTAATGCCAAATGATAAGCTGACATAAATCTGAAGTTTGTGTGGATTTCAGGTCAGTATAAAATCTACTGCTTGAGTTAGCCATGTAGCTTGACAGATGTATTAACTACATCCTCCAACACCACCATCTACAAACACGCAGACACACACACATATACACCTCCATCCACAGTATAAATCAAACAATGCAAGTGATATTATCTGCTGTTTTCCAAATTATAATGAAAGGATAATTTCAACACATTTTGAATATTGACAAATGATGATAATAATAATAATGTACATTTCTTATACTTGTATAGAAAATATTTTTTCTCAATTACTTTTGTCAGATTTTGTTCTCAGTTTTAAGGAAATATGTAAAATGAATATTATCCTAATTCCGCAAGTGGAAATAAACTGAAGCATGGACTGAATAAGGGCCATAACAGATGTCTCTCACACTGTCTTGCTGAGGATATGACACAAGAAGCCAAATTTCTAACCTCTTTATTCAATGCGTAATGTCTCCCCAGTAGAGTCCTTACTCTAATAGTTTTAAATTAAGAACTATTTGACAATTGCCACCTTGTGTATCCCAACACCTCAATTCACTTGGTATATACAGCGCCTTCTTCCAGTTATCATTATAGTTACTGAAAAATTTTGTGTGTTCATTTCTTTTTAGATTTATTTTTTTATCCAATGAATATATCACTCTCAGATTTTAAGATTCAGCCAAGGAGGGAAGAATTACTTATTGACACATTGCAATCTGAAATAGTAAATATAATTGTTGTTACTCATAATTTGTGCTACACCTACCCAACTACCTGAGTTTGTAATTGATTTACACCCATTTACATCCCCATGCATTATTTCAATAGTAAATTGGCCTTTTTTCAATCATTTAATATTTCTTTTTAGGGTAGAAGGATAACAAAATCAACTTTATCTGCAGTTTACAATTACCAATAATTTATTCAAGGACATATGAAGCAGATTTTTTTTTTACCTCCTTGGCTTTTCCTTGAATAACTATTTCAACCCAATAGAGGTTGTGGAAAAATATACCCTTTAAAAATTTGTGTTTCATTCAGGTTTTGGAATAATATTCAACAGAGCTTGAAACTGTGAAGTTCCACATGAAGAAAATAGGTCAACTCCAGTACCAAACAAAAGATGTTAGATGTATGTGTTCCAACCTGAAAGGAATTTATTGGATATGTTTTCTTAGACTTAACTTCATAGCATAGGAAAGCCAAGGTTTTCTTAACTGATTTTTGAATCATTTTATTCCATGATATAAACAATAAGGAAGGAAAAGGAGGGATTTCATTGCACTTAGCTTAAAACTAAACAAAACACAAAAGCAATAACCAAAAAGGTGCATATGATGGGCAGGAGGGTTTTGAGGATTCCAAATAGAAAAGATGCAAAAATTTTAAAAAGTCAGTTGTCATAATAAGCTGCCTTACCATGGAAATAAATTAAAACCCTTATAGGTGGAGGAAACACTTACATAATCATTTGAGTGTACTTGATTTTGAATGATCTCATGATAAAGGTCCCCAGGAGCCCACAAAACGCACCACAAAGGAGTCACTTTACACCAGGACTCATGAGTAGCAACTGTTTCTTAAAAGAAAACAAATTTCTGCTCAGGGAATTTGAACCACTCCAAAGGATTTAATGACTTGCAGGGGTTTGCGGGTCAGTCACATCTGTTCTGAAACGCAATGCTTCTTCCTGTTTCTAAATGGACTAACCCTTAACCCCATTAGCCCTCACATCTTAAAACAAAGATGATTCCTGTTTCATGAGCTGTGCAGCAGTCAGGGCCTTTATGTTTATTCCAGCACATGGAACTCATCACAGTTTTATTCTCTCCTGGTCAGCAAAAGGAAGGAAGATGCAAAAGAAGAAAGCAAGAAACCCAGTCTGCATTGGGTTTGAAGACCTGGTTGGTACGTCCTTCCATGTGGAGGGACTACGAGTATCTAAAATAACAGCCAGCACCTTTACAAGGTGGAGAGTTCCTGCTGTATCCTTTCCTTCCATCCTTAACTTTCCACTTTCCTGCCGTCTGAGTCTTTCCTGCACGAAATGAAAGGCAGTTGGTCTGAATGAGGTGAATGAGCTTCCAATGTAAGCTTCTGATGCTTTGTGCTTAGAATACACCAAAAAATGGAGGTTGCTTTTCCCTCCAAAACCTTATTTGCAAATTGGTTTGAAAAATCCTCAGAGGAGTAAAGTGAGGGCTAGGCAAACTCTAAAATGAAGACATGCTGGGAAGCTAACGTTGGAGGGGAATGAATGGGTGGGAGAATTCACATCTTTGATAAAGTGATCACAGAGTCTCTTACGTTAAGGAAGAAAGACCTTTCTCTGTGGCAAGAATGAGTACGCGACCTTGCCCTCGGTTCCCCCCAGCCTTCCTTTTGCACAAATGCGGAGATGGCAGAGAGCGAGAAAGGAGCCCCCGTCCCCGTCCTCGGGCTCCCAGGTCGTACCTGTGAGTAGACGAGGTTTTGCCAGTGCTGGGCCGCAGGGTAGTTCCCACCCGGAAACCTCACCAGGCTGGCCTGAAGGAGGGCCGAGTTCCTCATCAACAACTTCACGTCGAGCTGCAGGAATTTGTCAGGATGGTTGTTATTTGGCAAAGCAGAGAGATCCATGTCTCCCTTCGTCTAAGGGAGGAAACAAAGGCAAGTGAGGCTGGTCCTGTCAGACTCGTCCATTATGAATGAGTCTGAGGATTCTCCTACCGGCACCTGAAACCAGCTCTCTCAGCTGTACTCGGATGCCACGCTCAAAATGACACATCAACACACAGGAACAATGCAGCACCCTGCCTTGTTTTTCACCACACACACACACACACACACACACACACACACACACACACACTTAGGATGCTTGAATGGGGCTACACATTAAAATTAATAGGATGCCAAAATTAGATATGTGTAGCACTTAATGCCTCTCCATACAGAGTCAGAAATAACAGGTTTATAAAGAGGAGCTATTCTTTGGAGAAAGGCTGCCAGAATTTCAGTATTACGGCCCATAATTTGGAGCACATGAGATAGTCACCTAAAGAGAGCTATTCTTTGGAGAAAGGCTGCCAGAATTTCAGTATAATTTGGAGCACATGAGATAGTCACCTAAAGAAACATCACTTAATTTTTCTCTCTGATCATTACTAAGCTAACCCGGCAGACTTGGCCCTGCCCACGCAGCCTCAAATGTGATAGGCAAGATCTTGTTTCTTCTCATCTTTTCACTCCCAGAGTCTCAGGCTCAGGTGAAACCTAATCGTGTTTAGCTTGTCAGCTTCGTTTTGAGTAGAGAAATGGCAAGCATTTGCTTCTTAGTTTGCTACAGCAAATTAGTGTCCCAACCTACTGTCTTAACCCATTCACTACCTGAGGCCCCTTGGACTCTTCCTACCTGCATACACTCCTACAATGTGTTTGGTGTCCACACCGTACATTTGGAACCAAGTGGGAACATGGCCGACGTGCTGTCCTAAGTGAACCCATCTGCTGGTCAGGGAGCCAAGGTGGGAGTGAAGCTACAGACAGTGTACTAAGTCAGGAAGCGACGATGACTTTAACCGAGATAAGCTCTCTTATTTGAAGCCATTCTGCCTTAGGCAACCCATACTTCCCAGTGGGAAAGTACTGATTTCCATCTAGACTGGGAAGAGAAAACCTTCCCACTTGCGAGAAGGCAAAAAGATAGACACATCAGCAGTTCTAAAAGACATAAATTGTTTGTTCTGTTTGCACCTCTGTAGACCCATCTGACTCAGCGGAAGGTTTCTCTTCCAGGGGGAATGGTTACATGTGGAATGTATCAGCAGCACATTTCAGGAGAGTGCCATAGAGCCATATAAGAATCAGCAGCCAGGATGTTCTCGAATTGAGCAAGACATTGGAGAGTACTGACTTTCTCTATAGCAATAAGCACGGGGGTGTTAAAAAAACCCAAACCAAAACATCTGTCCTACTTATGACTGTAAAACTGGATTAAGCAATCAACACTTTCTATAAGAATTTTTTGGACCAAACTTTCTCTCTGTCTTACAATATCAGAAATACATCTGGGTGGTTTTATCAATACATTTACTGGATGAAAGTACTTTATAATGACAATAACCAGTTAAATCAGTTGTTTCAAGAATCAAGTGTATTATGTGCATGTGCTTGGTACTTTCTGGAATTTTCTGGTTGCTGCCAGAATCCATCTAATGAACAAATATTTCTCAGGCTGTTTGCTTTTCCTAAAAGATTCTTTGGGGAATAACAAACATCTTCAAGGAGAACCTAACTTCTTTTTGGCTCTCTATATTGGCAAGTGGAGACACAGAACTTAGATCCAAATATATTGATTAGGCCAGGCCTTTTTCTTAGCCAAATTATGAGGTGGGTGAAACGAGCCTTCAGTTTTCCTTGCCATGCTCCAGATGCCTAGAGGCTTGTATACTGTCTTTCCGTTTATAAGTCGCTTAGTCTCAGACTCTCCATCTTTCCCCACCATCCTTTCTATGCCTCCCCACCCCCACCCAAACCATCAGTTCTGTTTCTCACTACTACCCCTGTAGGTTTCCCACGTGACTGACAATGAAGAAATCAGTCCTTCTCCCCCCTCCCTTGTACTGGCCATACCCCAATCCCACCCCCTGTGCCTCTACTTGTGTCAGTCCTCCCGTCTGGAAACATTTCTCCACAGCCCCGGTTACTGACCACCTCTACGCATCCTTTATGGGTCATCTCTAGTACCTAGCCTCTCTTTCACAAAACCTTTGCATATGTTCCTTAGTAGGAATGATTGTCCTTCCTTTGAAATTTTAGGGTGATTTGTTTATACTCTCATCTGGTGTTTGATTATGTATTTCATACTTTTCCTTCATGAGTCTCTATACTAGGTGATACAATACAACAGGGACCCATTGGATGCTTCCTTCCACACCTGAATCATTTCTGTAGACCCTCATGAAAGCTTTTTGCTCAACAAATAATGATGGTTCTACTCTGGTTGGAAATGGATAATCTAATTAAATTTGATTTAAAAAATGGCTTAGTGTTCTGTTTTCTAGTTGATCATGCTCAGTGAAAAAGGAACCCATTGCCAAAATTGTTTACAGACATTCTCTATATTCTGTTCTGGTATTTTTTAATGTACAAACTCATATTGAAGAAATATAAAGAACTAGGCCTGGCCAGCATGGCTCAGCGGTTGAGCATACACCCGTGAACCAGGAGGTCATGGTTTACTAGTAATTCCTGGTTAGGGCACCGGGTTGTGGGCTCAATCCTGTGTGGGGCATGCAGGAGGCAGCCGATCAATGATTCTCTCTCATCATTGATGTTTCTATCTCTCTCTCCTTCTCCCTTCTTCTCTGAAATTAATAAAAATAGGAAAGAAGTAAAATAACTTCTCTGCCTTGTTTTAAAAAAAGGAACTACTAGTATATTGCAGGGACAATCTGGTGGAAATGTGGATATCTGGTACTTCTCAAACCTCTGGATGCAGGTAAGCATTTGCTTTCTTCACAGAAAATTTTTATAAAAGTATCATTTCCCCTTGGGTTTGGATCCAGAATTATTGTTTTCTGAACTATGAAAATTGTGAAAATAGAATTAAATATGGTTCACTAAGCAAAACTTTTTTACATATTAACTTTTTTCTTCTTTCTTCTCATTCTCTGACCTTTCCTTTCTTCCTCTCTCCTCTTTCATTTTCTTTCATTTTTACCTCTTTCTTTTTCTCTTTTCTTTCTTTTTTCCCCTCCTCTCTAATTTGTAACAATAACTTATTGAAATACCTGAAAGTATTTTCAGCTGAAAAGCCTGTACAATTCAGATGAGCAGTTGGAATTCATCAAAATTATCTGAGAATTTCAAAATTAGTTGGATAGTTTTAAATACAAAGTCTGTGATGAGATTATAAGTCCTTGTGCACCTATTTTCAAAAGTGGTGAACAAGGGAGGCAATCAGGATAATTGAGTGCACAGAATTTGGAGTCCTAGTGGTTTTACTACATCCAACTAAACTGTGTTCTTGGGCAAGTTACCAAAACTCTCTGAGCCTCAGATTGCTCAGTTATAATGTGAAGATATTAATACTACCTTACAAGGTTGCTGTGAGGTTTAATAGGTAAAGTGGTTAACAGAATGTTCAGGATATAATAAGCCCTTAAAAAGGTTTACTGTTATTTTAAGAGAGTGAGAATACTGTTATTTTAAGAGAGTGAGAATATGGATTTTCATCTCAGTTGTCTCTGTTATAAAGCAAACTGAAAAAATAAAAATCATATTAGTCATCTATAGGTAAAAAGCAAACTACATTTCCAAGAATCCCCTTCTTTGTGTGATTCTGGGTTAGAATTGGCCAAAAGAGGAACTTGCATGGCATTTGGAAGGCAAAATGGAAGCAGCATCCATTAATCCAGAAGTCTTTTTGTAATCAGATGCAGGGATAGACAGAGGCACAGGTGCTTGGCAGTTCCCAAGTGGCCTTTTCTGGAGCTCCATGCCCATTTCTTTTTTCCAACTGTTGGACCTGCTGACTAACAGCAACTCAGATCCACCACCAGATGTTTGGCTGTGGACCTACAAAGAAGGGAGGTATAGAGAGGCAGCAGCATCCTATAGACCAGGGGTCCTCCAACTACGGCCCGCGGGCCACATGCAAATACAAATATTGTATTTGTTCCCGTTTTGTTTTTTTACTTCAAACTAAGATATGTGCAGTGTGCATAGGAATTTGTTCATAGTTTTTTTTTTTTAAACTATAGTCCGGCCCTCCAACGGTCTGAGGGACAGTGAACTAGTCCCCTGTTTAAAAAGTTTGAGGAACCCTGCTATAGACATCTTTACAGTGAATCTTTCATAGTCATACTTACCTGGATGTGCCTGGCTGCTCAGATCAGTTGGTGACTCCTGATTCTCCAACTCTTCTCATGGATCTTCCCCAGCTCCTCCTGATGTTATGAATTCGGATCCATTCTCCCATAACACTCCAACACTGGCTGACTGAACCATGACAATTACCGGTACAAAAATAAATGTTTCCAAGGAAGAAAATTTTAAGAAATGAAAGCTGGAATTCGTTCTATGCTCTGACTAGACTCAATGACATTAGTGACCCTCTTTCCAGTAAAGGGGACACTGGTCATCCATGGCACAAAATGCCAACATGGTTATTTAAATTCTTACCTATTGTCATCTGGAGTGAAGTGCCGATAGAAAGCAAGTACCTGCTGCATAAACTCTTTTTAATAGAAACAAAGAGACTAATGACTGTGGGGTTGATTCATTGCTCCTAAAAAGACTAGAGAAGTTAAAGGGAGAAATGAGGTTTAAAAGTCACAGCTCAAAGACTAAGCTGGGACCTAGAAAGCTTACACTGACTATCTTGAAATAAAACCTTTTCAGCTCTACGGCTCATGTTCCACATCTATCATGTCTTCTAAATCCATATCCAGATCAAGTCCCAAAAGATTCAAGGGGGCCAGACAAAAAGTGTGACTTCTCAAGTGGTACCATACATATCAAAAGAACTGCAGGATTTCACTAATTAATATTTACTGAAACCCAAAGTATGTGTTTCAGGGGTGTTTCTTAAGAGGGTTATGTTAGGATGGAAAGCATACAATGTTGAATTAGCCTAAATGTTTTTGACATGGGTTCACTAAGTAGAGATTCTAGAAAGTATTAATTGATGTGGCTGGGAGTAATTCTAACAATTTATCTGAAAACTGAACCCAATGGCTGTCTATACTGAATGAAGTTGAGATGCTAAAACATACTTGCTATAAGGTACTATAGAGGGAGGTATACAAATGTTTAGGGAGATTGGTTTTAATATGATAGATGTGTTCACTCACCTGTTCCATATGTCCCCTCAGTGTTCCATCTAGAAGGCACTCCCTTCACTAAGGCTTTGAAAAATTCATTGTTGAAGGCAGCATTGGAATCCCTAAAGAACTCTCAAGTGGCTAGTCTGCAAATGTCAGGAATGACATTGGGAAATGCTGCCATTGAACTGGGCTTCCTGAATTTAATGAGAATATGGAATACCATAAGGGCAGGAACCAAATGGCTGAATTTCACCGCCAAAGACCAGGAAAGCACAGTTACCAGAAAGGGCAGTAGAGTTAAAGGGGTAGAGGGAATGGTTTGACCGGCAAAGATTTTTGGTATTGCCTAATTAATCATGGAGTCCTCGGACTGAAATGGATACACATTCTACTAAAGTCTTGTATTTGTATAAGCACTAAATTTCTAGTCTTAGTGAATAGAAGTCTGATTTGACTCACCATAGCAGGGAATTGCATTTCTAGATCAAATTCCACATGAGAGCAGGTTCACAGATCCAGAATTCCTTGAATGAAGGGGAGGCCAGATCCTTTGGGGAAAGATTTTGTTACATTGTCCAAAACCCATATTGTTAATCTACCTTCTAGTCTTTCCTGATGGGAACTATATATTGGGGAAAGGAAAATAATCTGACTTTTTGATGATTCCTGGATTCTTGGTGACACTACTTTGCCACTGCAGTCCCACAGTCAGAGCAAAAGCTTATGGAAGTCAGGTAACTGGATCAAGCTTGGCTTAAATCTGTCTCATAGTGGACCCAAGAGTCCCTGAGCCTACCCCATGGTAACTTCCCTAATTCTGGAAGGTCTATTTGAAACAGACATACTCAAAAGACTTTGGGTGGTGAGCACCATATAGTACACAGATGTCGTATTATAAAATTGTACACCTGAAATTTATATAATGTTATTAACCAATGTTATTTCAATAAATTTAATTAAAAAAACATAAACTGGCAAAAAACCATCTTCCCCTTTTTGGTGCCATGATCTGTGGCATGAGGGCTTTCATGGTAGTAATGCCAGTGGAAGCACCAGACATAAAGAAGCCAGATGATACCTACTCATGCAGAGCATTGTATTACAGGTGAGGGGCCCCATTTAGGGACTGTGAAACTTCTATAATGAGAAATAAACACGTCTGCCCTTTGCTCCAAAGAGAGACACGAACTTTATCTTCCAAAGCTGTTCACCATACAAACATCCTTTAGAAGATATTCCAGAACAAAAGCTGACAGTGCCAAGACTTGTGGAAACATGAGAGACCTATGAAGAATTGCCTCCCAAAAGGAAATTTCACATATTTTATTGCAAAAAAAAATCTAAGAAATCATGTGAATCATGTACAATATTTTCTCACAAGAAAAATTTTAAGCTGTTTTTTTAACGTTTCACAGAATTGTAAAACTTTTTAATTTTTATAAAGAAAAAACACAATGAAACTACCACAATATTATCAGCTTTTAGTTTTTCCTTGTTTCTAGGGAAAAGGCTGAAAAATATTTAGTAAGTTTTCTCATGATTTGTGAGGCTTAAGTACCTACTATATTCTTTTAAAATCTGCTAAAAAAATACAAGGAAATGGGTGGATCAATGCTTTCTTTCTTCAAAATATTTAAAAAAGCTAAAATCTAATGACAACATGTTAAAAATAATACACATTTTTGTAGGGTGTTACCATTTCCATAACGGTTTCTCTACACTATATCGACAGTGCAATGGTGATTCAGTGTAAATCATTAATTACAGTGTTTCATTGTTACAATACTTGTGTTCAAGTACATGTTCGTGAACATGATCAAAGTCTCTATTTTGATTTTTTTCTTTTCCATTATTAAAATAAGGATATAATTACAGTAGAATTTTTCCTATAGATGTCTCTAAGTCTGAACCAAATTCATTAATACATTCTCTAAAAACCTGTTCAACACTATGAGGTTTGTTATGTTTACACATCTCCTTCAGAGTACAGAAAATGGGCTAATTCTGTATTAGGACACCAAAACACAAAAATAATTTCCCCATAGATAGCTAAACTATTATGCTAAATTAGTAGTATACATTATGCATAACTCAATGGTATTGGTGTGGAGAGAGTAGCACCTTAGAGCCAGCCCTAACTTAAAAAACATTTTTTAAGCCTACCAATCTTAATTTTCTTTTTCTTTTTCTGGTAACTGGATCCAACTTATTCATATAAAATGACTTATGAAGCCCTATAGTATAAATCACAATGTTTGTATTACCAAAATAAGCACCATATTGATGTTAGGCAGGCCCCAAAATAAATTAATTTGATTAAATTATATGTAATCTGATAATATTTGGTCTGAAAAACATGCTAGTGTGTGTGTCTATAAATAATGTAATTGCAAAGAGCTGTGAGCCAGCCAGCCTGCTAGAGGTCAACTCTTTTGCTGCAGCTTTTGGGCATAGAAGTCCCTGCACGTCTCACAGCAGCGCTGATACCACCGCATGTCCTGACACAGGTTCTTCTCGCGTATCACTCGGCAGTACACAGGCCATTGATCTCCTAGGCACTTGAAAGTCAGAGCAGCTGTGAAGCAGAACACAGGAAACTCAATACAGGTAGATATTCCGGGTGTCATGAGTAGAAGCAAATAGCAATCATGTAAATGGGGATTTTGTCCACTGACTCATTTATACTCCCCGTGGAACTTAAAACACAGAGCTATGCACACACACACACACACACACACACACACACACATACACCCTGAAATAAAGGAGTAAAGTGAATGAATAATGCTCTCACAGATATTCCCAAATTCAATGAATTGTCCTGTAAATGGCTTTTAAGGATCAATTTTATGGTTTTCATTTACATTTCTTTTGGATTTTTAGTTGGGAAGACTAAAAACACAAATAAATGTGCTCAATATATCTACCTTTATGGGAATGAAATTTAATAAGTATTGTTATAGATGAATTTGCAAAGAAATAGCAAAACAAAAATATGCTCGCACATTTTATTTTATTCTTTCCTCTTTTTTTATATTTCAATTACAGTTCACACTCAGTATTATTCTGTATTAGTTTCAGATGCACAGCAAAGTGCTTAGAAAATCATGCACTTTACAGAGTGGTCCTCCCTCTTCTTCAAGCACCCAGCTGACCCCATACATAGTTATGATATTATTGAGTATGTTCCCCATGTTGCAGTTTATATCTATGTGGCTATCCTGTAACTACCAATTTGTTCTGCTTAATCCCTTTACCTTTTTCATCTAGTTCCCCAAACCCCCTCCCTCTGCCAACTGTGAGTCTATTCTCTGTATCTACAGTATGAGTCTTTCCATTTTGTTTGTTTGTGGGATAGTGATTTAATGCACCTTTAACATCAAGCCATTTATCATGTGACTGAAATTTATAGCATTAAAGTGTTTAAAATGAGAACTCGATATAAAAAAAATTGGTCATGTAAATTTAGGCTCAGGTTTTCTGAAGAAATAGTGTGTTCTGGCATGCATAATAAAAGTCAGTCCTGCTACAATTCTTTCTTTTGCCACTATTCTAATATAAATCATTATTTTACACTTAGAAACCTTAGATTTCCCGATCACTGTGCTTCTGTGTTTGGGGGTACACTGTCAAGAAATAATAAACATGCCGAAACCGGTTTGGCTCAGTGGATGGAGCGTCGGCCTGTGGACTGAAAGGTCCCAGGTTCGATTCTGGTCAAGGGCATGTACCTTGGTTGCGGGCACATCCCTAGTGGGAGATGTGCAGGAGGCAGCTGACCGATGTTTCTCTCTCATCGATGTTTCTAACTCTCTATCTCTCTCCCTTCCTCTCTGTAAAAAATCAATAAAATATATTAAAAAAAGAAAAAAAGAAATAATAAACAAAACAATGCAATTTTATTTATTTTGCCTCCTGCACACCTCCCACTGGGGATGTGCCCGCAACCAAGGTACATGCCCCCAATCGGAATCGAACCTGGGACCCTTCAGTCCGCAGGCCGACGCTCTATCCACTGAGCCAAACCGGTCAGGGCAACAATGCAATTTTAATTAAATTCTTCTTTTAGGTCATTATTTTTTTGGCCACATACTTCAAGAAGAACTCCAAGTAACTGCTGGAGAAAGGGATTATATTGTTTGAAATACATGGATTTAGCTGCATTTGCTCTAGGATTGCTTAACTTTTTGTTTTAACTAGTCTTAATTCTCCTTGAACTGATTATTTCTTAGAAATGTTAATTATTTGGCTCAAAAAAAGAGGAATTTTGTCTGTACATGAAGGACCAAACTTTTCCATTTGATTGAATCTATGCCTGGAAGAGTATCTAGAACGATTTACAATTAAATTGTTCTCCTGAAGATTATGTGCACAGATCAAAACGGAAGGTGTTAAACATAGACTAACCCAGTAACAGCCAAGCAGCAGTGCTGGTAAAAGCCACTAATTGCCACAGACATAAAGGCTAATTCGTTCATGAATATTTGTTATGTAAGTGCAGGCTATATTTAATTAAAATACATACCCTACTTCTTCATGACGGCTGATTAAATGACAGGTATTGAGAATACACATGAAAGCATTTTACAACATAAAAGTCATTGGAATCAATGTTACTAGTAGCTATTTGTTTGTCATATTATGTCCTTAAGTATGAAAAAAATTGTACCTTTTGCTGAGTGATATAGATCCATGTACCCATTTGTCTTGAAAGTCATTTTTTTTTACTCTAAGTTTCTCCAAAGGATAATTTGTACCCAGGATCACAAGGAAGGATACTGACAGTGGAGAGATCTAAGGTATATACTACAAGTACCTTTCAACTAGACCAGCGGTTCTCAACCTGTGGGTCACGACCCCTTTGGGGGTCGAACGACCCTTTCACAGGAGTCGCCTAAGACCATTGGAAAACATATATAATTACATATTGTTTTTGTGATTAATCACTATGCTTTAATTATGTTCAATTTGTAACAATGAAATCGGGGGTCACCACAACATGAGGAACTGTATTAAAGGGTCGCGGCATTAGGAAGGTTGAGAATCACTGAACTAGACACTACCTTAATTAATAGTTCGGCCATGAGACTGGTCAGAACCCAAAATACGGTTATACCCTTCAATCCTTTACATGATGAGCTTGGGTGGTATGACATTCATATTTCCAGGGTCTGGTTCTGAGTAGACAGCTTCAGGTATCAAAATAGTTTATTCTTTACGATATTTTACCCACCTGGCCATTTGGATGAACCCACAGTAAAATAGAGCCAATTTAGTTAGGACCAAACTAATTAGTATCCATTTATAACTAAGCTTTAAAGTGATGTGCAAAATAGAAGAAACCACGAGTATTTCCGTATTTCTCAAAACCATTTCCTTTTGGTCAGCTTACCCAGCCTGGGTGATGTTATGGTATTTACATTAATCTTCTCATTGCAGGGCTGAAGGTGGCATGGCCTGTATGCTGCAGGCTTTTCTGAAGAAAAACATTCATTTCCATGTCGTCCTGTGACCTTGTGCATGCACTGGATAACACGGGACTGCATTCCTTTGCCACAGGTAATTGAGCACTGGGAGAGAGAGAGAAGGCTTGTTTAAAGTCCTTTTTGCTGTTTCTCTCTTCTAGGCTGTGAGCCACCTTCTCCCTGTATTTCTTAAAATTGAACATGAGCCACAACATCCAGAGTTGATGCAAAACATGGGTTAGAAACGGTGATGCTCATACTTGGGTACAATGTTTTCTGCGCCCTCTGGCTGACCTCAGGCAGAGCTCAGGGCGATGCAGGACAAAGGCGAGTAAAGAAAGCCCGAGAGTATCAGTGGGCAAGGAATAGAATGACTAATACCAGACATGCACTGGGGCAGACAGTTTTTAAAGTTCTGTCTAGTTTGCGACAAAATTTTGATTTGCTATTTTTCAATTTAGTCATTGATCTCAAGAGTTAGCCTACGCCCAGCTGTGGAGCTGGATGCCTGTTGCAGTCTTTGTCTCCTCATCTACTCTTTTGCTCTGGCCTTGAAATGTTGATCAACAGTTTCAATATGGCTTATCAACCTGGCATATGATGGAAATAGCTGCTATTTCTTGGCAGATGACACAATATCCAATACTATGCTAATAAAAATATTTGATAATCGGATTTTTCTAATAAAATACCCTTTCAATGGATTCCTTGTATTTCATAACTGCAGATTGTCTTCATTTGTAAGATATTTTGCAAAGAAAAATGTATTTGATGTACAATGGTCTTTTATTAGGGAAGTCTCTTGGGTCCTCATGTATCCCCAGATTTGATTTGTTACACAAATAAGCTGGTGCTTACTTGACTGAGAGAATAAAGTGATTTTATGGTATCACAATTACATGAGAGGGAATATGCTTGCGTTTCTGAAAATAATGACTTATTTTACTAGTCATCTTACCCATATTGATCTTTAGCCAAATGATCTTAGTGTATTCTCATTGAAAACTGGTAAATACTTTCTGATTGTCCCCTTTTAGATATACAGGCATAAGGTTTTAATGTATTTTTTCCCTTTGTGCTTTACCAAGTCATTATTAGGACTGCACTCTCTTTGCCATCAATTCTTCCTTTACATCGTTACAGGTCCCAGCTCTTCTTTTCCTTTGCACAAGAAGCATTCTACACAAACCCTATTCACCTCAAGCCTAGTCTACTAATGTTCGTCTTGTCTTTAGTCCCCAGTCTTCCAATCAATCCCACTTGTTAATACTGAATATATATTCTTCCAAAGTTGCTTTACATATATAATCTCATCAGACAAAAATCTTTGATTACTGTGTCACTGCCTGCAAGATAAAGCCCAGTATCCCAGAATCTCCAGGCTGGTGTTTATCTATCTCCTCAGCTTTATTTTCCACACTTCACTGTAGGAATCATTTGCTCTAATATAGATTACCTAGAGGCCCGGTGCACGAATTCGTGCATGGGTGGGGTCCCTCGGTCTGGCAGGTGATCGAGGTCTATCGGGGGCCAAATGGCTGGGGGGAAGAACCACAGGAGGTTGGCCGGCCGACCCCCCAATCGGGGCCTATTGGCAAGGCCGCCCGGTAGGGGGAGGGACTGCAGGAGGTTAGCCAGCTGGGGGAGGGGCCACGGGAAGTTGGCTGTGGGAGCACACTGACCACCAGGGGGCAGCTCCTGCATTGAGCATCTGCCCTCTGGTGGTCAGTGCACATCATAGCGACTCATCAACCAGTCGTTCTGGTCATTCTGGTCGTTCATTCGTAACAGTCACTTAGGCTTTTATATATATAGATCATGCCCATGCATTTTCTATTCCCACACCTACAATTGTATCCATAGTATTACTCTTTTCCAAATTCCTGGCTGCTTTTCAAATCACAATCCATTAAGTGTTCCACAATTACCCCAACAATTTACACATATTTATGGTTTATTTTTCTTGTTAACTTTACAATCTGAATGTTTCCAGTTCAGTTTAAGCTTTACTATAATTTAAAACTATTATAAGAGGAGTAACTACTTAAAATTGTCTTTCTTCCTTAAAAGCATCTTAATACCACTCTATAAAATTGATATATTTATATAAATGAAGATATTATGTTTCTTAGAAAAATATCTTCAAGAAAATTCACAATAGTTAAACTAAAAACTTTTAAGGGGTTAAGTTAATATGGGAAAATATCATTCAAGTATCTATTCCTAAAATTTATGTAGATCTTGAAATATTTGAGAAAATAATAATAATAGAGCTTCATAATAGATGAACTCATCTGATCAGTAGAGGAAGTTCGCAATCATGTCATTGAAGCCCAGGAATCAGTCACAGACTATTCCCAAAACTTTTGATTAATTTTATATCAACTCCATAGGACATGAGCAAACCAAAGTAACATATCATTTTTCAGAATTATAAAAAATTCAATAAAGTAACAGAATAAATAATTTTAGCAGATAATGGCTGAATAGTGTCTTTCATAAAAATCTGAAAAACTAGTGAAAAAAAGTTAGTTGTATTCCTTTTGCAAGTTAAATTTTGTAACTTGTATATGGGAATGACCCAGAAATAAAAATAGCATCCAGGAAATAATAAAAGTTCTAGAATTCATTTAACTAAAACAGACTCATTTTGCCTTTGAAAGATTTAGAATAAGTTTTATTATAAAACTAGAGGCCCAGTGCATGAAATTTGTGACCCAGGGGGTGGGGGGTGTGTGTCCCTCAGCCCAGCCGGCACCCTCTCCAATCTGGGACCCACCGGGATCGGGCCTAAATGGGCAGTCGGATATCCCCCTCACAATCCAGGATTGCTGGCTCCCATCCGCTCGCCTGCCTGCCTGCCTGATTGCCCCTAACTGCTTCTGCCTGTCAGTCTGATCACCCCCTAACCACTTTCCTGCCAGCCTGATTGTCGGGAGATGAGTAAGTCAGAGTTCAGAGAGATTAAATGAACTCCTAAAGGACAAAAGCATACACTCCCACTTCACCAGTCCAACTTCCCAATGAGAAGCCTTTAAAAGGAAAACCCTGTGTTGTGTACTCACTAGGAAAGAAAACCAAGTAGAAGCAGAAGACCTGGAATCAACATGAATATCTTAATAATAGAAAGACAGTTCACACATACCATTTGTCCACACAAATGTTTATAGCAGCTATATTCATAATTGCTCCAAATTGGTAGCAACAGAGATGTTTCTTATTGGGCATGGAATAAACTTATATACCTACTACTAAGTGAAAGAAGGCCATCTGAAAGGTTACATTGTATTTGATTCTAAACATGTGACACTCTGGAAAAGGCAGAACTATAGAAACAGTAAGAAGATCCATGGTGGTTAAGGGTTGGGAAGGGGGGTTGAATAGGTGGAGTACAAGGTATTTTTAGGGCACTGAAACTATTCTATCTGATAGAGTAATCATGGATATATGACATTATGAATTTGTCAAGACCCATAGAATGCACAACATCAAGAGTGAACCCTGATGTAATCTATGGATTTTAGTTAATAACTAGAGGCCCGGTGCATGAAATTCCCACACTCAGGAAGCAGGGCGGGGGTCCCTCAGTCCAGCCTGCACCCTCTCACAGTCCAGGAGCTCTCAGGGGATGTCTGATTGCTGGCTTAGGCCCACTTTGGCAGGAAAGGCTCCAGCCATCGCTGCTGTGCTTGCCAGCTGTAAGCCTGGATTCTGGCTGAGCCATGCCCCCTGGTGGTCAGTGCGCATCATAGTGACCAGTCATTCTTCCGTTCTGTTGATTTGCATATTAGCCTTTTATTATATAGGTAGTCTAATAGCCTTAGAAAGTCCTTAGAAAGTAATTCTCATTATAATAAAATATCAACCTCTTACTAGTAATTACTTTCTTTATAACACATTTTAGTAAAAAATTTATTACAAATGTGTGGAAAATGAACAGATATTTTAGTTCACTGAAATTCTAAGGTATTTTCTAAATTAGTTCTTACTTTATTATAGAATATACTAAATAATTGAATATTTTGTCAAATCATATTACTATGATTAAAGACAGACATTAAAAGGAAAAGCCAAATTAATTCTGGCCTTGAAATGAGGAGACCTGGGCTCCAATATTGCCACTAGCAACTAATTCACCTGGAACTTTTCTTTGTTTTTGGTAAGCAAGGCATTAGAGTAGATCATAGCTATAATTTCAGGCCTAAATAACTATGAAAGTAAAAATTCCAAATTTTATTAAAAATTACTGTAGTCTGGCAATTTTTAAGTGGTGAAGCTGTGAAACAGTAAGGACTCTAGTTTCATTATCTGATTATTCACTGCACCACCCAACAATGGTATGACAGAAATTCTTCTCAGTAAAGTCTCAAAATATAATTTGCTTGACTGTCTTAGAATATCCAATCATTTATTGGCTTTCTAAATATTTATACATCACCCATTATGTTCAGGATCCCATGCAGAAAATATAAACAGCCGAAGTTATTAATACTGTGGAGCTGGTACTTTATTCCATACTCTTTATTACAAAACCCAATGATATAAAATAACACTATAGACTTTCACTAAAGTCCAAAATGCTAAAATGTCAACATTAATTTGCCAGCAACCGGTAAACAAACACAAGGTTATCAGATAACTTGCCAATAATCTTTCTTTTACAAGGAACATTTCCTGACAAGAGTATTTTTTAAAAAGAGAATTGGATTGCCTGACAAATATTCTATTCCCCAAACAGTTTACTATCCATCACCTTGAAAGACCTTGAAACAAAACATCCTATTAATCAATTTCATGAACTAGAAGCCTTTAATTCTGAACAGCAAACACAGTCTTGATGTCCCAGCTTCACTAGAGTAAAAAGGAGACAGTAATCTTTAAAACCAATTTAGAACAGCTTAGAAAATGGCTCTCATGATTTTGGAGTTAAAAACAGTATTTTGACAGAGACAACATAGCACAAGGAAAACGTATATTGGCCATCTCTCTTTCCCACCAAAATCTGAGCCCCGACATCTTTGAAAATGCAATTTGTTCTATTGACTTAGTGATAGTCATTATTTCAATCTACCTGAGAAACTATGACCTTCCCCGTCCTTGGGTTCACATGACTAATGTTTTTAGATGATAATGCTATGGCTTTCTCCTAAAATAAATCCTTCCTTGACATGGGACATTAGTGACAATTTCTAAGACTGTATTAAATTATGTCTATACTATAGCTTGCATGCCAAACACTAACCAAGAAAAGGAAACTTTCTCAATAATTCAAACAGTTGGGACTATTAAAAGATTAGCGAAATATAGTAAATGAGAACCACGAATACAAATGGCAGCAAACCAATAAGAAAAAGGCTTTATCCTCTTTCAAAATACATTATAGAACTTTATAATCATAATCATTATCTAAATCCTCATTTTCCTTCTGTCATTCTTATGCCAGGTGATAAGAGCTGACTGACTTGGTTTTACCTAAGAAAATTCCATCTAAATAAGCTGGGAGGGAAATATCTGGGGACACATAAGCAATGCCCAAGTTGGTGGAAGTGTACAGTAGACCTTTAACTCAGACATTTAGAGTTTTCTAAAAATGGCCAAGGATGATCTGGTGATAGATAGAGATGTGAACTCTTAGAAAGTTTTATTGACTAAATTAGATGGGAGCCCTGAGGGGACAGGGCTTGGCAGTTCTGGTAAAGACAATGTAAGATTCCAGAATGACTTGGCAAATTTATGGATTGGCCTAAACACAAACAAATGAGGGAAAATAAAAAATGTAGAAAAAACACACACTAAAAAATTCTTAACCAATTCTTAACTGTGGCATTATCATAGAAGCAAAGGAATTAAATGAACTCTAAATGGCTATGATGTCCATCTAATGGACAAGCCAAAGAGTGGAATCCTTTCTTCCATCACAAAGGATAGACAGGTGGTGAGACACTGCCCAATAAGTAAATTGAAGAAAGAAACTGACCATGAAAATTTTATTCCTGACACAGCATTATTTATAGCACTGATAGACAGTGTTATTAAGACCTTGGTGTAATACTTTGGAAAATATGTAAATATCTTATAGAAGGAGTTCAAGGAAAGGTCATTTATCCTGAGACATTTTATTGAAGTTATCATTTCAGTACGTTCAAGGGCAGTGAGTGTGTGCTGTCGAATAACTGTGGTCCAATGAAATTACTTAAGTTTTCAAGTCTAATCAGATGCATTGAGGATAATTAGGTCTTATTAGCACAATAAATTTTTTGACCCTCCCCGGCCTTCCTGCTGTAGTTTGACAGTCTGTTCGAGGCAATTCTGCCTCTGTATCTATTATTGTTCAAAAGTTTATAATGGTCTC
Source organism: Myotis brandtii (assembly GCF_000412655.1). Lineage (NCBI taxonomy): Eukaryota > Metazoa > Chordata > Mammalia > Chiroptera > Vespertilionidae > Myotis > Myotis brandtii. The sequence continues at coordinate 3,175,224 of NW_005357764.1, read as the reverse complement.
TATTATCCATGAATGAGTGAGATCATGTGGTATTAGCACAATAAATTTTTTGATGGATCAAATACTATATACATAATATGAACACATTCTGTTACTAAATTTCTATTTTATATAGAAATATTCCTTTTATGATAGATCTGAATTTATCAAAAATCTGCATCATTTAAAAATAATGTGTATTGTTCCTATGAATACCGCTATGCCTACTGACATAAATCCACTAAATACTAACAAATTCTGTGTTCCATAAGTTCTTAGATCAAGTAAATTTATTCCACATACATGACTTTGAACATGGAGTTAAAAAAGATTTCCACATCTAGTCCTAAGTATTGGGATTCTTATGGTAAAATGCCAAACTTTAAAATTATTGGTTAAATGAGTTTCTACCTTTCCTTTCGGGACTTCAGAATAGTCACGTAGACACTGTTTTGGTGCTGGTTAGTTATTTGTTACTCTGAATATTGACATAACTTAGTTTTGGGAACCAAATGGGACATGATAGTATAATAACTTCATAGACTTAGGTTAAATAATCAACTAGTTTGCCAATGAGTTTACGGAATTATTAATCTGTATATGTTAAACTCTAATGTTAAACTGTGAAACTCTTCAAGCTGTAAATTTTGTAAAACGTCCTCTAAACATTATAAACCAAAGAGGCAGAAAACCCAATAGTAAAAATGCATACTACTATAAGCTACTTACTTTCAGTTTTGTTGGTTAACAAATACAACTAAACTAGCACTGGTCTGATTTTGAATTCCTTGAAAGAAAACCAAATTTCAGTGTATTTAGGGGTTAAAAATAATAATTCCCACACTTGGCCAGCACAAAGATTACCCGAGATTCCTTCCTTCTAGACTGTGCCAAAGATATATATTTTGGAGAGAATGTGTATTCTCCAGGCCAACAGCTAAGGAAGGCTCTGTAATGCTTTACTTATTTCCAGCTGGCCTCGGTAAGAAATAGGAATTCCTAAATTAAGAGAAAATTGTCACTGGCAAAAAGCGTTCAAATTATTTTTTCTACCAATATAATATACAATCTTACAGGACCTGATATAATCTGTAATGTTAAGTGTCAAACTACAACAAGCTTAACAACACTGACTTGAATAATTTGTCTTTGGGAATAAGTGGATTATTTTAACAAGAGTTTTAACAAGAGTGAAGTAGCATTCACAGTGGAGAACGGATCTCATAAGGAAACTAAATGATGACTTCTACTGGAAATTATTAGTGCAGCATTCCTATTCATTTCTGTATATGTTTGGCAGTTCCATCTTTCAACTTTTTAATAAAGTGAGTGTGAAACAAACATACTAAGGAACAAAAGTTAGGTTTGTTTTTATGATTTGCTATTTATTTTGGTCAGTGTTTCAGCATCTTTTTAAAGTAGTTTATCTGCCTTCTTTAACACATGGGTATTTGGGATTGAATCTATTCCTAGAGGTCAGACATTTGAAAAAAATTTTTTTTGCGTATGTGCTTAATTAATTCATCGTTTGGTTGTACAGTTCAAACTATTTTTGTTTCTTTAATGAAAACATTTGCATATAGTTATAACAAATCAAGAAAATGTGTGTGGCAAAATCAAGCAGATTACTTATGAATGATTAGCAGAGAAGTGAATATGTTATGAAAAGACTGTCAAAGTAACAAAAAATAAATTTTTTATATCAAAGTCCACATTGATCACTGCAATGATGAAAGAAAAAAAAAGATGTTTTGCATTAAGAAGTAATTAATAAGCACAAAGTCTTGGGCACATATGCAGTCCTGCCGGTGCTCAGACAATCAATCACAGAGGCCGCAGAGGTGAAAAAAAGATTATCAAGACGTTTCTATTTTAGCCCTACCCTCCCAGGGAAACATCTTGCCACCAGAGAGAACTGCTGGGAACGACAGTGATTGAACTTCCTTTTCAAAGAACATACTTTCCAGGTCCAGCCCAACCATTCCCAGTCAAAAATGGATCCGATCCTTCCGTGGCCACATTGCCGGAGCGTGTGCTTTTGTTTTGTTTTAATAAATAGAGTATTGATTTAAAATAGCACAGAGAGCATATATAACTACCTTTAAGTTATTCCAACCTGAAAGAAATACTGTCTCTGCCAATTCACAAGGAACATTCCTCAGTGTGCTTTGCTTCCATCTACTGCTTTCCTTCCAGGTTAGATCATTGCTGTCTAACCTGCTGGCAGGTGTTCAGCCAAATGGACTCACAAGAATGCAGAGGAAGTCTGCCAGCTCCCTTGAAGCTCAATGTCAAGCACACTTTTTTTTTTGGCTTAAATTGCATGTTCTTCAAATAAGGGAGAATTTACTTTTTTTTTTTTAAATCACATTTTTAAGTAGTTTGATTTTTCATACAGGAAAATGTCAGGGGAGTCATGTGTTTACATAAAATTATATTGGTTAGTTTAATTTTCCTGGAGAAAAAGAAGCTAGTTACTAATTCTTTTGTAGGAAAATGCTGTTGTCATATAGTTGTCGTTGTTATAGAATTAGATGCCAAAAAATAAAATAGATCAAAAGACATACAGTGCTTCGGTGCATCACACATTTTTTGTCTGTTTGTTTAGCAGTCATTTATTCAATAAATATTGCTACACGTAGTGCAATGCTCTGGTCACTCAGATTTGTGAGAAGGTTGAGACATTCTTAATAAAACAGCAACAATGTAAGGCAATAAATAATTCACTGAGAAAATGTAATATAGCCCCGCTGGCGTGGCTCAGTGGTTGAGCGTGGACCTACGAACCAGGAGGTCACGGTTCAATTCTCGGTCAAGGTCCATGCCCAGTTTTCAGGCTCGATCCCCAGTGGGGGGCATGCAGGAGGCAGCCAATCAATGATTCTCTCTCATCATTGATGTTCCTATCTCTCTGTCCCTCTCCCTTTCTCTCTGAAATCAATAAAAATATATTTTAAAAGAAAGAAAATGTAATATAGTCAATAAGTGCAAATTATTTCTGCCACTTATTGGGGAAGCCCTTTAAAAAATTAGGCACTTGAAGGATTTAGAGAGTTGGAAGAAACGCATTCCAGGCAAGAGAAAAATATAAACGAAGACATGGAGATTGCAGAAGTATACACTGCTCAGGCCTGAGCTTAGCGGACAAACTAAATTAATGAGAATGCTGAGACCAATTTCAACAGGTAGGTTAGGACTAGAGTATGGAAAGCTTTGAATGCCAAGCAAGTATCTGGTAGGTGACAGTACAGCCATGGGGAATTCCCTGCAAGTACTGGGCTCTAGAACAGAGTGAGGAAGTCATCCCTGTGAGCGAATGGATGTGAAAGAGGAGGAGTATGTGGATAAGGGAACATATTAGAAATTTTTACTCTAGTCTTGGTGAAAAAATAAGGATAGTAGTATTATACTGGGAATAAAGAGCAACTGAGATTGGATAAAGATGTGAATATATATATATATTACTTGGCCATAAAAAGAGAATGAAACCTTACCATCTGTGAATATACGGATGGACCTTGTGGGTATTATGCTAAGTGAAATGTCAGTCAGAGAAAGACAAATACCATATGATTTCACTTATATGTGGAATCTAAAGAACAAAATAAATGAACAAACAAAACAGAAACAAACTCATAGATTCCGAGTACATTTTGATGGTTGCCAGATGGGAGAGCGGTTGGGAGGCTGGACGAAAAAGGTGAAGGGAGTAAGAAGTACAAATTGGTAGTTACTAAACAGTCACGGGGATGTACAGTACAGCAGAGGGAATATAGTCAATAATATTGTGAAAACTATGTATGGTGCCAGGTGGGTAGTAGACTTATTGAGGTGATCACTTTGTAAGTTATATAAATGTCTGATCATTCTGTTACACACCTGAAAGTAATATAATATTGAATGTCAACTGTAATTGAAAAACAAATAAACAAATAGCAACCGAGACAAAACCCTACTTGTGTATAGAAGAAAGGCTCAGGGTAGCTTCCAGTCTGGGTAAATGGGAAGATGATATCAACATTTTTCCAGAAAAAGGAAATTGGTTGTAGGAAACAAAATGAGACCTTTTGTTTTAAATATTCCAAATTTCAGGAACTGTTGGAAGGCCAATGGCACAGTCCTAAAGCAGCTGAAGTTTACTGTGAGAATGGGCTTCTTTAACTCCCTCTGGCTCAGTCCCCATCTCATTGAATGTTCTTAACAGTACTTTCTTCTCTTGTTTCCCATGGTTTTCCTCCTGCTCCTTTGAGTACCCCTTTCTCTTGTTTTATGAGATTATTTAAAATTATAAAAACGATAAGCAGTTACTTTTCCAAATATCAATAGACTGGTAGAAATAATTAGAAAATAATTCTGTAATTGAAAATTATTTTTTTTAAAAAAAGAAAATACTTTTGAATAGAAATAATAATTCATCTCAAAAATAATTTTCTAGATTATAGATAACTTCAGTTTAATTTCCATTTACAAATTTTCTCTAGTTTGAAAATAATATTTACCAAACTAGTCTTTGAAATCAGAATAATCTAATGCCAGCTTTCCCAAAGTGTATTACACTAAATAACAAACTAGCTACATGCTCTGCAAAAATCACCTTTGGTAAAAAGAAAAAAGAAAAGAGAAATACTATATTCTCCCTTCGAGATTTACTATGTACAGCAGAATGTTTGTAAAGTCCTACAGCAAAAACTATTTGTTTATTATCATTGCTTAATTACAGCATTTCTCATACATGTAAACCACATCCCAAGGAATGAGTTTTCTTTGGGACATAATTTTGGGGATACAAGTCTCAAGAATTTGTAAATTATGAATTTAGTCTTATAAAAAGGATGACATTCTGGTTTCCGGTAGCTACCAGTTTTACTGATGCTAATGTCATGGAATGGTTTTGAGCAGATTGGGAAGACAATATATTTTTTTCATTATGGCATTTCTCATTTTATTCGTTATTTTACTGTATTCTCTAGTTTCAGCCAATACTTAACATTTTCTATTTTTACATCCTTGTAGGGTATTTAATTTGGTTATTTGCTATTGCTGCTAATTATTTCTTCAAAGTTGAATGAAATCCTTCCAACAACTGATTGAGCCTTCCTCTATTAACCTAAAAGAATTCACTTAAAACCAGCAAGTTCTGCATAGCCTCAGATGCATGCTGGGACCTCCTGCAAATTGATTTCAATTGGGGTGGGGTAGATGCCAATATTGGGTCAGTCCAGACATACAAGAATCCGTAGTCCTAAGATCCTAGCTTGATCCTGGGGCAACAAGAAATCCCTCCGTTGGGATTTTTGGATCTGGTTCTTTTCGTTCCCTTATAACTAATGCAAAAACACTAGGCTACAGAGATGCATCATTAAAAACATGATATTATCTAGTCATTTAGTTTAAGATATTCTTGATTGCACTGATTAAGATGTTTCTTTAACTTTCCTTTAATGATTCCCTGAGTTTTCCTTCAGTGGAAAGAAATGGCCCTGGTGATTACCCATAATTTCCTACCAACTGTGATAAGTCACAATTACTACTGTCAATGTTAATTTTAAGGAGTGACAAGCTTCTGTATAGAAAATAGAAGGCGTATAACCAGGCCAGGAACGCTGTGAGATTTTGGAACAGCCTATTATAGCCTATTATCATATTCAGAGCTTCAAATTCACATGATCTGTCTGTACAAATCCAATATAACAAAGAGAGCAAGATAAAATAATTTTTTTTAGCGATAGGTGAAAACGCGCAAACCAACCCAGTTACAGTGACTGCTGGCCAATCTGAATAAAGGTATGACAGGGTAATAAATCTTCTGTTTGTCTTTCTAGACTTGTTTGAAGTATGTCACTAAGGAATCTTTCATTGATTTGTTGTTTCTTTGATCTTGCACCTTCCTGTTGAATTGTTTTAATTTACTAATTATGCAATATGGGAACACTTTAAGATTATAACATTTGATTATGCAAAGCCACCTTAAAGAAAGAGCATAATTTACTTAATTAATTTAAAATTCTATTTTTGAGCTTCTTTGAAAAATACAGTGCTAACTACTCAGGACACATTTTCCCATAGTTATTACAGGGTCCAAGGACAATATAATACACTAGGTGGATTTTAACAACATCTGTAGTATGTGTGGTAAGAAAATTATTTTTACCAGAAATAATACAAGTAGATGCAGGTTTTTCATGGTTTCAAAAATAAGTTATGAAACAATCGATTTGTTTTATTTTGAGCCACAGCATTGTTTTTTCAGAAAAAAATAATTGCAGCATAACATTTTGAGATTTGTAACTACATAGAACTAGAAAATCTCCACTCAGAGAATGACTCAGAATAAGTAGAATTCCTATTAGCTTAAATGCAATTTATATAGTTAGGAAGCACGTATTTACTCTGATATTGCTCCCCTACTCACTAGAAAGAATTACCTTAGTTTTTGGGTTCCTCTTCTAGCTAATTCCTCTCTCTATTCAACTGAATATACTGACTATAATTGTGGTTTCCTTCTGCAGCAAAAGTTAAAAATGACTTTTTTATACTGAAAGCTTTAAATATACTATTTCTAAACAAAGATATATCATATCATCTATATAATTAAATCACCCAAAATGATTTTTTGTGCTTTGAGCATTATTTTGAACTACATCATCACAAAAGACTCATAATCTCTTCTCAAAATAATCTATTAATCATGTCATAATTTGATATGATACTATTTTTTTTCTCAGAATTTTAAAGGACTAAATTAAATTCAAATTGTAATGTGTAAATTGAAAATAAACCATGATTATCTGCAATACCAAGGTGTTTTGTTGTCCTTATAATTCACCTGAAAAAGTGTAAACCATTTGTTAATACTGCATAGAAAAGTTAACTCTAAAAAGCTTCATGAAGGACTAAATTCTGTCTAACAGGTAGATAAAACAATACTCTTTCACTTGCTCCTCTACTGGTTTCCAATAATGAAACCAAGAAAGTTGTAGAAGTTCAAAAAAAGTCAGGCCAAATAGAGGCAGAAAATATGGTATTTAATTGAACATAAAGAGGCTGTTATTTTTAAAGTAATTATATATCTTTAAAGTCAGTATTCTATACTTTGGTCAGCTTAAAAGAGTAAATACAGATTTATTCTGCCAGAGAACATATGGGTTGTATTCTGCTCTCCCAGGAAAAACCCTAAAGCCATATGTGCATCAGAGATACGGTCACAGTGTGGCACATAATTGTGTCAACGGTTAAACTCAGCCAGAACAGAGCGACCACATTGTTTGTATCCTATTTTTGCCAACTCCCCAATCTCGATGAAATAAACATGAATATTATTCAACTTATTACAGGGTTGAAATCAGAGATAATGATTTTAGGACAGGAGATTTTTCTCTTTGAGTACACTTGGATCTATATTTTTCCTTTGAAGCTGAGAGCAATTTTCCCACTGTTTACACACCACCAAATCATAAATGCTAGAAATCACACAGGCTGACACGCATGCAGTGAACACAGTGTGAGGCATAAGCCATATTCTTAGTAAGCCTTAACTGTTTAGCCCAAATTACCTTGGTCCAATAGTGGTCAATGAGTTTTACACAGTGAACCTGAGAGTCTGTCTTTTAACTGATTCTCTACTAATATTACTGAAGCGGGGCTTTAGAGCTCTACTTTCTGGACAGTCCATTGAATACTCCGGATTAAAGAATGCAAGGGTGAATTTTTAGTCCACTTAGGTGTATCAGTAGTTTAACAATGTTAGTAGAATGTGAGTGAAACTAACCGATTAACTGACCTCAGAAGAGCACAGAAATCCACTCCCACTGCACACATCTTATTGTCATCCTTATCCCAGGGTCACAGCTGGTAAGAATAAGAGATCTATGTTTCCTCTGCCCATTAATATTTTAACCACTGAAATCGAAATATCACAGCATTATTCTTTTTCTCTGTAATTATTTTGGGATGGTCTTCATTTTAACACGATAGTGGTATCTTAGGCGTGAAAAAAGGAGGAGAGAAATCAATGAAGTTCACATGTAGCCACTGGCTTCAAGTTCTACTGCTGTTTGAATCTGTTATGCTGAGGCCTCCGATATAAATGAAGAAGGAGAAAATGGCTTTAGGGTAAAGAGCAGATTTATATTCACAGAAAGAGAAGAAAAATGCAACACACTGGATCTTCTAAATAAGCAAACAAAGAAAGAAACAGTCCAACAAACAAAGGTAAGAAGTCATAGAACAGTAATGAATATATATAGTGGCTATTGATTTTGTTCCTCACAATGGCCATGTACTATAAGCTGGGTAGCAATTTGGTAACTCAACAAAATCAATTTAAAGTAATTCAATCCAAGTATATTTAAAAGTTAGATACATGTAATTGTGGTAAAATTTTAAAATATATATTTTTAGGCTTAGCATGAAAAACCAAAACTAATGTCTTCTATAATCTCCCCAGTTAATTTTGATTTTGCTTTTAAGATTTAACCAGAGTCCACATAATAGGCACATTTTAATCAACAGCTTTTGTCATGAAAATAGGATTTGCTTGCCCTATTTCCATATGCTGCAATGCAGGAGCTTCGTTAGTTCTGTGTCATAATTTACAGTAAAACCTGGATCTTCTGGTTTTTTGCAATTACAAATTTGTCTTTTGTAGTTAACAGACTTAACATTTATCACTTAAAAATATTTCTACTAATAAAGTTGGGAAAAGGTCACTCATATATTCTAGTGGTTTTGAAATTTTTCCTTAGTTTAGAATCACTTAAGGAAAATCTCTAGGATTTCACTAGCCCAAATAAAGGAATGGGGAGTTCTTATAATAGAAAGTGAGCAATGGGCGATATTCTCCGCCCCCTCCGACTAGTACTTTATTTTCTCATCCTGTTTCATACCTTCAGAGCTGAATTAAGAGTTTATATATACACACAATAGATGTCTATATTCTTTATTTCACTCCTATGGAAACAAATACACAAAGGTATCCAATGGCTTAACCAGTTTGGCCATCTGCACAGTGAGGGAGTCCAGACTGTCCCCATGTCTCTTGACTTCCAAATCATTGTCTTTTCCTATCATCCTACTGTATTTTTCCTCTCTAAGAATTGGGGAAACATAAATAAACCTTAACATTAAAAAAATATATTTGTGGTTAATTTGGAATTTTGTTTCACCTAAAAGTTGTTTACTCTGAAGTACAATGTTTCCTTATATGGTTCACCAGTTAAAAGATTCCTGGATTGGGCTGAATATTTCCTAATTCTGTACCCAGGGATTGATTTACATTGTTTACAAATGCCTCCTGTAAGAGTCCCAGTGTGAACTCTGAATGTTGTAAGTAGTGGAAAGAGAGTACAGCTTACTGAGAACTCAAATGCTATGTTAATATGCAAACTTTTGTTAGTGAGGAGAGGCAATGTCACGGATTTCAATATTGGGCAAGCTGGCTAACCACAGTGCATAGTTCAATGAAAAATTTTCTTTCAGAATTTCCCTCGGTGTTACTTATCAAGAGCTACCGTACTCCCTACCATTCCCCAGCAGCCACCACTTTTTATTTATACAATAAATAAAAGAGGAAAAGAGGGGATTGAAGTCTCTTCTAAGCCCTAGAATTTTATGATCCCATAACAATAAGTATATTAGATTACAGCTAAATGTGGCAAGGCACAGGGGACCATTTGATTAATATTTACATTTCTGAAAACTAGTATTTGAGAGCTGTTTTCCCTAGGTGTGATCAGAATTATACCTTAAACCATGGGATTTATATATTTATTTATTGAGTCACTTTGCAGAGTGAATATGTGACCTGTTTTTATGGCTCATTTATATGAGACTCCATTCATAAATTTTAAATAAGCATTATTAATATCATGGTATTAAACTTACTGTTTAACTACTAAATGAACTGTGTCCACTTGATTTGACCAAAAGGCTTCAAGAATACCGTTCCTTCTCTTTTCTTCTATCTACAACCCCAAATATTGGTGGGGAAAAAATCTGTCTTTTACCTATTATGATGGGCATTCCTTTGTTTGACTTTGCCAATACTTTCCTTAATTATATTTTGAATTGACTCTCCTGATAGTATTCTATTTCTTAGGGAAGTTTTATGCAAAAAATAATCTGACAAAGAACAATGTCACAAAAACTAGCAACAGAGCAACAATGATTTGCATTTTGAGAGCTTTCTTTGTGTCCAAAATCGTGTTAATTGCTTTATACATTGTATCTTAATCTTTAAAACAGTTTTATAGAGATCATGATTATGGATAGAGGCAGGATTTGAGGATATAATACTCGATATCCCATAATCTTCACCTCTATCCTCCATCCCTCCTACATCCATACTATATGGATGTAGTATCCAGGGCAATGTGGATATTATTGAAACCCAATACCGAGAATGTGCAGAATGATTCTCACCTTAGACCAGTCACCCATTCGCCACAGGTAGCATTTGGAGTAATCCTCACAGTCCTCGGCCTCCCTGGGTCGGGTGGAAAGGACGCACTTCTTTCTGGGGTTAGTACACCTCACGGTCCGCTGACGGACACCTTTGCCACACTTGACGGAGCACTGGAAGACATCAGAGAGTTTGCATAAAGCCAGTGTTTAGAAGAGAGACAAGTGATGAAATTATGTAAAGTGTGGATCCTACTCATCTCCATAAGCCGATAACCCACAGGAAGAATAAGGAGAACGGGCTATGCACCAGTATTAGAGGCCCGAGGCAGCTCAGGCACAGTGCTGGGGCGAAAGGCTTTCAGGAGCACAGGACCGTGATTGCAGAGAGAAATAGAGCATAGGGATTGTTTAGGAAAAACAAATAGAATGCAATGATCAAAATGTAAATGCTACATTTGATTGACATCAAATATTTACATAAATTGTGTAATAAAGTTCATTGCTCTATTTTTGCTAAGATTTTTATCTGTGTTAGCCTAGAAATGTAAAAAATGAGAATTTTTTCAAATGTATTTTCTTTTCTTCCAGCACTATTTATCCCCCCTATACCTTCTTCCACCTCCACCGACCTCCATACCCCCTCGCCATCACCACACTATTGTCTGTGTCCAAATTTCTTATAGAATGCCATTTCTCATAAACTGTTCTTAAAGCTAAAACCAAGAAAATCTTAGCAAACATAAAAAAGAATGTCTTTACATGATTATATAGCCCTAGAAAACATCATTCTAAATAGTTGTATAGATTGAAATATAAGTTGATTCACAAACAGTTTAATTGACATTATAAATAACGGATGCCTGATTGGCATTGGGGACATCACAGATATGAAGCACACATGTATATTCCACCAACCTTTCAGGTGCAACTTGCCCGCCCATTTACATTGATGCTTTCTATTATGTAAAGGTTCCCAAAGGTACATATCACTGACTATCTGGACACAGGGACCAGAATAGCATTAGGTGGGACAGGGGAGTGTGAGCGAAATGGGAGCTATGGCAAAATGTGAAAATCCAAGTTATACCCGTTTCTGAAAAAGGTCTAAAGAAAGAGGTGCGGGCAAACACTTAGCAACAACACAGTACAGGAACGGCCATGCAGATTCCAACAGTTGTGTTCCTGAAAACTTAAGCATGGAGCTAATAATATTTTACACGTACTCACATTTTTCACAAATACATAAATATCTCATAATTTATGGCTTGCATTAGACTATCTTGAATTTTCAAGAAAATGATTTAATTGCTCTAAGCTACATTATAAAAGGATAAAACTGTTAACTTTCTTGAATTCCTGATTAAATGTAAATAACGTACTAAATATGAATTAAAAACATAGTCCTTGCTCACAGAAAATGATTGTTAAATGTTAATCCCTTTCTTCTCCTTTCTCGTTTAAATGTTCAGGGATTTGTGATGAGTCAATTTAATATGTGTCCACTTTAAGTATTTTCTCGTTTAAATGTTCAGGGATTTGTGATGAGTCAAATGTGTATTTTAATATGTGTCCACTTAAAAGTACACTCATGGTATGTAAATGAAAAAGCAGGATTCTAAAATGTACATAAAATATGCTCTTCATCATGTTACATTATTTACAAAATAAAGAGTAAAAAAATCTTTGTTTTCCTATTTTCAAAATTATTTACAATGAGCATACTTTTTTTATTATCAGCAAAATCAACAGATGGTATTGAAAAATACTCACTGTCGTGCACAGATTCTAAACATGATACAACACGACCTTAAAGAATCTAAGAGTCAAAAAAGAAAAGGAAAGGGAAAGAAATGGGGTGTGTGCCGCACCTCTGACCACACCCCCGCCTCCCACACGGTCATGCAGTCCTGGCCCTCGCAGCGCTGGGCGGAGGCCGGCTTGGGCCCAGCGCAGTCCCTCTCCCGGGCCCGAATCAGGGTTCCGTTGCTCAGTTGTTGGGTACACGCCACTTGTCTGCTCTGCATCCCTTTTCCACAAGTTCGTGAACACGGGGTCCATTCTGTCATCATCCATCTAAAAGTAAAGTAAGAAAACAAAACAAGCCCATCAGAGAGAGACAAGTATCAATGATCTCACTCATATGTGGAATCTAATGAACAAAATAGATCCAGAGACATAGAAACAAGGAACCGATTGTGGAATCTCAGAATAAAGGGGGTGGCGCGTAGGTGGGGAGAGGTCAACCAAAGAACTTGTATGCATATGTGCATAACCCATGGACACGGACAATAGGGTAGTGAAGGCCTGGGGTGGGAAGTGGAGGTGGGTTAGAAGAGGTCAATGGGGGAAGACGGGGACATATGTAATACTTTCAATAATAAAGATTAAAAATAAATAAAAGTAAAGCAACAGTCACTGAAACAAATTAAAAGACAGCTATCATTTCTAATGAATTGGGGTCTCCCCTAAGCACTCCTAATTTAAACACTGCTCCAAATTTGTTTCAGGAATGAACCAAGGCCTCTGCCAGAAAAGTGTTTCACGAAATTTGGTACTTGCGCAATTCCTGTCAATAAAACTCTCTCCGCATTTCCCCTTATTGGGACAACCTCACAGTGGGATATGAGTCCCCCACTCAACTATCTGCACAATGGCATTTAAGCACAGAGCAGGGCAGTCAGAAGCCCGGACTTAATTCTGGGTTCTGTACAAGCTGTGCATATTCTTAAAACAATAGTTAATATCTGTTAAGTATTTCTCATTTGTAAAAGTGCTTATGAAGGCTGACATACAATGTGTACTCAGTATGTAGTATATACTATCTATACTACATTATATTTCTAAAAGGCATACTTGTTCATAAACTTCTCTAGCTTCGTTGCCCACTTGTTTAGAAAATAAGCCATATGCTCAGATCGTTCCCCAAACACTCTGTTGTCACTTCATGGCACTTGTTTCTGGATCATTTTCTGCTAAGATCCTCGATAGCAGCTCCAAGTCCCTTCCTCCTAGCAGGGCTTCTCCCATTCAACCCGCAGGGATTGTGTTCCCCTTTGCCCTGTGTCACCTGGCTTGTGGCACTCACAAGACAAGTACACGTTATTCTCTGGGGAAGTGGAGGGGCTCACAGGCTACCTAGAGAATGTGACCTTCTTTTGCTGCTGAGGACATAATCTCTTCGAAGGCAGGGACCAGGGCTTTATTCTTCTTTGCATCTGTAACACTTTTCATACAAGAGCTTTGCATCAAACATTTCTCGAAATGGAATTTACAGTATGTTTCTCTCCATTTTACAGAAACAGCCTCAGTTATTCCAAATTTACTTAAGTCCATATGTTCTTAACAATGAGACTAAGAGATGTTACATCCTCTTACAGCCTAGTGTTCTTATCTGGACAATGGTTTACTTCTAAATGATTCTATGCCTTTGTTTCTGTGTGTGTGTGGGGGGGGGGCGGGGGGGGGGGGAAAAAACCAAAAAACAAAACAAAAAACACTTCATGATAACATCTGCACTCCAGTATCTCTAGCAAGGTTCTTGTGTGCTGGCCTATTAAGAATGATGTGGACCTACCATCTTGCTTTGGAGGTTCCTAATGGGTTTTTCCCTAAAGGGTGTACTTATCCAATTTCATTCAGGTTCTGCTTCATCTTTCTGCACAAGGATACACATTAAAATCCATGTCCCTCTCTCCCCAACTATGGAATCCCCAACTGAAAAAAAGAACAATTTGCAATGTTATGGAATCTCATTTTTTGAAATAAAATTATTTTAGGGATTCTTAGTATAATGATAAAAAGTTATTTTTTTCCATTCCTTGTGAAAACTGCTCAAAAAGGAGAACACGTATTTTAGAATCCATCTAATTTGGAATTGTCCCATTTCCTTATCTTTAAGATTCTTTCTTACACAGCTATTTACTAGGACATCAATATATTTTATATTTGGCACATAGGGTTCCATCAGACATTTTGGTGACATTTTCAATAAACGTGAATAGAAATTAGAATGTTTCTTACTAGATGGGGCAAAAGAAGAGGCAGGAGGAATAAAGTTTGTGCAATGCCAGTAAGTTTTGGAAAGTTTCTTGTGATGATTCCTAGTAATCACCCAGGTTCATTCTTACTTTCCAATATTTTGGTTAACCCCATCAATATAGCTTCTCGGTAGTACAAAATATACTGCCTTTTTTTTTCCAAGAGAAGAAAAATACTGATTTCTTACAAAAAGACTTCCAGTCTCTAGCTCAAAAATCCCTCACTCAGAAATAGACTGACCTTTTAAAACTATTCATTTTACCAAGTCATTATCGAGTCCTTTTCTCCTAAGATAGCCAAGGTCGGCGAATGAACAACAACGCATGGCGTGCATTGTACACTCTGATCCTTCAGTGACCAAGTGAGAAAGTGACAAATACACTCTTGTCCTTTAAGCAGCTCATTCAAGATTCCCAATATAGCAGAAAATGCCATTACTCGTTCATCCATATGGGAAAGTTAGGTGGTATATAAAACAAATGGTGTTTTGAAATATTTTAATAAATTACTCAATGCAAGATAAATAGCATTTTAATATCTATTAAAAAGAAATAAAGATAATTCTTAGGAATAATCTCTATATATAAAAGCCTAAGCAACTGTTACAATAGATCGACCGGTGGCTATGATGTTGCACTGACCACCAGGGGGCAGACGCTCAATGCAGGAGCTGACCCTGGTGGTCACTGTGTTCCCACAGCCAGCCTCCCGAAGCCAGCCAACCTCCCGCGGTCCCTTCCCCCAGCCAGCAGGCCCTGATCAGCCCCGATCACCAGCCAGGCCAAGGGACCCCACCCATGCACGAATTCGTGCACTGGGCCTCTGGTAATAACAAGAAAGTATCCAGGTTCTTTAGCTGACAGGAAAAAGGTCCAAAACTCTGTTTCTACATCTGTCTAGTACTGAACACAAAGAACCCAAAGATATTACTGCTGGATACAATAACTCCTTACTTAGGTTGTCTTTCCGGTTGATTACTACTCAGCCTTATAAAAAAGCTTAATTAGTTCAATTACTTATGTAGTTAGGCTAAAAAGCTTATAGCCAGGCAGACATGTAACATTATTGAAAGTACTGTAAGGTACTTTTACCTTTTGCACATTCTCTTACAGATCATTCTTTTGTCCTATTCTTTAGAACCATATTACTTTCCTGAGGGAGGTGTATGATTGTTAGAGGACAAATGCAAAGGGAAGGAAAGGTTGATAATCAGCTTTTGATACCTTAAATATATAAAATCTACAAAAAAAAAAAGCAAGTCTGGAAATGTCAGCTTTGTAGAGGAAGGAAGGATTTTTGAAATTCTTTTAAGCTCTCATTAACATAGCACAAGCCAGATCTGCAGGGCTTAACAGCAGTTTTCCAATAAGTAGAACTTGAGGGAACTCAGGATGCAGAGCATCAGAGAGGGGAAAGGCGGGGGAGGGGGTAAAGATTCAGAAGAACTGAGCACTAGCCTACATGACCACACCCCCACAGAGATTAGAGAAGCCTAAATAGAGTTCACAGGCACCTCTGTCCCTCCTCCCCCTTTCACCGCCCATACTTACTCATTGTGGTGGAGGGTCATGAAGATTTTATTAGTTACAGATCCCAGCAAAACTACAAATTCTTTGCGTATCTGAGTCGTAGGATGTGTACATTCACTGACTCCACTGCAGAAATTACAGTGAGAGGAGACCAATTCTGTTTGACTTCCTAAGAACTCGAAACTACACCCTAACTCACTGAGTCTCAACAAATCTCTGAGTGTCAGGCTAGAAATGTTCCTGTCCCCATATTCTAGAATTAACCCAGCCTCACACTCTTTTTGTCATTCCATCCCTACAAGTTTTTAGGACATTTGACACTGGGGCTTAGTCCCACAACGCCCAGCATCGTTTTACATGAAAGCACATGGATTTTCAGGAGCCCTGTGAGAGAGGCCATTCCAAACAGCCTTGTTGCGAGCCTGCTCCAAAGTTATACTACGGTTCCACTCATCCATCTCTGTTAGTTATTAAGGCATGGCTTCTTTCTATACCACTCCAATATTCATTCCATCAAGTTGGTTCTGTCTTTTTTAGACCTTGCTTTATTTAAAAGCTTACATTTTGGTTTAGATCCCTTGCATTGGTTTTAAAGAAAATGTGACTTTGGGAAGACTCGGAGTGTGTGGGACAGGGTTACCTAGTTTGGCATGGCTGCTCATTGCACTTGCGAATCTGTGGCTCTGGCTTGGTTAAGTATTTGCATTTCTTGCTGTCCACAATGCTGATATTTTTGTTCATGATTTTTGTGCAAGACACTGTTGTCTTTCTTTCTCCTGAAAGAAACATATAAAGAATGTTATTATAGGTTTTTATCTAATGGATTTAGGAGGTGTTCACAGGCTTGTTGTAATTTTCAGAGATATTTTAAACAAATTTTAGGCTAGATCAATGAAGATGATATTATTTACATAAAAAATGTATCTTTAGGTTTAAGAAAGATGAATAGTAGGGAGAGACCAAGATGGCGGCATAGGTAAACACCGCAGACTGCTGCCGCAAACAACCACTTCAAAAATACAACTAGGCTTGGTTAAGTATTTGCATTTCTTGCTGTCCACAATGCTGATATTTTTGTTCATGATTTTTGTGCAAGACACTGTTGTCTTTCTTTCTCCTGAAAGAAACATATAAAGAATGTTATTATAGGTTTTTATCTAATGGATTTAGGAGGTGTTCACAGGCTTGTTGTAATTTTCAGAGATATTTTAAACAAATTTTAGGCTAGATCAATGAAGATGATATTATTTACATAAAAAATGTATCTTTAGGTTTAAGAAAGATGAATAGTAATTTTCTCCTTATTAGAAATTAAATGGCAAGTTTTGTATTATAAAGGGATTGTGGCACCATAGGTTGATAAAATATTAATTAAAGACTTGTTATAAAGGGCTATGCCATCTTTAGCATTAAGTGGTGGAAAGATGTGTTTGCATACACCTATGTACCTTCATGAAAGCACATAAACTCCCATAAACATGCATGCGTGTTTGGTTGGACATCATCAGTGCTCTGTGTTAAGTTATGGAAAGCAAGCTGAGAGTATGACTCAGACCTTTATTCTTATGGCCTCTGATAAAGGCCCCAAGAATTCTAGAAATCCTCATTCCCTAATGACTGCCACGTTCTCTAAGAATAGCCATGGTATCCTTACCATTGTTCACCAGATTTCAGAAAACTGGCTTTTCTACTCTCGCTGGTATGATAAAGCCTGATAACAGGAAGTAAAAGTGACCATTTGTATGCTGTATTAATATTTCAGAGAGTCCCATAAGCACACATACCTGACAACACTTTTATTTCACCTTACTCTTCAAAAGCCTAATATATATGTGCTAATTCTTTCTCTACAAAAGTCAAATATCTATGTAAGATTGAATAATCTAATTTAACTTATTGTTTGACATTATAAACAAACCAGAGCCCCAGTGCACAAAATTTGTGCACAGGTAGGGTTCCTAGGCCTGGCCAGCAATCGAGGCTGATCGGGGTCTTCCGGCTGCTGGCCGGGGCCTTCTTTCCAGCTGCCGGCTGGGGCTTCCCTTCCCAGGCTGCCGGCTGCTGGCCAGGGCCTTCCTTCATTCTGTACCGCCCCCTAGTGGTTAGCACATGTCATAGCAAGCGATTGAACTCACAGTCTTCCAGCCGAACTCCCGAGGGGACACTTTGCATTATATATATATATATATATGAAATCAGTCAACAACTTTAAAGCCAGATGGATCCTTAAGGATTAAGAAAAAAAAATCACGAGTTTTCTGAGTCACTATTCAAAGGCCCAATAGCTAGGGTCCTATGACGGTCTTGCAATGATAATTAGGAAGCTCGAAGTTTTTGTGCGGGTCATGCCAAATGGGACAACCTGGGCTGGTGGCAGAGAAGTCACTCTGTCATTCATTAACAGAGGGAAGACTGGCATTAAGGGGAAAACAAAGAAGGAATATATATAGAGAGAAAGAGAGAGATACTTAAATAATTTTTGAGTATCTTTTCCTTTGACTTAAATGGGGGATGGGAGAGACAATGGAGTGGCCAAGTGGAAGGCAAAGGAACAAATTCAGGATCTCCCTGGATTTCCCTCTCAATACTGAGTATAGTCCCATGATAACGTCTAGTATAAAAGCCTGACTATATCTGTAGACATACGTATATTAACTAATAATGTATCTGTGCTTATTGCATATCATGTAAACAAAACCATTTAGATCTTCATTTGCATCTTCTAGCATAGGTAGTATAATATTAGACTTAATCATAGTCATGTGCAATGCCCATCAACTTCATATAACTTTCAAACAAACTACTAAAGATGCAGAAATGATTTATTTTACTCTTTTTTTTTTGTCAGAAAAAACTGGCCCACTGGTAGGAGATACCTAAATGTATCAGATTTTGGGACACATTTTTGGTCAAGTTCCTCCTACTTTCTAATGATTCAGGTGCTCCTTTATGACCTGGCATGTACATTAAAAAGATATGCCAACTCTCCCTCACTTTAGCCTATGTATTATTTCTGCATTGCAATGGTGCCAACCTAAAAGTAGGATTAAAAATGTTACATTTATGAAATATGAATGTTAGTTTTACAATCTAATTTAAAGCCTTCACAGTCATAAGACACTCTTCTACAGAATAGATGGAGTTACCTAAACTAATTTAAATCATGGCTTTTTGCCAATTACAACACAAGAAGATGACAAACAGACATTATCCAGAAGGCTTTTGCTAAACATATATGTAGTATTGGAATAAATAACTCAGGGCTAATTATACTGCATTTTCTTCCCCTCCTCAGTAAATATCTAACCTTAGTTATGTCAGCCCAGAGCTAACATATTGAGCTATTGAAAAAAATCTTTTAAGTATAAGTATTGATATATCAAGAGGAATAAAACTATCAGCACCACTTCAGGGAGCGCCTAAGTGGTGTTCTAAGAACGCTTGAAAGCCTGTGAATATGAATTGGGACATTTCCACAATGCAGCAAGGAAGCTCGCATTGTAAGTTTTTTGGCAGATAAAAGAACCTAGTCCTAATTTTAAAAAAAATGTTATTGAACAAAAACAATAGAATCAGGGGGAAAAAATCTATTGCTGAGCTACAGACACTTCATGCCTATGAAAATACAACTAAGATCATAAAGCCATATGGAAATGTTATTGTTTGATTTTTTTTCTTTTATATATTTTTATGTCCCAGCCAACACAGGAAATTTCCATTCTAGCATGTAATAGCAGTATTTATAATGCATCCAGCTCTGCAGGACCCAGGGATGAACAGAAAGTGAAGGAACTGGCCTTCTGCCTGAACCATGAGTAGCTGCAGGCTGTTGACAGTGTATTACTTGCTTTATGGCAATTCACTCCACCTCCAGGTCATTCCCATTAAATCTATATTGGGGAAATCTGTTTTGATGTTTTGTATACAATTATGAATAAAATAAAATAAGCATTATGCCTTTGTCTCATTGACAAATTTAGGCAAAATTCGAAAATGTAAGGTCCTTTTTACTTACTGACTCTTTCATGAGAGATACTACATTGTGCTCCTTCTTTCCCAGGCTCGGAGATAAGCTGATTCTTTTTTCTATTCTCTGTATTTAACCCCTGAAACAATTATTTTTTTAATAAAACTATATTCTATCCAGGTAGATCACATTTCTAAAACTTGCATCATAAATGCAGAAACATGTCCTGGGAGTGGGTTCAGTGTTTTGATATGCATAACTGAAACTCTCTAAATGTCACCGACATTCCAAACCTTTAAATAGAACTATAGAACTCTATAAGACTGTCTATATATATTCATTTGTATTCATACATTCCTTTTAATTAATTAATTTGTTTGTTTGTTTGTTATTGAACTACCGATGGGCAGTAAACAAGTGAATCTACAGTAAATATACTTTAAGTGAGGATGAAGCACTTTTCTTCTCTGAGCACATCTTAAAGATACATAAAATGCTGGTTACTTCCGAAGCATAAATTTTTTTTCCACATCATGGCATTTACTTCTAAGACTTTTTTTTTTTTACATTTCTATAATTTTTTTTCTCAGGGTTTGGGCTTAATATTAAAAATGACTTTTTTTATATTTTAGTGAAAAGTTGTTATTTTGTATTGTAGGCTACACCCAATATATACTCCAAACTGATTTTGTCATTTCCATACACAAATATTTAAATGGGATCTCATAACTTGCAAGTTAAATGCAACTTGAGTGCTAGCATAACACTAAAGGACCTTCATGAATTAGTTTCTTTCTACTTTTCCGATCAAATCATTTCTGACAGCTTGATCCTCATATTTTACACCCTAGTAATAAATACTCTCACTAAATCCCACTGCCTTTGCACCTATGCATATCCCTAGAAGGGTTTCTTCATCTCCATCGACCACTCTGCATAGTGATGTTGCTATTATCTACTAGAATTCAGCCGTGGGCAAACTACGGCCCTCGGGCCGGATACGGCCCGTTTGAAAAGAATAAAACTAAAAAAAAAAAAAAAGACCGTACCCTTTTATGTAATGATGTTTACTTTGAATTTATATTAGTTCACACAAACACTTCATCCATGCTTTTGTTCCGGCCCTCCGGTCCAGTTTAAGAACCCATTGTGGCCCTCGAGTCAAAAAGTTTGCCCACCCCTGTTAACTAGATGGACAGAGAGGTCTCTGAAAGCAGAAAGCACTCGTCTTTTGACCACCCAGCAAGATGAGTGCACAGTCAGTATTGGTAAAGGAATCAATGAGTGAAATAGAAGCATATAACTCAAGCCCAAAGTGCTTTCTTTATGAAGAGATTCATCTTAACACACTGTTTCCTAAAATGGTGAAAAACCATCTGCAAACAAAATGACAAGTTATGGGGAACAGTTATCTGTAGTAAATCAGTTAATGGGTTATCACTTAGGTATTAAAATTCAAGTTTATAAAGAGTTTATGTTAACATAAAAAGTCCTTATTAATTTAAGTAAAGGAAAATTGTATTGATTTTATTGAAATAAAGTAATGCCAAGAGAAAATATATTTTGGTGGGTTTTTTTTGTTTGTTTGTTTTTGCTAATAGCATTTATTTTGGTACGTTCAAAGTGCCTATAAAATGGAAAAACACCCTTGAAAATGTACAGGCATTTGTATCTCAAGATGATTCCTCAACTTGGACCCAAAGGCTTGGATGCCTCCTTAGAATCTGGTCATGGACAAGGAACTGTGTCTAAGATACCACAGCTCAAGGCTAAAGCATGAGTCGTAAACTACTAGGATTTGGACCCATGTGGAGAATGTGGAATGTTGGCTTATGTTTTTCCCCTTTACATTGTATCTATTTAGATTTCCTAAAAGCATGCTCAACTCTTCATTTATTTCAAAAATAGGATATTAAATTTGGGGCTCTTCCTTCCAGGTTTTCTTTAATTAATTTATCCGCCAGATCACAATAAATTCTGGCATAAGACAGTAGCAGCATGCCCTGTGCGAAATGCGGATTCCATATACAACCTCAGGTGTTATGGAATGGTACATCTCTAATGCCTTGGGAGATCCAGATCACTTAAAACAGATCTTTTATGCAAACCAAAATAAATTTAAAACATTCCCTCCGAGATTATTTAGATGTTTTAGAACTAAAGCAAAGTAAACCTTATTTCACAAGTACATTTTAAGCTGTTTAAAAATAAAAGGGCTGATTTCAACGGTCAATGCTATAACACAAAATGATATATCCATTTAAATTTTTCTAGAATTATCATTAGAATTGAAAAGATGATGATGAAAGAGATCAACCGAAGGACTTGTATGCATGCATATAAGCATAATCAATGGACACAAGACACGGGGGTGGGGGGACGCTGTGTGTGGGGGGGATGAGGGCATGTGCCAGGGCATAGGGGAGGCCCGGGGAAGGTCAATGGGGAAAAAAGGGAGGCATATGTACTACTATTTGTAATACTTTAAACAATAAAATAAAATTTAAAAAAAAGTTGATGATGAAACATGTATGTATTTTAAACTGTTGGAAACATTTACTTGAGATCACCAGTATCCATTAGATATTTTTAAAATAATATTTGTTTTATATCTTAGGCTTTTCATATCTTATAACTAATATTAATAAATTAATGGAAATGCATAATAAAAACTTTATTTTGGTTTATTTTAAAACGTAGTTGAAGATACTGATGCAAAAGATCATTAGCATTAAAATGTAGCTACATGAAACAAGGTATTTTTTTTTTAATTTCCCCACTTATTTCTGGCAATCTAAAGCCTTACAGTAGAATTAAAAAAATAACTTATGTGAAACAATGACATTTTATACTGCCTTGTGATACTTTATTTGCTCTTGCATAGTATTTTCCCGTGAAGTAGAATAGTGCTATTTTTCCTCTTTTCTGTTGAAGATAAATTTTGCATGAATCTGTTTCCAATGTTCTGTGCTTTGAACTTACTCTCATTTAATTCATGAATATGCTGAAAGATTACAAAGCTTTTTCTGGCTATAAAATTGACAATGCGAAGTCAGAAATGATGAGATTCCTGAAATCCTGTCCATCCACTTAATTTATGAACTGCAAAGAAAAATAATATCCAAAAGCCCAGAAATATTTTGGCATTGAAATGAATATGTGCCCTATTAACATTGTCAGAGATAATTGAAAACTGTTGACTGAACACAAAGGAACAGATTTGAAAGAGAAGGTCTACTCAAGCACAAATTGTAGCGTCTGTGTATAATTAGTACTATTTTACGAAACAAATCATTTGAAATAAAAATAAGAACATATTTAAATTTATTTTAATTTTAATTAAATTCATTGGGGTGACACTGATTAATAAGATTATATAGGCTTCAAGTTTACAGTTCTGCAATATATCATCTATATGTTGCATTGTGTGTTCACCACCCCCCCAAGTCAGTCTCCTTTCATCATCATATATTTGACCCCCTTTACCCTCAAACTCCCCCCACTCCCTTTTCCTCTGGTAATCACCATACTGTTGTCCATGTCTATGAGTTTTTGTTTGTTTCTTCATTTGTTGCTTTCTGTTTTATATCCCACATGAGCGAAGTCATATGGTTCTTGTCCTTTTCTATCTGACTTTAACAGAATAAAATAAAAGACCTCTATATAATCTCTAAGGGACATGCCCTATTTTGTGGAAACTACATTTAGCTTCCAAGCTGCTCTTGAAGAAAGTATATGATGAGGAGGAAAGGAGACTTGAACTCAGGAATCCTGATTCTAATCCGGCTCCTCCCTCATTGGGCCCGTGACCTTGGGAAGTCACTTAATCTCTCTCCGCTTCAATTTTCTCATGTTCATAATTTAGAAGTTATGCTTAGGAATATCAAAAAGCCCTTCTGACTCTGAAGCAAAAGGAATTTATAGTGAACCTCTATTTCTTAAGGTTTGGTAATTGGCAAAACATAGTCTAGGTTGCAATTAATGTTATTTTTGGGGAAAAATTGAACCCTAATAATTTGCTTGTTCAAACTGAAGACTGACAAGTTCTGAATGTTTACTTCTGATGCAGCTTTTATTAGACCACAATTATAAAAGAAAGAAAAATCGAGGGTAATAAAATTCACTGGGCAAACATGGTCCTGTCTAGAGTTTGAAATGTAAACAGACTTTAAGGACCACCTGTCAGTGCACTAACAGAAACCATCCACCTTTCCACGGGGCCTCTCCCCACAGCCTGCCCTCAGATGGTAGCTGGTCATTCTGACCTGAGTTTTACTGCAGAGAAAATTCTAACCATGTAGATTTTCATTTCAAGTACGCTTGTTTCTATTTTTTATTTTTTATGTGGGTGGAGGACGTGAGGCAGAAGCCCTGAAGTGAAACAGGTCCTGGCATCAGTGAGGAGTGAGCAGACGAGCAGGCGTGTGTGTGAACATGGGGGCATCTGCAGGAGAGGTCAGGAGGGCAGAGGGTCCCGAGTCTCAGAGCAGATGCCTACAAAATACCAACTTCTGCGCATGGGCCACAAAGTTTCAATTGCACTGTCCGTGTGCGCCCGCACGTGGTATTTTGTGGAAGAGCCACACTCAAGGGGCCAAAGAGCCGCATGTGGCTCGCGAGCCGCGGTTTGCCAACCACTGCCCTAGGAGATGCGTGGCCAATGCAAACTGTATCAGGTAAGCAGGACTGAAAACACTTTTTAAATTGTGAGAACAATTTCAAATCCCCTTGTTGTAATTATGCTGTATTTGGAGTGAAGTGTGCTCTGTAATATCTCCTCCTTCCCTACCCCAAACGTTGCCTTTGCTCTGGCGGCTCCAGAGGGCCAGGTGCCCCAGGAGCCAGATGAGCACCAGAGCTCGGAATGTGGGCACAAAAGCTGCTCCCTCCAGCCTCTGCACCTTCAATGTTCCAGCATGTTTTTTCTCTCCCTTGAAGACACTTTCTTGTTTTCCCCAGAGCCCCTGCCAAGGGCCATTCTCTCTCCAGGACCTCTGATTGAGAGGCAGCATGGGTGTCCTGCTCCTCGCTGCCACTGCCAGCCCATACCCCTTCCTTCCTCCTAAACCTCCAGCCTTGGATCAACTCTGCCGCCAGTCTCCTTGGTGTAGTCAAACTTCTACCTCTGGGCCACTCCCTCTAAGATTTCAGCCACTGCATTATCGTTACATTTTCCATCACTGATCCTAGTACCATTTCTGTAATTAAGAATTACAGAATTATTTGAATTATTCTTATAATACCTAGGCTTCTTCATTCATGGCCCTCTCCTCTTCCCAGAGATCTTGCCTTTCACGTTAAGTCAATAGCTCCCCTGGTCTGGTTATTACCAATAACTAGACCCCCTCCATGACCTTAGCTCTATTTTCTGCCATTATCTCCTGCATTTCCAGGCCTCTCCCTTGAGTCTCCAGTATATTTTCTTCATTTGCACTATACATTCTTACCTGTGTATGCAGACAACTCAGAAGCAAACTCAATACTGCTCTTTCCTAGCACCTTCACATGCATTTCAGGTCTTGTGGGCAGATGTATTTTGGAATTTAGAACTTTTAATACTTTATACAAATAATAAAGGAAAGTATAAAAAGTATCTATATATATAAAACCCTAATATGCAAATAGACCAAAAGGCAGAACAACTGAACAATGGGTTGCTATGACGTGCGCTGATCACCAGGGGGCGCATGCCTAACATGGTGGGCATTGGCAGCAGACAGCAGAGCATGGAACATGGTAGGCATCGGCCATGGAGGGATGGTGAAGCAGGTGAGCGGGGGTGCCAGACCAAGGCGGGGCGCCGGTTGCTGTCATTGGGGAGAGCCTCTGGTGGTTACTGAAAATTCTTTGCTCTCATGTGCTGCGGTCCCACCCAGCGCTCACACCTGCTGCCGGTGCCAGCCCCCCTTGCACCCGCTGCCAGTGCCCGGCGCTGGTCCCTATCACTCGGCACCATCAGCAGGTGCGAGCAGTGACTGCCAGCCCGGATTGCCCCTGAGGGCTTCTCCACCTCACCCTGCTCCTGAGGGACAATCTGATGATCGGGGCAGCAGCCGCCGCTTGCACCCACTGACGGCACCGGCCCCAATCGCTCTGCACCATCTGCAGGTGCAAGCAGGGCTGGTGCCATCGGCGCATGGAAGCAGTGGCAGCAGGAGCGGGCTGCCAGCAGACAAGGGGACCTGGAGCTGTGGCAGGAGGGGCCGGGTGGTGGCATGGAGGATGGGCCGAAACCCGCCCCTGTGCCCACCAGAGCCTCGTGGCCCAGAGTTCCTTTCAAGGTGCATGAATTTGTGCACTGGGCCCCTAGTATATATTAAGTAAGCCCCTGAAAGCAAATAAATTAATATTTATGTAAAGCAAAGCAATGAGATATGTAATACCTCTCAATGAACTTTTTTTCAACTCACATCAAATTTTGCCACAAAATATTCCATGTTTAGCCACTAAATGCGTCACAAAAAACTTTCATTTTCCAATTCTTTATGGAGTTTGGAATTTTAGAGAAGAGGTTGCAGATCTGTCTTAACTATCAACAGTTAATCAGAAAATAACTACTATCCTGGAAATATAAATATTAGAAAATCCTTTACCTCCTCCACACGTGGCATCACAATCTTCCCAGCCCGTGTGTGTCCACATGAAAAGTGGTCCAGGTGCTTTAGAGCTCTGATTTTCTGGAGGAGGGTCTGATGGAATCGTGTATTCATAGTGAAGACCATAATTCTGGTCTTGAAACAGCAGCACCTATAATATAACATATAAAAGTGATGAAGGTAGTTGGTCAAAGTAGAACACATTCAATGTGAAGCTTAAAACAAAGAATGCTGATATCCTAAAATGCTTACTGCATGGGATGCATGCTTCTTTAATAAACAGAAGAATTGTGGCATTATTGCTTAACTGTTGTAACTGTCATACTTCTGGAAAAACTGAAGTTCCACACTTACCTCTGTGGAGCTAAAGACATTATGAAGAAAAGCCCACTTGAATGAGGTCAGATATACCAGATCATTTTCTTTCAAGTCAGTGGACTAGACAGTTTCCCAAAGAATGATACATGATTGAGATGACTTAAGTAGTGGGGGACAGGAATATGTATCCTCTCTAACAGCAAGATATAATTCACAATTTAATGTCCATTCATATGAAACAGAAAGATGAACAGAAAGTCCCTGCACCAACAGAGGAGGACAGAAGACTTTGAGATTCATTTCTATCCACAAGGGTAGAGAACTTCTAAGCCAACTTTAGGACAAAAATTTCATACACAATTTTGTCATAGTTACTAATTTTCCATTTGAACTTTTAAATAAATGTTAATTTAATAACAAATAAAAACAAATTAGTTTTGTACACATATATGTGAGCAGTGCAATAAACTATAAAGGATATATGAAAATATAAGAATGACTGTATTTGGGGCTACACCAGACATAAGAAGGGACCCTGTCCGTTTTGTTCCCCCCTAGTATCCTGGGCAATCATACATATTTTAAATAAAAGAAATATACCTGAAATATAACCATTTTAAATAAAAGAATAAGAATATGTGTTTCTTTATAAATACATTTACATAAAATAGGTTAAGTCCATGGGATTTATCACTTCTATGAATCTGAGGATTTATGAAAGCTATCTATATAATACATTGTGGTGCATAAAAACATATATATCTCAACTTTAAACTATGTTAAATTATTAAAGAATTTTGTTATATGAACTGTATCAAGGGCGTTATAATGATAGGTGATTCAGAGTTAACAATTACATGGGGAGAAATTTAAATGAGCCTAAGTTTAATTTTCTTTACTTTTTAAATCAAATTCAGTTCACTATATCAACAGAAATACTAATTCAATATGTGGATTGTGGAACTAGAATGATGGCATTATCAATCAACCATATCAATAATAGTTTTAAATTCACATATACATACTGGGTACTAATTCTAAGTACATTACAGTGCTTATTTTGGTTTTAAATATCTCACTGATGTTGCCAGTTATAGGTGACTTTCAGTTAAATTAATTAACAAAGAGAGATTGATTTACCTTGTTTATGAACAAAGCCAGACTACTGCATAGCTTTAAAATTTTTTTTACTTTTATTTATTTTTTAATTACAGTTTACATTCAATATTACTCTGTATTAATTCCAGATGTATAGTATAGTGGTTAGATAATCATGTACTTTACAGAGTGCCCCCCCCCCCTATATTTTAAGTACCCACCTGGCCTCATATATAGTTATTACAATATTATTGACTATATTGTCTATGCTGTATTTACATCTCTGTGACTATTCTGTAACTACCAATCATATTTCCAATTCCTTCCCCTCTGCCAACTGTCAGTCTGTTCTCTGTATCTATGAGTCTATTTCTATTTTATTTGTTTATTTTGTTCTTAAGATTCCACATATAAGTAAAATCATATGGTATTTGTCTATGCCCATCCATGCTGTCACAGAAGGTAAGATCTCATTCTTTTTAATGGCCAAATAGTATTTCATTGTGTGTATATACCACTACTATTTACCCACTCATCTATTGATGGGCACTTGGGATGCTTCCATATTTTGATATTGTAAATAATGCTGCAATAAACAAAGGGGTGCATATATTCTTTCAAATTAATGTTTTGGATTTCTTTGGATACATTGCCAGAAGTGGAATCGCTGGGTCATAAAGCAATGCTATTTTTTTAGGAACCCCCACACTGTTTCAACAGTGCACTGGGGTTCCCTTCTCTCCACATCCTCAAATACTTGTTTGCTGATTTATTGATGATAGCCATCCTGACAGGTGTGAAGTGTTTTCTGATTGTGTTTTATTTGTATTTCTCTGATGATTCACGGTCTTGGGCATCCTTTCATATATCTATTGGCAACCTGTATGTCCTCCCTGGAGAAGTGACTACTCAGACCCTCTGTTCACTTTTTAATTGGATTGATTGTTTTCCTGGTGTTGCCTGAGTTCTTCATAAATTTTGTATCTTAACCCTTGATTGGATGTTATCATTGGCAAAAATCTCCTCTCATCCAGTGGGTTGTCTTTTCGTTTTGTTGATTGTTTCTCTTTGTGTGCAAAAATTTTTTAGTTTCATGTAGTCCCATTTTTTTTTCTTCTGTTTCCCTTGCCTGAGAAGATGTGTCAGAAAAAATACTGCTAGGAGAACAAGCTGAGATTTTACTGCCTATATTTTCTTCTAGGAGTCTTACGGTTTCAGTTCTTAAATTTCAGTCTGTAATCCATTTTGAGTTTATTCTTGTATATGGTATAATTTGGTCTAGTTTCATTTTTTGAATCTATCCAATTTTCCCAGAATCATTTATTGAATAGACTGTCTTTGCCCCTTTGTATGTTATTGCTTCCTTTATCATAAATTGATTGAAAGTATAGATGTAGGTTGATTTCTGGGCTCCCTGCTTGGTTCATTGATCCATGTGTCTGTTTTTATGCCTGTACCATGCTGTTTTAATTACTATAGCCTTGCAATATAGTTTGATATCAGGTAGTGTGATACATCCCACTTTGTTCTTCTTTTTCTAGATTTCTGTCACTATTTAGGGTCTTTCCATACAAATTTTTAGATTACTTTTTCTAGTTCTGTGAAATATACCACTGGTATGTTGATAGGAATTGAGTTGAATCTATAGAGTACTTTGGGTGGTATGGACCTTTATTTAACATTCAAAAAAAATCTTTATTTTCTTTTCAATCACAGTTTTCATTCAATATTATTTTATATTAGTTTCAGGTGTACAACATAGTAGTTAGACAATCACATACTTTACAAAGTGATCCCCCTGATATCTCCAGTATCCACCTGGCATCATATATAGTTATTACAGTATTATTGAGGTAGCTGGACATTTTAATAGTGTTAATTCTTTCTACCCATGAGCATGGTATATGCTTCTATTTATTAGTATATTCTTTGACTTCTTTCTTCAATGTCCTATAATTTTCTGAGTGTCTTTTATATCCTTGGTTAAGCTTATTCATAGGTATTTTAAATTTTTTTCATTCAATTATAAATGGCATTGTTTTCTTAGTTTCTCTTTCTGATAGTTCATTATCACTATATAAAAATGCAACTGATTTCTGAGTATTAATTTTGTAAACTGCTAGTTACTCAATTTGTTTATTGGTTCTAGTTGGTTTTTGGTGGAGTCTTTAGGGTTCTCTATATATAGTATCACATTATCTGCAAATAATGACAGTTTACTTCTTCCTTTCCAATTTGGATGCCTTTTCTTATCTGATTACTGTGGCTAGTACTTCCAGTGCTATGTTGAATAAGAGTGCTAAAAACACTGGCTTGTTCCTGATCTTAAGGGAAATGTTTTTAGTTTTTCCCTATTGAGTGTGATGTTAGCTGTGAGTTTGTCATATATAGCCTTTATTATGTTGAGGTATGTTCCCTCTATTCCCACTTTCCTGAGTGTTTGTATCATGTATGGGTGCTAGATTTTGTTAAACGCCTTTTTCTGCATCTATTGACATGATCACATGGTTTTTATCCTTCATTTTGTTTATATGGCGTATCATGTTAACTGATTTGCAGAAATTGTACCAACCATGCATCCCTGGAATAAAGCCCATTTGGTGTACGATCATTTTAATCTTTGCTGGATTCGGTTTGCTAATATTTTGTTGGGGATTTTAGCATCTATATTCATCAGGCATATTGGCCTATAATTTTCTTCTTCTGGTTTTGGAATTAGGATAATGCTGGCCTCATAACATGAGCTTGGAGGCCTTCCGTCCTCTTAAGATTTTTAGAATAGTTTGAGAAGGATCAGTGTAAGTTCTTTGGGTGTTTGGTAAAGTTTACCTGTGAAGTCATCCTGTCCAGGATGACTTTTGTTTGCTGGGGGTTTTTTGGCTTCTACTTCAACTTCATTAGTTGTAATCAGTCTGTTCATATTCTGTTTCTTCTTAATTCTGTTGTTTTTGGAAGAGTGTATGTTTCTAGGAACTTATCCATTTCTTCCAGACTGTCCAATTTGCTGCCATATAGTTTTAAAATATTTTTTTAAATTGATTTTAGAGAGAGATAGGGAGAGAGAGGGAAACATTGATTTGTTGCACTAATTTATGCATTATTGGTTGATTCTTTGATATATCCTGACCAGGGATCAAACCAGCAACCTTGGTGTATCAGGATGATGCTCTAACCAACTGAGCTACCTGGCCAGGGCCCAGAATAATTTTTTTATAATCTGTTGTATTTCTATGGTGTCAGTTATTACTTCTCCTCTTTCATTTCTGATTTCATTTATTTGGGTCCTCTCTTTTTCTTGATGAGTCTGGTTATTACATAGCTTTTAAAATTTATTTATTTGTTTGTTTATTTGTTTGTTTATTCATTTTAGTTGGCCTGTGCTTCATTATTTTATTTATTTATTTTAAAATTTTCATTGTTGAAAGTATTACATATGTCTCCTTTTCCCCCCATTGACCCTTTCTAGCCTGCCCCGTCCCCCACCCCAGGCCTTCACCGCCCTATTGTCTGTGTCCATGGGTTATGAATATAAGCATACAAGTTCTTTGGTTGATAAAATGAACTAATAAATAATAGCTACTTGCCAACTTATTTAAATAAATAAAAACATGTCTATTTTTCCTAAAAACCTATATTTTCCTTAATATAACTTTAGATTGTCCTTGAATAAATAATGCCATTTGAAACAGAGACCTTGGCCATAAAGCCATCAGCTCCTTCTGAAAGCATTTGAAGTTGGCAGCACACTTTTGCAAGAAGGAAAGTGTGACCGTGTTACAGTTGAGGGGCACAGACTGAAACATGGCAGAAGGTATTGCCTTTCAAAATGCAGTACTGGCTTTCAATCTGTAATAGTCATTAAAGACAAATATCTTAGAAGTGCAGTTTCCCTTGGATTACGGAATAAATCCAGGTCACATAGATGCCTTCTTTTAGACATAGTTCACTGACTTTAATTATGTTTCATGCTTCCAGGAAAAACCTTGGTAATTACCAGTCAGATTAAGAATTCTGCAGCAAGGAAACTCCCTCTGCCCAGCACTGAGGTCTCACGTCAACTGCTTTAAGATTTTTGAATTAGGGGCTCAGTAAAAGAGCTTCAGTCTTGTTCCATAAAAATGTAGGTTACATTCATATAAGGCAGGCATTTCCTGTAATCTAATCATTAAAAATATTGGTTGTTGAAATGTCATTTTTAAGTGACTTCTAGATGAGCACTTTGTAAGGTTTATAAATGTCTAATCACTACGCTGTACACTTGAAACTAATTAATATTGTATGTCAACTGTAACTAATAAATAAATAAATGAATAAATAAATAAATAAATAAATAAGTTATGGAAAGAGCTCGGTATTGAGTATATATGTTTGTTTAGTCAGCCCCCTCCCCTCTCTCCAGATGGCTCATGGCACAGAGTGAAGTTTCCCCTTCAAATGAAATAATAGGATCCAAAGAAATTGTGGGGAGATGAACAAATAATTATTCAAAGTATACATACACTTACGATCCAAGGCTCTCTGGTGTACAGCTTAGATCTAAGCTTCATGTCAGGAGAGCCAGCATAGTAGGTTGATTAATACCTGGCTCGTTCTTAACTAAATAAGTTATTGGGAGACACTGTGCACATCACTTAACTTCTCTAATACTTCGTTGTTCAGTAAAATGGAGTAATAATAATACATATTATACAGGGTTACCATGATGATTAAATGCCATAAGGAACATAAAGCACTTTGGACAGTGTCTGACTCAGTGCTAAATGAATCATCATCATCATCATCATCATCATCACCGTCAAGATTTGGAACAGAAGGTCCCCATGCACCTAACTCTCCTTGCTCCCTTTATCTGTGTTGGTAAAACCTATTGATTGCAGTTCTAGAAAACATTGTTATTTTAAATGTGGTCCGGGGACTTAGCAGTGGTGGCATTGCCTGGGAGCTGATTAGAAATGTATATCTCAGGTTCCTCTCCAGACCTACTGAATCAGACTGTACATTTGAACAAGAACCCCGGGGGCTTTGCAGGCACATGAAAGCAGGAAAAGCAAATGGGCCGATACACAATTTGAACCTCTAGCTCCTAGATTGGCAACACAGATGTCTCCAATTGAAGAAAAATTCCACTTAAATTGTGTGGCGATATTAAATAATGTGGCATGCCACACTCCAAATAAAGAGTCGGCTGATCGTGTTTTAAAGTTGTTTTTACGTGTGGACTTAAAGAGGTGTTGAAGTGTCTGAATTTTAGGCTTTGTCGCTAGGACAGAAAACACGCCAGCTGTGCCGTCAGCCCTCTGGCTCCTAAGCCGTTAGCACTGACTGCAGTGATGAAGGTCAAAAAGGGCATTTTAACTTGCCATTGGTTGGGCGCAGAAACCACTGTCCTACTTCTTTCACTTCAAACTCTGTCCTGCCTCAAGTCTAGTCTTTTATTACATGGTAAAAAAACTTATCCCAAACATTCCAATATCCAGAATTCTTTACAGGGATCAATTAACCTAGTAAGAAAACAGAGCAGAGTAATTGTAAGCACTATTTGATAAATGTACCCAATCTTTTCCCCAGAAACAGTGCCATTTTATCAAAGGCATTTCATAGAGATCAGACAAGGCCTATTTCATGGATGTGTACAGTGCTGGGATTTACCATATTACGGCTCTCTCTTCACAGACATCCACTCTGGTTAGTAAATGTATGCTTTTAGGGAAAAAAAGGTTCTTCCTTGCCTGTAATTCACCTCTACTTTGAGTCTGTGGGGCCCTATAAAATTTTGTTCCTCTTATAATAATTTCCGTTTTTATATATCACAATGGAAAACACATTTTTAAAATCCCTAAAAAATCCACCTCTTAAATGACTTTAAATGTCTACCTGACATCTCATATTGTGAAAAAAGCTTAGAGAAGGCACGGTGGGGATGTCCTTTGCCACAGGGAGCTGATTAAGCAATGGTATCGACTTTCCCCCTCATACCAGGAGGTGTAAAGGTGATGTAGTAGGACCTTTGGCAGAGATCTTCTCCCAGAGGCCTCTTCTTATGTAATGAACAGTAGTTCCAGCTAAGGTGAAGGCTCCAGAGTGTTCAATCTTCCAGTCACTATTGATAGACTGTTTTCCAGTGTCTCGGAGAGCTATAAAGAGGTTCAAAAATATTATGAGAATTAATCAACAAGCAGCATTAATCAATATCCACTTCACATGAGTTCATTGAAAGTATTTCATTCATTTCTAAACCAATGGGTCAACTTCCCGACTAAAACATGAGGCATGTCCTCACTGGGAAAGTTTGAAATCGTAGCAACCGCCACAAGCTCTCCTCTCCTGAAACTGTCCCAACTGTGTGGCCATATTTGTCTTGACCTCCAACATCATTGGACATTTGATGTCTGGGACGCTTATTTTGGTCCTTAGTCACTTATTCTTTAATGTGTTATTATTTTAAGGCTCTGTGTATCTGTGTTGTCTATGCAATGATACCACAAAGAATGTGAGGGCTGACATGGCATCTCTTACATCCTCCATATTTCCCATGCTACTCCGGAAAGTGTGTCATTAAAGAAATGTCATTAAATAGCATGTTAACTAATAGATCAAAATGACAGGGTTAGCCCTGGCCAGATGGCTCAGTTGGCCGGAGCATCGTCCCATACAGTGAAAGGTTGTGGATTCCATCCAAGTGAGGGTGCATGCAGGAGGCAACCGATCAACGTTTCTCTCTCATCAATGTCTCTCTCTGTCTCTTTTCCTCTCTCTCAAATCAACATAAAGCATATCCTTGGATGAGGATTTTTTTAAAATGACAGGGTTATATTCATTACAAGAAATTTCAAAAATAATATGTTGGTCTTAAAAACAGAACTCAAGACCTTTTTACATGCCTAGTTTGTGATTTGCTGTGTACAAAAATGGGAGATAAATGCTAATTCTCCCCCATACACAGCTACCCTTTGTATGGGATTTTACAGAGTAACTTTGTTTACCTATATTCTTTTTCTCTGTTTCTTTTTTGAACTAATCTCTGTTACTATTTAAATAAGATTCATGCCACGGAAGTGAGATGTCATGATTACCATTTTAAAGACTTTTTTTTTGCTAAATGATTTAATTTTTAAATTAAAAATTTTAGACTTCCATATAATTGAATTCTCTTTCAAGAGTCGTTTACATGTTAATCAAAGACTTTTAGGTCATAATTCTATGAAAATATTTGATAACTTTAGCCAATAATCTTCCTAAATATTATTTAAGCTAATCTCTTATTGAATGTTTGAGGTTTTTCAAGTTTTTTATATTGTAAATAATGCTCAGATAAATATACTGTACACTAGTTATGTGTACATCTGAATATTTCCCTTGGAAGGATTCCCAGATTTGGAATTACAGAGCCAAATAAATTGCACACGAATAGATTTTGAAAAAGAATTTTAAATTGTTTTTCATAAAGGTTGCATCAATTTATGCTTCCATAACAGTGACTAGAGCACCCATTTCTGAACACCTTCTTGGAAGCACCTTTCTCTAGCCAAGACATGGGTGAGGAGAAATTTTAGGAATTAAATTTTGAATAATCTGGATTTTTTTTTAAAAAAACCTCGTTTCATTACTATGGAGGTTAAAGACATTTTTTCATTTGCTTATTTGTCATTTGCATTTTTTGATTTAAATTAATTAAATTGTTCACTATCTGTTAAGGTTTTTCTGGTCCATTGAGGAATTTTTCTGGTGCTTATATTCATATTATTATAAGCAATCTATTAATTATTTAATTTTCACCTCACCAATTTTAATTTCTAGAAAATAATATGTTTTAGATCAAATAAACATACAAATTTTCATATTTATGAAAAAAAATCTATTATTTTTACCTTGAATTTTTAACTTGAAAATAAATATGTTGACAGAAAACTCTCAACACTGCAAATAATGGCTATTACACTCTACAAATGGATATAATTCAAATAATGCTAAAGTGATTAAAAATAATGATTTTCCCCAAAAGGTAAAGTATTTCCTTATATTTCTCATAAAGTCTATTAAATATTGTGAGAAGTCTTTTTGGCCTAGATTTGTACTATGGCCAGTATAATTACATCCCCCCCCCCCCCCCCCCCACACTCATATATATTCAGGGCACAATTATAATGTTTTAAAAAAATCTCTAATAAAAATGTAGATATGCTGGTATGGCTCAGAGGTTGAGAGTTGACCTATGAACCAGGAGGTCACAGTTAGATTCCCAATCAGGGCATATGCTGCGTTTGCAGGCTCAATACCCAGTAGGAGGCATGTAGGAGGCAGCTGATCAATGATTCTCTCTCATCATTGATGTTTCTATCTCTCTCCCTCTCCCTTCCTCTCTGAAGTCAATTAAATACATATATATAAAGAAAAAGTAAAAAGGAGAGAGTAGGAACCTGACACTACGGCCACATTGATTGCTTGGGTTTAAATCTAGGATCATAGTCTTTTAGATGTGTAACCTTGGAAAAGAAACGTAAACTCTATTCCTTTATTGTCTGATTTTTAAAATTGGGAAATTGGTGGTATACACTTCATAGAGTTATTGTGAGGATTTATGTAATGGATATATTTAATGCACTGGTTCATACTAATCACTATACAAATGTGAAGCATCTTTTAATTGAAATTCACTCAGAAAGTCTTTACTACTTCCTGTGTGCCAGACTCTGTTTTAGCTACTGCAGATATGTTCATGAGCAAAATGATCCCTGCCTTCAAGAACTAACAATGGGCCCGAGCTGGTATGGCTTAGTGGATAGAGTGTCGGCATGCAAACTGAAGGGTCCCAGGTTCGACTCCAGCCATGGGCACATGCCTGGATTGCGGACTCGATCCCCAGTAGGGGGCGTGCAGGAGGCAACCGATCAGTGATTCTCTCTCATCATTGATGTTTCTATCTCTCTCTTCCTGTTCCTTCCTCTCTGAAATCAATAAAGAAATCCTATCTAATAAGAGGTAATATACAAATTGACCATCACTCCAACACACAAGATGGCCTCCCCCATATGGACACAAGATGGCTGCCACAAGATGGCCAGCAGGGGAGGGCAGTTGGGAGGAACCAGGCCTGCAGGGGAGGGCAGTTAGGGGTGACCGGGCCGGCAGAGGAGGGCAGCTGGGGGGGGGGACCAGGCCTGCAGGGGAGGACAGTTGGGGGTGACCAGGTCTGCAGGGGAGGGCAGTTGGGGGCAACCAGGCCAGCAGGGGAGGGCAGTTGGGAGCGACCAGGCCAGCAGGGGAGGGCAGTTGGGGCGACCAGGCCTGCAGGGGAGGGCAGTCAGACATCCCTCGAGGTGTCCCAGATTGGAGAGGGTGCAGACTGGGCTGAGGGACACCCCCCCCCACCCCGTGCATGAATTTCGTGCACCGGGCCTCTAGTGTGTGTATATATAAATATAAATGAACTAACAATGGAGATAGACAATATAAAAACATGCATGTGATAGAAATTAGTGACTGTGATAGGATAATGATGCCCCTCCCCAAAGAAATCCATGTCCTAAAGCAGTGGTTGGCAAACCTCGGCTCGCGAGCCACATGCGGCTCTTTGGCCTCATGGCATGGGCCACGAAGTTTCAATCGCACTGTACGTGCGCGCCCGCACGTGGTATTTTGTGGAAGAGCCACACTTTAGGGGCCAGTTTGCCGACCACTGTCCTAAAGGATAGGTATCATACAAAGCATCTTCTCTGACCACAATGGGATGAAGTTAGAAATCAACATCAGAAGGAAAACTGGAATTCTACAAATTTATGGAAATGAAACAACATACTCAAACACCAATGCATCAAAGAAGAAATCACAGGGAAATTCAGAAATATCTTAAGACAAACAGAAATGAAAATGTAACATCCAGAAACTGATGGGACACAGTGAAGGCAGTATGATTGGAGGAAATTAATAATCATAAGCATTTACAGAAAGAAAATAAAAAGACCTCAAGTTAATAACCTAACTTTAGAACTTATGAAACTAGAAAACTACCCAGCAGAAAGAAAATAATAAAGATTAGAGCAGGAATATGTGAAATAAAAAATAGAAAAATAATTGAGAAAATCAACAAAACCAGAAGTTGGTTCTTTGAAAAGATCAACAAATTTGACAAACCTTTAAGCTAGATGGACTAAATAATAAAAAAAGACAACTAAATAATCAGAAATGTGAGAACATTTACAACTGATGTTACAGAAATACAAAGGACTATAAAAATGCCATGAACAATTGTATGCTAACAAATTAGATATGAAATGAACAGATTCCTATAAACACAAAACCTACCAAGACTGAATCACAAAGAAACAGAAATCCTAAATATACCTATTAACAAGTAAGCAGACTGAATCAGTAATCAAAATATCCCAACCAAGAAAAGCCCTGGACTTTATGGCTTCATTGGTAAATTTTACCAAACATTTAAAGAAGAACTAACACCAATCCTTAAATTTTCCAAAGAACTGAAGTGGAGGGAAGATTTCCTAACTCATTCTACAAGGCCAGTAGTTTTCTGATACCAATGCCAGACAAAAACAAAACAAACAGAAATGAAACTACAGACCAATTTCCCTAGTGAACATTGATGTAAAAATCCTCAACAAAATACTAGAAAATCAAATCCAGGAGCACAAAAAAGCATCCAAATCAGAAAAAAAGAAGTAAAAT
Source organism: Myotis brandtii (assembly GCF_000412655.1). NCBI lineage: Eukaryota > Metazoa > Chordata > Mammalia > Chiroptera > Vespertilionidae > Myotis > Myotis brandtii. The sequence continues at coordinate 3,136,615 of NW_005357764.1, read as the reverse complement.
TATTTATCTTCACAAATGATATGCTCTGATATGTAGAAAACCCTAAAGATTTTATATTTAAAAAAAAGCTGTCAGAACTAATAAATGAATTCAGCAAAGAAACAGGGTATAAAGACAACACACAAAAGCAGTTGCATTTCTATACACTAACAATGAACACTCAGAAAACGAAATTAAGAAAACAATCCTATTTACAATAGCATCAAAAAGAAAAAAAAACTTGGAAATTAACCAAGGAGGTGAAAGACTTATGCAATGAAAACTAAAAAACATTGTTGAAAGAAATTAAAGAAGACATACATGGAAACCCAGTCCAATTCAATGGATTGTAAGACTTAATATTGCTAAAATGTTAATATTATCCAAAGTAACCTACAAATTCAACGCAATCCTTTTTAAAATCTCAATGGCTTTTTTTTCTTTGCAGAAATTTAAAAAAACTATCCTAAAATTCATATGGAATCTCAAGAGAGTCTAAATAGCCAAAACAATCTTGAAAAGGAGGAACAAAGCTGGAGACTCTCACTTCCTGATTTCAAAACTTACTAGAAAGCTACACTAATCAAAAACAGTGTGCTACTGGCATAAAAGCAGACATACAGACCAATGGAATAGAATACAGATCCCAGAAGTAAACCATAGCCAAATGACTTTTGACAATGGTGCCAAGATCATTCAGTGGAGAAAGGACAGTCTTTCATCCAGGGATGCTGGGAAAATTGAGTAACTACATACAGAACAATGAAGTTGGACCTTTAACTAACACCATATACAAAAATTAATTCAAAATGGATCAAAGATCTAAATGTAAGACCTAAAACTATAAAACTCTTAGAAGAAAATATAAGGCAAAAGCTTCATGACACTAAATTTGGCAGTGATTTCTTGGATATGGCACCAAAGGCACAGGTAATAAAAAAAAGGAGATGAATTAAACTTCATGAAAATTAAAAATAATTGCATATAAATAAACTTTTGTGCACCAAAAGACAATATTAACAGAATAAAAACCCAAAGAATGGGAGAAAATATTTGTAAATCAGATATCTGATAAGGGATCCATATCCAGAACATATAGAGAACTCCTAAAACTCATCATCAACAACAACAACAAAAAACCACACAACCTAATTTAAAAACGGGAAAAGGGCTAAAATAGACATTTTTCCAAATAATACATGCAAACGGCCAACAATTCTCAGCATATGTAATTATTGGAGAAATGGAAATCAAAACCACCTTGAGATATCACCTCACACCCATTTAGGATGGCCACTATTAAAATAAACAGAAAGCAACAAGCACTGGTGAGGATATAGAGAAACTAGAACCCACTGCATACTATTGGTGAAATGGAAAATGGTGTGTGGCAGTTTCTCAAAACAATTAAAAATAGAATTACCATATGCCTCAGCAATTCTACTTCTGGGTAGATGCTCAAAAGAATGAAAAGCAGGATCTTGAAGAAAGACTTGTACATCCATGTTCATGGCAGCATTAGTCACAACAGCTAAAACATAGAAGCAACCCAAGTATCCATGGATGAAGGAATGAATAAGCAAAATGTGATATATACAAAGAATGGAATGTTATTCAGCCTTAAAAATGAAGGGAACTCTGACACCTGCTATAGCATGGATAAATTTTGAGGCCACTCCTCTAAGTGATATGTCAGTCATAAAAGGACACTTCCTGTATGATTCCACATATATGAGGTATGTAGAGTGGCAAAATTCATTGAGATAGAAAACTTAATGGTGGTTAGCAGGGGATGAGAGGTGGGGGAATGGGAAGTTATCATTTAATGGATAGAGTTTTAGTTTTGCAAGACAAAAAGACTTCAGGAGATGGGTAGTGGTGGTGGTAGTTAACAAAGTGAATGTACTCAATGCCAGTGAACTGTATACTCAGCATAGTTAAGATGGTAAATTTTATCACAATTTTTTTGAAAAAGTGTTAGTGTGCCTGGGCGGTGTGGCTCAGTGGTTGAGTGTCATCCTATGAACCAGGAGGTCACAGTTCAATTCCTAGTCAAGGTACATGCCTGGATTGCAGGCTTGATCCCCAGTGGGGGGCATACAGGAAGCAGCCGATCAGTGATTCTCTCTCATCACTGATGTTTCTCTCTCTCTCTCTCTCTCTCTCTCTCTCTCTCTCTTCGTCTCTGAAATCAATAAAAAAATATTCTTTAAAAAAAGTGTTAGTGAAGGGAATAAAGTTATCTATGTCTGAATCCCTGGAACCTAGAATGCTATCTTACATGGCAAATAAGCAAACTTTGCAGATATGATCAGGTTAAGGGTCTTGAGATGGGGATATTGTCCAAATGGGCCTGAAATGCAATCAACATGTATTCTTATAAGAGGTAGGAAGAGGGCGGTTTAAACACAGGAAAAGAAGAGAAGGCATTGACACTAGGGAGGCAGATATTATCACAAGCAAAAGAATGCTGATAGTTATCTGAAGCTAGAAGGGTCAAGGATGTTCCCTAATCTTCAGAGAGAGCATGCTTTGCAGCCACCTTCAATATTGGTCCATTGAAACTAATTATGGCCTCCAGAACTGTGAGAGAATACATTTTGTTTTGTTTTTTGAAACCTACAAGTTTGTGATAATTGTTACAGAAGTCATAAAATACTAATAGGGTGACATTTACTACAGTGGGGAAAACCAAAGGAGAAAGAGGTTTCAGCAGGGGATGGAAATAACATTTTTGATTTATACTTATTATTTCTGAGGTGCATAGGAGACATTCGATAACCTGCATCAAATAAACATGGAAAGCAATGGAGCTAGATGGGATTTCCTAGGGAGACAATATAGCAGAGGGGAGAGCGGGGCCCTGGCTTGAGCCCACAGTATAGAAACATTTGGAAAGCATACAGAAGTTGAGAATCCCACAAAAGAAACCAGTAAGTGTCCTAGAAGCCAAAAGAAGAAAGTATTTAATGAACTGAGGGAAGGTCAACAGTGTTTGATGCTGTTTATTGGTCAAACATCATGTGACCATTGAGCTGTCGATACGGAAGGCATTTGCTGACCTTGACCAAGGCAGTTACTGTAGAGTGGAGACAGAAACAAGCCTGGATTGGTTGAAGAGCCTGGGAAGGAAGGAATCAGAGAGAGCATGGAAATTTCCCATTTGTAAAATGGCTTATGTATTTAGCCACATTTTCAGGTTCTTAAAAATCATAATACAATGTAGTTTTGTAGAATTTGAGATAACTCCATTTGAGACATCTATATTCCTTTCCAGCTTGGGAAAACACACACACATATTCCCCAGTGTAATAGCCAAAGGTCTACTATTGAATGAATATTTTGAAATTGTCTAGTTTTCACAGTGTCACCAAAAACTGGTTATTAGAGCTTTAATCTGAATTTGGACATTTGGGATGATTTACTTGCATTTAAAATGCATTTTAAAATCATAGGCGGTAAAAACAAAATTTAAGTATTAGTAAAAACAAATGAGTGTGTCACATGACAAAGGATTTATTTTACTGTCCCCTTTCCTCAAACCTCCCTACTCTTAGAAAGCAAACCCTAATAAGAAAAATAATTCAATCCGAGTGTAGGTAATTTTCAATATTGTAGAATGCAAACAATCACATAATATTGGATTTTTAAAATCATGTACAAAGTGTTTCCCTATTAGGATACTTCTTATTTGAAAAAGAATAATGAGGACATTATTTTTGTTAAGAAAAAATAGCCTGGCTTTTTAAAAAGATATTATAAATACAATGTTTAAATTTGGGGAGAATATTATGGTTTTTGTTAGACCTAATCATATTAGATTTCTCTACCTGTGATGCCACGACTATAAAAGATCACTTCATATGACTTAGTTTGAAATTTGAACATACAAAGCAATATGTATTTTGACAATTTACTATTTTCTTTCATATATTTAAAAACCATTAAAAAATCATTTTTAATTGGCCTAATTAAAATAGCTCATAGAATTCTTTCCGTAAGTAATAATTAAAAATTTTAAACACTCTCTACATAGGTGAGGCAAAAAAGAGCATTATTTCCCATTAAACTATTAAGTCCTTTCAGTATATAGAGATTTTTTAAAGCATCCCACAAGAGTTCCTAATTCAAAAGTAATCATTACACATACACACAGGAATATATGCACTTACTTATGCAAGAAATATAAATACGTGTATATGTGTGTGTGTGTATGAAATAAATATATTTATGAACTGTTTTATACAAATGCATACCTATGAAATAAAACAAACCAAATCCTCCAATGAGTGTGTTGTTGTTGTTTTTTTAACATGAACTAACATGTGGAAGCAATTCATACCCCTGCCAAACATACAGACAACCAGATTGCTTTTGCTCCTGGGGAGTCCTTGAAAGAAACTTCTACTTGATACGACAAAAGGTGCTTCCTGGGAAATCCACACATATAACTAGAAACAGATTGACATCCTCGTCATAATCGAACCCCCAGGGCAGGGAGCCGGCTCGTCCGTGGATGGGCTCTGTGTCTGTAACCCTGGTTACCTAAATAGCTGTGTGCCGGCTTCTCCTCCACCACCTTGATTCTTCGTGCTCCGGTAGGTATCACCAGCACTTCCACATAACCTGCAAGAGTTAACAAATCATGAAATAAACCTCGAGTTCTTAGGAGATCTCTTCTTAGTTGACTTGCCGTTTCGTTTTTTTGGTTTTGATTTTTGCTTTGATATTTCCATACCTATGGGAAGAAAAAACTGAAGTACAAAAGCTGTCATCATTTCAAATGGAGAAGTTCCTTGGAAAGATGTTAAGTCTACAGCACTATCAAGGGCAAATAGACAATTACATTTTATGTCAAACTCACTATATGAATGGTGCGAAGAGAAAAAGCACAATGGGACAGCCCAGGTAGAAACAGAGCAAATAGCCTCCGATTCTGCTCGGGGACCTCATTTCAGTTAGAAAGTGCAGGGAAGAAGCAACTGCAGCTGGCAGGACACCAGGTCCCGGGAGTAGCTGAGCATACCAACCTCTCCCTGAGGAGACTCACAAAAGGTTGTGAAACTGGGGATCAAGACAAGTAGGTGTAAGGCCACACCAAGCAATCTAGTGTCATCTAGGAAGGTGTCCGACAGCTAGAAACAAAACACAATTCGCTCTTTTTTAGGAAAGGTTTTTCAGCAGAATTTTAGGAATATAAAGCTTGAAGTGAAATAAGATGATAAGATAATGTGGGATAGAAGAATGTGCAGAAAAGGTAAAAATCAAGACTTCATTTAATAAAGAATAGTATAGATAATTTTTTAGCTTTAAACTTATATTCACTCATATGTGGAATTTAACGAACAAAATAAACTGATGAACAAAATAGATCCAAAGACATAGAAGCATGGAACAGACTGACATATCTCAGAGGAAAGGCGGGGATGGGGATGGAACGGGTGGGGAGAGATTAACTAAAGAACTTATATGCATACATGCACAGCCCATGGACACAGACAATACTGTGGTGAAAACCTGAGGGGGGGGGGCATGGGTTCAAGTTCGAGGGGGCGGTTAATTGGGAAAAGAGGGGACATCTGTAATACTTTCAACAATAAAGATAAATTTAAAAATAGATACATAAATTTATTGCAATGTTTAATATTTTTCTTAGTATATTTGTGTAGCTTCATATACCTGATAGAAGTCTAATTTCAAAGTTAATCTCAGAATTGTCTGCTGTTGATTAATTATTCAAATTCCTGAAAGTGTTTCTTATATTTGGTATATATTGAAAGGTAGCATATGCCCCACCTGGTGGCAGTGGCTGGAATTATGTTTTTTAGAATCATAATTTCCATTAGCGAACGCTATTTACTCAATCTAACCATTGCTAGTAACACCAAACCACACAGGCACTATCTTTTTGTTACATGAACAAATAGACAGCAATGAAAATAGAAACAAATGCTTACTGCCTATCTGTACACAGAAGGAAGGTCTCTGCACTCAACTGAATAGGAAAGATAAGGCAGAAATACCTTATATAAATATAAGTTAAATAAAACTTCAGAAATTAAGTTTAAAAGATCATATGCAAAATGTTATGGTTAACTCCCTGCTAAAGAATATAAATCATGTGGTTTAAACTGCCCCCTCCTCTCTGATCACATCACCACTCAAAAGGTTTGCTGCTATTTTTAACTCACAAAAGTGGGATTTACTTTTTATTTTTCCCTTGTAAATGGTGAGATACATTACTCATGTTTGAGAAACACTGACTTCAGCCGGAATCACTATGACTCAGAGGAGAAAACAATTTTTATAGTCAAGGAAAGCTTCACAAAGAAGTAGATGAAATATCTTTGAAGAACAGATAGGATATGGATAGATACAGAAAAAGGAATTCAAAAAAAGGAAAAAGGAGTTCACTGTATGTAAAGAAAAGTAAAGGAGTCCAGCCAGTGTGGCTCAGTGGTTGAGCATTTACCCATGCACTATGAGGTCGCAGGTTCCATTCCTGGTCAGGGCACATTTCAGGGTTTCTGGCTCGATCCTCAGTAGAGGGTGTGCAGGAGGCAGCCAAACAATGATGTTTCTCTCTTATTGGTTTTCTGTCTCTCTCTCTCTCTCCCTCTTCCTTCCTCTCTCTATAAAAAAAAAATCAATAGAATATATTTTTAAAAATACTACTTAAAAACAAGTAAAGGAGCAAGTGGTATCCTTAGGAGCACATGAATAAAATAATTCTGACAGAATCAGAGAGTTTTAAAGTATGCCCTGGGCTCTGAATTTTTCAATTTGTAGCGACTGAACATTCTATAGCAAGCAACTTGGTAATGAGATACTGGTTAGAGGCTTTATCTTTGGTAATCAGATACTGGCTTGAAAGGCTTTATCCGACAGCAGGATGCAGGAGACCCAGCAATGCAGTTGTGGATAACAGTGTCAGAAGTCTAATGTAAAAACCCAAGAATGGTAGAGGCCAAGGTAGTAATTTCAGAAGGCATTGTGAAGGGGAAAGAAAAAAAATTCTGAACTTGAGAACCAATAGAAAGTGGGAAAACAAACACTGAAATCAATGCTTTATTATTACTTATGTGAGAATGGAGCCATTGCTTACAAGTCAGTGGACATCAAGTTGTGGTAAGAATCATAAACTCAGCTTTGGAATTTGTATTTAACAAAATGGTGTAACGCACTAGTAAAAACATCCAGTAAGAACTCTGACCATCTGGAACTCCAGGAAAAGGTCAGACAACTGAAGTCCCTTTGGGAGGCATCTTTGCAGAGATAATCATTTAAGCCATGAAAGTAAGTGGAGAAAATCAAGAGAGAAGTCAAGAACTCCACATTGGTGACAGTCATAGTAGGGCTTTTTTAAAATCCTCACACGAGGATGTGTTTTTTTATTGATTTTAGAGAGAGAAGGAGGAGGGAGAAACATAGATGTGAGAGAGAGACATTGATTGGCCGCCTCCCACATGCACCCCGTCTGGGGATGGAACCTGAAACCAAGGAATTAAGCCCACAACCCTTTGGGTGCATGGGATGACGCTCCAACTGACAGAACCACTGGCAAGAGATGTTTTTATGTTTGTTTGGTTTTAAATGGAAAAATCTGTGTGTGTGTTTTTTAATTTTTATATATTGATTTTTAGAGAGAGACAAAGAGAGAAACATTGATTTGTTATTGCACTTATTTATGCATTCCTTGTTTGACTCTTGCATGTACCCTGATCAGGGATCGGGGATCGAACCCGCAACCTTGGCATATGGGGATGATACTCTAACCTACTGACAGAGGTTAAAAATAAATCAGGAAAGAATATAGAGAAGGAATAATCCTGAGAAGGAGGAGATCTGGCTATTTTGGATTAGAATATCTCAAGAAGAGTGGTTGGTCAATTGCATCATAAATTGTAGCAACATCGAAGAGAAAAGTGATAAAGGAGATTGGGCCCGGATGTCACAATCAAGAGATGACTGTTAATCTCTCAGTAAATGAATTCAGCTATGTGTCTGGAGAAGCTAAACGTCAGGATGCTAAAAAAGAAGACTGGGTAGCAGCAAGTGGAGGTAGTAACTGGGTTTAGCAGTAAAGGCAAAGATATGTTGTAAATTAGAACAATAGTTATAGCTAAGTTTACAGTTATATCCAGAGCAATTTTCTGTTATTTGATTGGAATGGGCTGGAGGATAGGTGAGTTAAACTGAGTTTAAAGAGAGGAAGAAAAATATTAAGCAAAGACATTTGAAAAAAGATAGCTAATGACTGGGGGCCTAGACATTTTTCAGTAAATAAGCCATTTAGCAAAATTGAGAATGTACATTTTTTAAAAATATATATTTTGTTGATTTTTTACAGAGAGGAAGGGAGAGGGATAGAGAGTTAGAAACATTGATCGGCTGCCTCCTGCACACTTCCTACTGGAGATGTGCCTGCAACCAAGGTTTATGCCCTTGACCGGAATCAAACCTGGGACCCTTCATTCCACAGACTGACACTCGATTCACTGAGCCAAATCAGTTAGGGTGAGATTGTACATTTTTTAAAGAAGTGAATATGAGAGTGGCTACCAATGAGCTTAGAAGTTGAAATAAAGCTTGTGACATCATTGTTATAAATTGTGTCCTCATGTTGTGACAGCTTGCTTTTTACATAGGAAAATCCCATCCTATTTTATAGCCAGAGATCCATTATTAATCAGCCATCTTAAAATTCCAATAGCAATCATTATTTTCATGGTAAGTAACAATGAAAAATGCCATATTTTGAGCAACACTATGTGCTAGTCACTATTATGGGTAATTTACATAAATTACTACATTTAATCATAATGATAACATCCAAGGTATCATTGTTTTAATATTACATTTCTCACATAATAGATGAGAAAATAAATTTAGGCAGAAAAAAAAATCTGCATGAGACCTTAATTATATTATGGGCTTCATCCCTTTTTCAACACCGCATTGTCAATAATTAGCTGACCCAAGCTTTTAACTCAGATCTGTCTGATTCCACTGTGCACTTCCAGCTATGACCCACTGCTACTATTTTATAGAATAGAATATATGGCACCATGACACTCCTACTCTCATGGCAAACACACAAACAAACGGTCTAAGAGCTGTGTTCCTTACACAGAATCGGTATCATTAGCTCTTATACTAAGAAGAACACATTTTATGCCCATTTCTTCTTAGTGTATACTGATAACTATCTAGTTCCACAATTGGCCAAATACACAATTTACCTTTAAAAATCCCTTTAAAAAATCATCTCCTAGCTAGGCAAGTTATAATGAAAGACATGATAAATGTACAAGAAAAAAAAATGAACTCCTTTTAAGTTTATTTTCTAGCTCCAACAAAAATGACTAAGCAAACTCTAAATAGAGCACAGGGACCGAAACACCCACATGTGTCTGCACATGTGTTACTCATACAACATATACAGTGTGCATGGCCAACTGGACCAAAAAAGGCTGCAATTCCTTCAAGAAATTCTAGGAAGTCCATAAACCGTAAGGATAAAATTGTCTCAAGAGAAATGAACACAGAATTCCTAAATTCACAAGTAAATGAAGCCTAGGATATAATTAAGGACTCACTTTGTTTTTTAAAGTTCTTAATAATGTAATGTTTCATTGTTAATTAAATTAACAAAGAATCAGACACAATGCCTGTCATTGAGAATCTGGACAAAAATAGCCAGGATATTTTTTTCTCATTGACCTTAAAGTGGGACAGTAAAGACTAATGAATGTACAATTACAAATGTGAATAGAGCTACACCATATAGATATGAATGAATATGAATTTGAATATGACCATGAATATGGTTGTTAGTGCTAGGAGGTGGAGGCTGTTCAGGGAACACTTCAATGCGTAAGTGACACTTGCACTGAGATCTAAGTGATGGCTAGGAATTAACCAGGCAAAGCTAACAGGAAGCTAACAACCATATTTTTAACTGCAAGGTGCTGGAGGGAACAAAGTCAATGGGAGAATCTAAAAGAAACCTGGTGGCTGTAGCTTACAGAAGAAAAGGGACCTTAATGAGAGATGGTGCTGGAGAGACAGGTAGAGACCACACCATGCAGGACCATTCGTATGGTCCAAGTTAAGAATTCCCGTCTCTTTCTTGTGAGCAACGTGAAACTGGCATAGAGTTTAAGGGAGAAAGTAATATTATTAGCCTCTGATAATTCCAATATCTTAGGAATCTCAGACATTTTCCAAATAACAGATGCCTTTAATGTAGCTTACCTACAACCAACAAACAAATGAACAAAATTAAAATTAAAGTGCAATAAAAACAAACAATTTTCAAAACAGGAATCTGGAAAAATGTACTCACATAACTGCAGTCAGAATGATAAACATTACTGGTTGGTTAACTAGTATTTCTCTTTTCTATGCTTGGTGAAAAAAATCAAGTGTTAGTACAATGAAAGGTATCAGTGCTGAGTGTGCATCAGTATTCTTCAGTGAACTGTTCCCATGCATGCTAAATAACCATGCAAGAAGATTCTTCAAAAATTCTAGTGTCTTTTCATCTTTAGTCTTTCAGGCTTCGTTTGACCTTCTGCACTACAAATATTTCTGCCACCAAATCAGGCTGAAAAAGTTATTATATCTGAACTTCTTAGCTGAAAGTCTGAGAGCTGTCACAGCTTTAGAATTTTCTAAGTGGATTATGGCAGATTTTGACTCACAGGCCCCTGTTTCACAGCTTTGGAGACTGAGATCTTGATCTGTACCTTACCCTGGACCTTGGTTATGGTTAGGCTTCAAAATCTTGCGTTCATGTTATCTTTTATTCTGCTGGGGCCTAGCAAATGCTTACATTCGACTTCAGAGGGCTATGTCTAATATTCTCTTCTGAAGGATTCCTTTATCTAGAATGAACTCAGTTTTCTTGATCATTCAAAAACAAATGGCTTGTTTTTGTATTAAAACAAATATGTATTTTAGTCCCAGGGTTTTTGGTATTTGACCAAGAAAGAAATTTAAGATAAGAAAAAGCTAATATATGTAATATGTGCATCCTAAAAATGATGAAAATATAATCACAAAGAATAAGATAGTTCAATAGGTAGATGTCCAGTGACATCTACCTATTAAACTAATGTAAACACAGAAATATGTGCTAATGTAAACACAGAAATATGTGCTCCCTCCCAGTAAGCTTGAGGACCTGAGTGTAAAGCATTTGATGTTTCTAAAGTATATTTGTGGGTCATGATATGTCAGTATAGGTTACTAGTACTTTACTTTTTGTTGTGGATCACTTTAAAACTCACACGATATAGATCAACCATATTCATTTCATCCTCATAGCCCCTGAGTATTAGTATTTATAGATGAGAGAACAAAAGAATAGAGGGTGGCTTCTCACTATTAATATATCAGGAACACCATCCCTCATCTTCTGACTCCCCGTTGTTATTGTTTCCACCATGCTACACTGCCACAGACTCTGTTTCCAACAATGTATTCCCTTCAAAATTAGTAAAAACGTTAAGAAAAAATAAAGACAATGGAAAGCTGAAAACCTGAAGTCTAATACTCTGAATAGTTGCTTCAGGCTGTTACAAATCATTACTCTCTGTGAGACATTGTGCTCTGCATTGGAGAATAAGGCCTGTGGAAACCTGATAACATTTGCCAATGCAAATTAGATTATTCCCTTGCTGCTCCAATTTATTAAATGCACAACAGATGACTTCATATTTTCATTATTGGGAAATGGGCTTGTTAGAATTTCTGGCTCATATCACATGTATTGTATGTCATCATGAAAAATCATTCAATACCCATTACAAAGTCTTCAATAGACTCAGAACTGCGATTTCTAAGTCAAGTTCAATGTAATCTCTGTCCCCAAAGATTGTTCAAATTATTAATTTTGAAAATATAAAAATATATTCACCTGCTCCTCTGGTGTGGTTGAAATCTCCTTTAATGATTTTGCACGATTTCCCATTGCCATTACATACACCACAATGATCTTCCCTTGCAAGAGACCCTAAAAAACCATCACAGCCGACTTTCTGTAACAAAAGAATAGCAGTACATCATAGAGTGAGTTTTTTCTTTTTTAACTCTAATTTAGGACAAGCCTAGTCTCTACAAACTGGACATATTTAATTGACAAACTAGTAAAATGTCATATTCTCTGGTGCAAACCAATACAGCAAGCTCATGTCAAATATTATCTAAAAGTGATCAAATAGCAGAATAGTGATGAGAATATTTTTATTTTATTAAAATTAAATGCTATCCTAAAGCAATTTGATAAAGTATTATTGACACAAATGCAATTTACATAAATCCCAAAGGCAGTGACATATCTATTAAACATAACATAATTAATCTAATTCACTCTACTCAAAAATAAGAGTAGATATACTACATTATATGGATGGCTTCACTTCTAAGGTTTCAAAGTAAATATTGAACATTAAATATTAATTATTTTGAAAAGCAAATAAATGTTTATTTTCACAACAGTTCATGAATAAACTTCTATCCCTGTCTTCTTTGGCATCCAGCACACAAATGTGGCTGCTGCAAGAAAATATAAACCACAGGGGAATTATATTTATATACTTCCAGAAAAACGGTGTTAATACAAATCTTCTGAGATTAAATCACTGACTCTTTTCTAGTGAATAATGTTGGTCTCCCATGCATGTGCAGAAAATATAACAACATTTTGCAAAGTTGTGCATACTCAAAGAACAGAATTTATCATTATCAATGCTGTCAGAAATAAATAGTAGGATCTTATTGCTAAATAGGAGTTGCAAGATGGACTGAGGATACATCCATTTATAAGTTACAATTACTTTAGAGGGATTTAAATAATATTAATAAAACAGAAACAAAAACAGGGTCTTTTGCTGTGGTTGGTGTTGGTGGTGTTACAGTGAGGGAAGCCGGCAGATAATATGCAGCTGCAGGATAAACATCCTGAGAGCAAAAATCACATGAAACCTGCATAATACAGCATCCTTCCTTGTGTCAAGGACTGTATCCATGTCAAGAGGTAGACAATGCAACATATCAGCAGAAAACTTTGATCAGCAAATGAAAGCATATTCAGAGAGGAATGAAGGGAATGTCTCCAGATGAAAGAGGTGGCCACCACGGGAAATTCTCAAAACACAACCAAGGTATGGGAGAACTTCACTAAGCAGAGCCATGAAAAGACTTGGGAGTCCTGGGGTGAGTAAAAAATATCTCTTTCATACACAAATGACAAAAAAATTAGAGTAGATTCTAGAGCAGCGGTTCTCAACCTGTGGGTTGCGACCCCTTTGGGGGTCAAACGACCCTTTCACAGGGGTTGCCTAAGACCATTGGAAAACACATATATAATTACATATTGTTTTGTGATTAATCACTATGCTTTAATTATGTTCAATTTGTAACAATTAAATTGGAAGATGAGGAACTGTATTAAAGGGTTGCGGCATTAGGAAGGTTGAGAATCACTGTTCTAGACTGATTTTGAAATAACGAAAGCACCTTTATTGCTCTATCCCTAGCCCCCAGCTTGTACCCTTGCAAATACAATAATCCCAATAAATAGTACTTTAAAAATTGAATAAATTAGTACTTAATAATTTCTCCTTTGTCTAACCCTTGTAACTGGAATATTACATGTTTGTAAACCTAAAATAAAAGTCTGGGATAGACATATGCCATGGCTCAATAATCATGCCTTTTTAAAGATAAGAATCAAGAATTTCATATTTTGTAATCTGTAGTCTCAAATACCCACACTTGTCAAAATATGCTCCAAGAGTTTAAAATGAATGACTTTGAAAAGGCAATGCTGTTTAAGTGGTGGTGGGTACCTGAGGTACCACTGGCTGCTGGAGATGGAGGGGTAACGAGATCCTAACGAGGTCGAGCTTTCCCTACCCTTTGCCATCATGGAAATGTCGCTGGGAGAAAGCTATTTTCAATTGCCCTCCTTAGTCCACTCATCAAGTTGAAAATTCTATATTCAGCTTTGGTGCTATGCATTTTGTGATAAAACAAGACATTCAAGCCAAACCCAACATATACAAAATTGTGTGTGTGTGTG
>NW_005357764.1:3117280-3122535 GCF_000412655.1 Myotis brandtii | reverse complement strand
AGGGGGGAGGGAGAACATGTTTTTAATTATACTGAAAGACTGAATGAAGCATTTTAGTTAAAAAGCCAGAATCTTGAAATATTCCAAAGCTGTTAGAAGTCAAAATCCATTTCATAGGACTTTAATGTAATTCTAATCATCAGAGTCTCATAGCACTTATGCATACTTTTTTTTGTTGTTGCTGTAATTTTAACGTCTAGCTAGGAACTCTGTAAAAGATCTGGCTTACACAACGTTGCTAAATGAGAAGCATAGTAATTTAGGCTATTGTATGTGGCATATATAGTTGGAAAATTTTTTCTTGAAAAGTAAATTCATTTAAGACATACAATAATCTGACAGATTTACATGCAATGACACAATTAAATTAAAAGCTTTAATTATACAACATACATGATTTTAATTCTGAAAACAAATATGTAGAAGTATCTGCAATGACTTATTTTACATATAAATGAAAAAATACATTTTATATTACTGCCATATTCTGTTAAAGAATAAAGGAAATTAATATGTAATTTAAAAACCATTTCTTATGTCAATGTTAGTACATGATTCTGCGCTTTAAACTTTATAGCATGCTGGAAAAGTACGGAATCTCAGAGCTGGTGAAGCATTTAAGTTTCATGTTGTTTTCAAGTTTTTATCCAGAAGTCCATAGACTTCGATCGAACCAGACTGATCCATCTATAGCTTGCAATTGTTTTCAAATTTTGGTGTGTGAGCGTATGTGGCGGGGAAAAGGACACTTTCCATCAAATTTTCAAAGGAGTGTATTGCACACAAAAAGCAATGACCACTGGTCCAACAACTTCATTTTGCGGAGTAGTTCACAGATGCACGCCTATCAAGTGCTTTTCCCAAGAACAGTTTCCGAGTGGCTGTCATGGATTCGGTGCTGCTCCGCTCAGATGGATTTCCCTCCCATGCCTGGGCAGTTTATCAGCTGATGGCTCTCAGCCACCAACCCTTTTCAGAAATTACCTACTCTGAAGAAAACTTCATTTCTCAAGGTCACATTCTCTCCAAAGACAGTTTGCGTCCAAACGCTTGTAGATGCTGCAGGTAAAAAGAGCCTTTTCCCACCCCAAATGGGGACAACTCTGAAGTTGTCAGCCGAGGTCTTGTGACTGCACTCCAGCCCTAGTTCTCCCTGTGCCCAATCCTGCCTCCTTTGGTTCCCCACATAAATGTTTACCATGAAAACACTTGCCATTAAACATCCTGCACATTAATCTCCCAGGGAAGCCAACCTGAGGCAGTGGCAGAGTAATAACTATCAAATTCTAGCCTTGGTTCTTTCCACCATGCTTCTCATCCTCACTTTAACAGAATTTCTACCTTTCTAATGATAAATGAAGAGGAGCACACATATGCATGCAGTAGATGAAGATCATATAGATGACTCTTGAAAACACCATACTAAATTAAATACATCAGACAGCAAAAGTTAATAATTTCACTCTTATGTGGGATATAAAACTGAAAACAACAAATGAACAAACAAGAAAAACAAACAGCCCTAACAGGTTTGGCTCAGTGGATAGAGCGTCACCTTGTGGACCAAGGGGTCCCAGGTTCGATTCTGGTCAAGGGTATGTACCTTGGTTGCAGGCACATCCCCAGTAGGAGGTGTGCAGGAGGCAGCTGATCGATGTTTCTGACTCTCTATCCCTCTCCCTTCCTCTCTGTAAAAAATTAATAAAATATATTTAAAAAAACAAACAAACAAACAAACAAAAATGCATAGACATAGACAACAGTATGGTGGTTATCAGAGGAAAGGGGGCTGGGAGGGTAGTAAAATGTGAAGAGGGTTAATATATAGTGATGGAAGATGATCTGACTGTGGGTGGTGTGCACAGTGCAATATACAGATGATGTATCTTAGAATTATACACTTGAAACCTATATAATCTTATTAATAATGTAACCCCCAATAAATTTAATTAAAATTTAACAAAAGGAAGACAGAGTTTAAGTGTTATAAGAAAATTAGAGGCCCGGTGCACGAAATTTGTGCACTGGTGGGGAGGGGGGCGTCCCTCAGGCAGGCCTGCACCCTCTGGCAGTCCAGGATCCCTTGGGGGATGTCCGACTGCCAACATCCCCCGAGGAATGTAGCAGTGCCAAGCGGCAGGCGGCCAGAGAGGGGCCCGAATTGGGGCCAGGTGCTACTCGCGCTCATCACGGCCTGTTGTGCCTGCTGCCGCAGCCTCGGGAGAGGCTCCCGACGCCTTGGCAGCTGCGCTCGCCAGCCATGAGCCTGGCTTCTGGCTAAGCAGCACTCCCCCTGTGGGAATGCACTGATCACCAGGGGCCAGCTCCTGCATTGAGCATCTGCCCCCTGGTGGTCAGTGCACATCATAGCAACTGGTTGTTCCATTAGTTCTGTTGTAATGGTCGCTTAGGCTTTTATTATATAGGCTAGAGGCCCGGTGCACGAATTAGTGCACCAGTGAGGTCCCTCAGCCTGGCCTGCTGGATCGGGCCAAAACCGCCTCTCCGACATCTCCCAAGGTGTCCCAGATTGTGAGAGGGTGCAGGCCAGGCTGAGGGACCCCACCGGCACACGATCGGGGCCAGGGAGGGACACAGGAGGTTGGCCAGCCTGGGAGGGACAACCAGGAGGGCTCCAGGGCGTGTCCGGCCCAATTCACTCAGTCCCCAGCAGCAAGCTAACCTACTGGTTGGAGTGTCTGCCCCCTAGTGGTCACTGCACATCATAGCGAGCGGTTGAGCGACCTTAGCATATCATTAGCACATTACGCTTTGAGGTTGAATGGCCGACTGGACACTTAGCATTTTAGGCTTTTGTTATATAGGATTTAAAATGCTTTCAGCCCTGGCTGGTGTGGCTCAGTTGGCTGAGCATCATCCCATGCACCAAAAGGCCATCAGTTCGATTCCCGGTCAGGGCACATGACCAGGTTATGGGTTTGATCCCCAGTTGGGGTGTGTACAAGAGGCAACCAATAAATGTTTCTCACATTAATGTTTCTCTCTCTCTCTCCCCCCTTCCCTCTAAAAATCAATTAAAAAAACCATTAAAAAATAAAGTGCTTTCATATTAAGTGAGTAGTAGGATTGACTTTAGTTTTCATGACATGGCTCAGTCTTGGACACCAGACATGAAGAACTGGAGTGCCTGAATTTTTGGTCTGCAATGTTTTGACTTAAAATGACCAAAGTGTTACAATTTTAGACCTATAATAAGTACTAACGAAATAAAAATCTCATATTCTTTCCACTAGTAAAGGATAATATAGATTATCTAGTCCACACCCTACATTATACAAAGTAGATCAGACTTGGTCAAGATCACAGTTGAGTCAGGACAACATCCACATCTTCTGAATCTTAGGGCAAAGCTCTCCACCGTACTGGGCAGCTGCTCAGGGGTCCCACAGCCCCCTTTCAGCATATATGTTCTCCCTTTTAGACCATCTTACCTGACACCTGCCATTTGCACAGATATCCAGTCCCTGATATCCACAAGAAGTTCCATCCATCACTTTTTCTGACAGAAGAATAGGCTGTTCTTTTCCAACAGGTGAGCAAAACAAGGCACATGGTTTTCCTACATATGGAGTAGATAAAAAGAAACAAGCAAAAGTGACTGCATAAATATTTTTATCTTAAGCTTTATTTTTCAGAACAGTTATTGAGTAAAAAATATAATTTGATGTTGACGGGATAATGTTATACTAGAGTAGATAACACTAGAGGGTTATTATGAGTAGCATATGAGATGATGCCTGGAGAAAAATTGTTATCCAACGAGTATCAATGTCCTTCTTAAGAAATCTGTCCTTAGATTATTTTCAAAATATATCACTTATTATTTTCTGGCACTGAACCTCTACCACCACAAGCCAATCATTCTTCCTGAAAAATATTATGGCCACTTCCATTTTTGCTCACATCTTTTGGAACAAATTCCCCTTTATCTTAATTACATATCAGACATCTGCCCACTTAAGATTTACTTTATTTCTAAAACCCTTCCTTTTTATCAACTTAAAAAAAATTTATTTTCGCCCTAGCAGGTTTGGCTCAGTGAATAGTGTCGGCCTGTGGACTGAAAGGTCCTGGGTTCGATTCTGGTCAAGGGCACATGCCCAGGTTGCGGGCTTGATCCCTAGTAGGGGGCGTGCAGGAGGCAGCTGATCAATGATTCTCTCATCATTGATGTTTCTATCTCTCTCTCTCCTTCTCCCTTCCTCTCTAAAATCAATAAAAATATTTTAAAAATTATTTTTCAATTACAGTTTATAGTCAATATTATTTTGTATTAGTTTCTGGTGTTATTGACCTCACTTATAAATCCCAATATACTAATTTTCATTCCTATGCATTTGGCATTTTCTAATTGAAAAACTACTAAAGGGAGAAAGAAGAAGAACTAAGATGAACAACTGTATAAGCTTTTGCATGACTAGGATGTTTAGAAATGTAATACAATCCTATTAGAATGCCCATTGGTGTGCACAATTGCTGACGTGCTGTCTAGGACTCAACCCCCTTTACTGCTTCGTCAGAAAGCATGTCAGTGTCTAGGACGTCAGGGTTGAGAACCACAGTTCTAGGTAAAGAATTCTTGAATGGCTGGCAGTCTTCTTCAGTACTTCGTTAAACAATAAGATCGGGCAGTTAGAATTAAAACACTTGCCTTTTAAGCTCAAAGAGTGCCAAAAATATTTTTAAAGTGCTGTTTCTATTTCTAAGCATGGTACAGAGGAGCTGTAGTACTTGGTAACACCAGTAGTAGGATTATCCAAATCTGAAACTTTACAGCAAATTCCATGCTACATTACTACTCTATTGGCTTGACACCAGGCGGGCCCTTTACTGTTTATTAAGCTCATATAAATAGAATGGAAAATAGCTGACAGTCTCTGCCACTGATCTTCGAGTATGTCTTCAGTAACGTTCCAGGATGCGGATGGGGTTCTATAAATACCAAGTAACAGCCAGAGGCATGGAACAGGGTATCACTTTGCAAAGGGAAGACGGACAGTCAAATGAGCCTTCAGAACTGAACATTTCAAACAGTTTTCACATGTGGCTTCTGAATACTGCTTTGAACAATTTTGATGAGTTGGAACAAGGCCTTCAATGTGCATGGTTTTGAAATTTTCCTTTAGGATGCCATTATAAGCCACAATAAAGCGTTTCAGTGTGCTCTCACACCTCAAAGTAGGTTATGTTTATTCAATGGCTGCTTACTGTGTCATATCTTTGGACTTAAAAAC
>NW_005357764.1:3050924-3117236 GCF_000412655.1 Myotis brandtii | reverse complement strand
TGGAGTTTTTATGAAAGAGAGGAGCAAACCTGATATATGAATAATGTTGACAGGAGTTAATCTAGAAAATTCCACTCACATTCCAAGCAAGACTTCAGATAAAAATCTTTGTATTTCTCCTTTTACAACATATTGTCAATTGGCTGTGCTTGCTTTAGCTTTACAGATGACATAAACATTTGATACCAATCTTCCTTCCTGGAGTATACTCTTGAGATGGTGACATTCTAGTGATCCATTTAACATGCCAGCACTTGGCAGGCAGGCTCTGTCTTGATTTAAGAGACGAACCCTTTCCAAGATATGCATTAAACATGGATATCAGCCAGATTTCAGCACAGAGTATGCAAAACACCTGAATGTTAAAGCCATGCATCATTTTTCTCTAAAAATAAATGTTCTACGGCACTGATGCCTTACATTTAATTCTCCTAGTCACAGATCCATGTACTCCATAACAGTAACAGAAATGGCCACTTGCATTTCAAGGTGTCATATGTTATTAAGACTTAGACTTTTAAACAGAATTTTATATTTCAATTTCTTCCATTGCGCTACAATATATGAAGACTAATTGTTGTGTATTCTATTCATCATACAGACTACTGGATTTGCTTGATGCCTCACTTGTAAAAAATTCATTATAAAAAATGCTAACCTGCTAATTATATAATTATCTGTTATGGATTATTCTGGTGATAAATGTCACTTTATAAGTTAGGAACTTATTCAATTGTGATTTCCAATATCTTTAATACGTCAAACTAACTACCATCCAATTCTGATTTTTTTAACCTGAAGGAAACCTCTTTCCTATCTCTTATTTCACATATGAGTAAACAGGTTTCAAATGAATTTAATATTACCAAATTGTACAGTCAGAGGCAGAGAAAGAATTATCCCTCAAATGATCAGGTAATCACTTTCATGATCTGAATAGTCATCCTGATTATACTTTTACAATGAAAATATATTGTTTATGTATTTCAAATTTATGCAGCAGATATTAATCAAAAGCTTAATAATTGCCAGACTGTACACTAGGCACAGACAATAGAGAGAATACAGACACATTAAATCTGCTACAGCAGGGTGTTTGGGGGGTACTTGGAAGAGGCACATACCGAGTGTGGAGGGTCAAGGGGATTCTTTTTTCTAGAAAACTTGACATGAGCTGAGTCCAAAAAAAAAAATCAGTAGAAGTTTTCAAGGTAAACAAATGGGGAGAGAGAGGTCAAAGCTTGAGAAAGGAAGGGATTATGCCAAGAAACCAGCACGTTTACAGGCCCAGAAATGAGAGCACGAGGCACATGAGGAAGGGAATGGGATCCAGCCGGACTGTGCTGGAGATGACAGAAGGGAGTGAGAGAAGTCAGAGGGGTGGGCCTTGTAGACCAGGTAATAACGTTTGAGATTGGTCCTGAGGGCAGCGGGACTCATGGGAGGGTATTACTTGGCAATGCACCTGAAAAGCCTGTCCTTTCAAAAGGCCAAGCCGCTGAAATGAGGTGGAGGGGCTAGCAGAGGGTGAGCCTACGTCAGAGAGATTGTGCAGAAGCTAAGGAATCCAGGTTAGAGATGGTGCAATTATGAACAAAGATGCTGGCAGTAGGAAGACTTGGACGAGTGAGATTTGATGACTAATTACAGGTGGATGGAGACTGAGGAAGGATTTCGGCTTAGCGTGGTAATGAGGCAGATACTGATTTCATTCTCTGTGAGAGAGCCCAGTAAGAGAAGCACAAGGTGGATTGAAAAAGGAAAGGAACGGGGGGGTGTTCAACTTGGAGCATTTTGAGTTGGACACGAATGGGATTTTGAGATGCCATGCAACAGATGGGTAAGTAGCTAAGGAGATCAGAACAGAGCAATCTAGGTTGGAGATTAATATTTGTGCTCCTTTACATATAGATGATAAATAGAACCTAGTGAGTAAGTAAGATTATCCTAAGGAGAATGTTTAGTGAGAAGACAAGAGGGGCCAAGAGAGACCACTAGAAAATTCCCATTGGACACATCAGTCATTCACCTAATATTTATTCAGTGCCTATTCTGTTCACGTATATTTACAGTGCTAAAGATATAACGTGCACAAAATATGACAACAAGCCCTGCTCTTGCAACTATTAATTGAGGGGCATATAATAAACAAATAAAACATACAAGTATTATGGGAGATGATAAGCTCTGGGAACAACAGAATAAAGAAGAGAAAGGAAAGGCACTGAGTTAATATTTAAGAAAAGACCTGCAGGGGGTGAAAGAAGGGATCAGACCGATATCTGGGGAAAGTAGTTCAGCACAGAAAACATCAACCTCTAAGATATTAAGACAAGAGGGTACCTAACTTATTCAAGAAAGAACAAGGGAGCCTGTGTGAGTGGAAAGGTGTGATGAAGGAACAGTAGAGATGAAGCTAGAAGGTAACAAAAAGCCAGGTAATGGAGGTCCTTATAGGCCATTAGAAGAACTTCGAACTTTCACTCTTGGTGAGTTGTGAAGATACTAGAGGGTTTTGAATGGAAAAATAACATGATATGACTGACATTTTAAATATATCATTCTAGCTGCTATGTCCAGAATGAAGGCAGGGTAAGGGCACAGGCATAAAGTTAGAAGGCCACCGCAATCATCTGGGTGAAAGATAGTGGCTTGCACCAGGATGGCAGTTCTGGATAATGAAAAATGATGAGATTCTGGATGGATTTTATGCAACCTTACTGATATTTTGAATATATAGTAAAAGAGAAAGAAAAGAAAATATGACAACTCCCAGGTTTTTGGTCTAAGTATCTGGAAAGACAGAATAACCAGTTATTGAAGGGATTGTGACATAATTTCTTCTCAACCGAAAAAACAGTATGTTTGGAGCTTGTGTGGTGAAAGAGAACAGGACACGTTTGAGGCAGTAAAACAAGTGAAAGGGATGGAGGCTTTAGATAAAGTAGGAGACAATATCAGGGGGCAGATTAAGGAGGGTCTTGTTGTGCATGTCATGTTGTGTACTTTGGTTTTTACCTGAAGAGTTATGGGAAGCCTCTGAAAGGCTTTAAGGGAGAGATTCAAACGATCAAATCTGCACTTTATATAAAGATCTGGGGCTGCTCTATGAAGAGGGAGTTGAGGCAGAAGAAGAGTGGAAACAGAAAGACTTCTCTGGAGCCACTAGAGTAATCCAAGCAAGAAAGTGTGGAAACTGAAGTGTAGAATAGTGAATGTGGAGATGGAGTGGAGAGAGATTCGGGAAGTAAAATAGATAAGACATGGTGATGGATTGGATGTGTGGGGGAGGAAGATGAAAATATAAGAAAGTCACATCTCTGGCTTGTGCAACTGGTAAGCTGGGATAACCTTCACTGCGATAGGAGACACTAAAGAGGATCAGAACGGACATGGATTGGAAGGGTTAAAATCATGAATTTAGTCTTAAACTTACAGATATCCAAGTAGAAATATCAAGGAGGAACTTGTACAAACAAGTTTGGAGCTCAAAGAAAAATCTGGCTGAAGGCATAACTTCATGAGTTATTTGCATATTTGAAGTCATGGGAATAGATGAGATCACTTCAGAAGAAAATGTAGAGTGAAAACAGAATAGCATCTGGGCTAGTCAGAAAACACCAGCGAGAGCGTAGACATAGAGGTGTTATGTCATGGAAACAAAGGCACATGAGTGCTTCAAGAACCAAAGGGTAGCCAACCACTGGAATGTCTTTGAGAGTTCAAGTATAAAAAGGACTGGAAACCATTTATTAAGTCTAGTTTCTATGAAAGTCCTGACGACATTAGTGTGATTTGCGCTGGTGAAATCCAGATTGAAAAGTCAGGAAACAGAGGGCTGGAAAACAGACAACTCTTCTTTTGAGAAGTGTGTCCATGGGGGGGAGGTGGGGGAGGGAAGAGTGTAAGTGCACCAGCTGGAGGGGGCTATGAGCTTGGAGGGAGGTCTGCAGGTTTTCATGGAGGAGCCCTAAATATGTTTTAAAATCCAGTGTGAAAAATTAGACAAAGCAGATGAAGTGTACTATCAGAGAAAGTAGGGGTAACCAATGAGCCCACTGAAAAGGGAACATGGGGGTGACATCACGGACACGGCTGGAGCCACCGGCTTTGGAAAGGAGGAATGAAGATTGTGCTACATGGCAGAAAGCAGATGGAAGATGGTTAGACTTAGGGGTTTGATAGCAAGAAAATGAGGAGGGAATTATCTGATGGCTACTCCCCGCCAAGAGGTAGCGGAATAATTTGCTCGATTGTTGAGCTGTTCACATTAGTGCTTGTCAGTTCAGTTGCCTACAGGGAGGGAAGGGTTTTTGTCAGATGGGTGCACTGAACCTGATAAACAATGGGGTGTAGGCTACTAACAAGAGCATTGTTGAAATGAGGGAAAGCACAGTCCAAATTGACGAAGGGGGAAACCACAAAAGGAGAGACCAGGGGCAAGTTGGTCAATTAAGACAGAGAATTCCCCACCACTTTTGGTACTGCAGCTCGAACCCGCAGTCCATGGGCCATGGGCAAGAGTTATCGTTCTTAAGAAATAGGCAACATACAATTTTCTTAAAATTCTGATTATGATTAAAGATTTACAGGAAGTTGAAAAAATAGTACAGAGAGATCCCATATACCTTTCACCCAGTTTCTCCCCATGGTTACACTCTGGTAACTACAGAATAGCAAACCCAGGAAATTGGCATTGGTACATGTATGTGTATGATTATATGGCATTTTATCACGTGTAGATTTTTACAACCACCACCACCAAAAATACATTGAACTATTTTTCATCAGCACAATGTTCTACCTCATGCTATCCCTTTACAGTAACATCCCTTCTCTCCCCACTCCCATCCCTAACTCCTGGCAACAGCTAACCTATGTGTTTCCCATCTCTCTAGTTTTATCATTTCAAGAATGTTACATAAATGGAAACATACAGTATGTGACCTTTTGAGGTTGTTTTCTTTTCAATCAGCACAATGCTCTGAAGTAAAAAAGCCATTGCACATATCAGTAATTGGTTCCTTTTATTGCTGCTTAATATGGTCTGCATGTACCTCAGTTTGTGTAAGCATTCAACTATTTAGAACCTTTTTGGTTGTTTACAGTTTTTGGCTGTTGGAAATTAAGCTGCTATAAACATGTGTGTACAAGACATTTTATGATCGTAAATTGTCATTCTTCTGGGATAAATGCACAGGACTAGATTTTCTAAATTATATGATGAGCGTATCTTTAGTTACTGAAGAAGCTGCGGTGCTTGTTTTCAGAGTAGCTGTACATACCATTTTAGATTCCTACCAGCCAAGTCTGACAGACACAGCATCTCCTCATCCTCGCCAGCATTTGGTATTTTCATTCTTTTTTATTTTAGTTGATCTGATTGATGTGTAGAGATATTTTTTAAATATATATTTTTAGCCAGTGCTTGTGGTTGTTTTAGGTCAGTAAAGGCAGAAAAAAATAGAGTATAGAAATACCTAGAATATAACCTGTAAAAATGGCATTTACTATTGTTGTAAACACTTTGCAAACCCAGAGGTGGTGATGTGGTTGGTCATACCTTCATCCATGACAGCTTGCCACTGAAGTACATGCTTTGAGTACGAAGTTCTAACACTATAGGCCTGACATTGCCAGTCTCTGAATCCAGGCAAACCTGCAGGACAAGGTGGATTCTCACATACTCTGTATTGTTTTCTGGGACCATTACAATCCCTTGCTTCAGAACCTAGCCTAGAAAAGATAGTACAAATAATCAATTTTATCTTTTTTTTAGGTTAACTACTAATTTTTTTAAATTAAAAGGCATTATATTAACAAGGTATACCCCTTTATATTAAATCTACTTTTGAAAACGTGGACTCAGTAAATGACTGATAATAGTAGAAAATGCATGTTTTTCTTAAAACTAGGTATTTTTTCCAATCCTTGATCAACTTAGCTTCCAAAATACATGAGAAATAAAAGCCAACTTGCCATGAAAATTAAAGAGAAAGGGCTGAGGCTGGGGCAAAATAGAAAGCCTACAATTCCCATGAAGGAGTTTGTTTATAAGAATTATTAAGAAGATGCTTCTAACATGTTCAGATAAATTTGTTAAAATTGCTTGGGAAGTCATTGGGGCACTGAGCCCACACCAAGAGCTAGCATAAAACTGAAATGACTTTCTCACACTTTCCAGGATCACAGCAGGAATGATGGGCTGGAGCAGAGGATCTCGTCATGCTCCCTATCTGTGCACGTGCTTCGCTTCCTCTGACATTGATTTTGTTCTCACGCCTTCCCTTTCTGAAGTCCTGTCCTCTGCTAGCTCTTCTCAGGGTTCCTTTAAGTGTCAACTTTCTTTTGCTAATGCATTTCTCCCTATTTATTTAACACATTTCATTTGATTTAATCAAGAAACCACCCTGTGTAGGGTTTAAGTGTTTGTTCTTAGAAGGATTGGTCTTATTTTATTCTTTTTCTTTTTTCAATTACAGTTGACATTCAATATTATTTTGTATTGGTTTCAGGTGTTACAGCATAGTGCTTAGACAATCTTATACTTTACAAAGTGGTCCCTCTCCTATTTCCTGTACCCACCTGTCACCATACATAGTTATTACAATATTATTGACTATATTCCCTATGTGCACTGTACATCCCCGTGACTATTTTGTGACTACCAATCTGTATTTCTTAATCCCTTCATCTTTTTCACCCAGTTCCCCAACTCCCCTCCCCTCTGGCAACCATCAGTCTTTTCTGTCCTCTGAGTCGGTTTCTATTTTGTTTGTTTATTTTGCTCTTTAGATTCCACATATAAATGAGATTTTTAAAGGGCGTTTTTACACAAAATAAATAATTTGAGGGACTTGTCAGTTTCCCAAAGTGGAGTAGGGTTTGAGGAGCATCTTTTGCTTTCCAACATGGTTTGTCAGTAAAACCTTTGCATTTCAGAATTAAAGAAAAAACTGCCCTCCCCCAATCCAGGAACTTTGCGTTTACCCAGGACACTTGCGCTCTCGACTGCTGATCCCAGCACTGCAGGTTCGGCTGCAGGGGCTCCACACGCTCCACTCTCCGGCCACATGTCCAGGTGCTGAGGTCCTGCTGGTACATTCTCCAGCCTTACACCACTATTCCAAAAGTTATGTCTTAGGTGAACAAATCAGGGCACAATGGAAAATCATTCACTGGCCTACAGAGTCACTGGGATTGCGATTAAATCAGGTCTACTGGATCCCCAAACACGTGCAATGGAAAAAGACCACCAATCGGTAGGCACTTCCTTATTGTGATGGTAATAGAATGGTCCAGTTCCCCCAGTTCTCATGTCAGATCAAACAGTCTTGTCATGAAAACAGCACACAGCCCAGCCAGTGCTGCTCAGTGGTTGAATGTCACTCATGAACCAAGAAATCTCTGGTGTGATTCCCAGTCAGGGCACATGCCAGGGTTGTCAGCTCGATCCCCAGTAGGGGGCATGCAGAAGGCAGCCGATCAATGATTCTCTTTCATCAATGATATTTCTATATTTCTCTCCCTCTCCCTTCCTCTCTAAAATCAATAAAAATGCATTTAAAAAAAATAAACCCAGCCAACAGACATTTGTACTGCAGCCCTGAGAATTCAGTACTTGTGACAGGGAAAGGTGGAGAGGGAACGTGGGGTTGCACAGGCCAGAAAAGGAAAACTAACACACTCTAAAAACTTGTAACTAAAACGTGATGAACGGAAAAAGCAGAGTCATATATAAGGATGGAAGAAAATAAGACACCAGTGTCCTATAACTAGAGTGAAGCAGACTTTAAACAAATTTAGCAATTTTTATTTGAAATGTCAGTGAATCAGGGTACTCTCCTTATAATTAAAAAATAAGTATTATTTATTTTAGCACTTTCCTGTATGTCTCCCCACCACCCTTTTTGTTAAAGAGTTCCCATCCAATTGAAGCCTTAACATTATAGCAAGTTTTTTTCTGAAAGCTGTTTATTTGAAAAACTTGGGCCATTAGACTTTTTGAAATTCTGTCATTTCATTTCCATTTTTCTGTAACTTATTTAGTGTCTATTTCCTGAGGAAGGTAACTGTGAAAGGAAAAAAAAGAGTGTGCTCCTTCTTTTATATTTACTTTTGCATGAACTTTAAACAAAAGCAGTGAAAGAGGCAGTTCCTGTGTCACTAAGGAATGGCTGCCAGGACTTGGTAGACAGCTTATTATAATTTCTCCTTATTCCAGGGAAATCACATATGTGGTGGTCCTGGCAAACAGGTTCAAGGTAAAAATTAACTGAAGAAAATCATGTTGAGAATAATAAGTAAAGATCAGGAAAATTTAGATTAATGGTTGAGCAACTTGACCCTTTCAGCCCTAAACACTTTTCTGTACCTAAGGGCAACATGATTTATAAGGAATTTTGAGAAAATTAAGAAACACTCTGATTCTCAATTTTCCCATTTCAAAATGAGAATGATAGTCAAACTTATCTACGAGACTTTTTTTCAGGGACTGAATAAAGTGCTAAGTGTAATGCATAGCCCATACTAAAGATTTAATAAAGGTTAGCTATAACAAAAATAAGTTGCATGTTTATCATATTAATGTTATTAATAAGTTTCCAGAAACCTTACCAAAATTCTATTCATGTCTGCTCTTCATTGACCTATGTTTCTTTTAAAATTTATTTTTAATTTTAAAATTTATCTTTGTTGTTGAAAGTATTACAGGTGTCCCTATTTTCCCCATTGACCCCTTCTAACCCACACACCCAATCCCCCTCTTTAACATTTATTTTGAGAATAAGTCTTTAAATGCTGTCTTTAGAAAACTTAGAAACTATGCTACATTATTTTGTTTGAGCCCAGTTAATGCTTTTCTATGTAATAAAATAATTAGTCCCTGCAGATTTTCTCTAATCATGTCAAGTTTTAAATTCACTCACTTTTAGAGTCAAGAAATTTTAAATCCAGGCTTCAAAAAATAAACCTCAACAACTCATATGTATTGATATGCTAAGTCTGTCATTAAAGAAACTGAGATTTTGGATGAAGATTCAAGTCTAAAAATTTCAAGAGGGGAAAAACAGACCCTGTGAAAACATTTAAAGAACTTAATGGTTTTAAGGACCAAACTTAACGGTTTTAATGTTATGTCATTCATGTGGGGCGGGGGAGTGTTCTGAGGAGAAAGCTGTTAAACTTCAATTGGTCAAATTGTTTTGACCTACCTGAAAGGTGTTTATTTTTCCCAGAGTGAATGTCATAGCTCCTTGCCCAGTTAGCAGCAAGCTGATATTAAAAGGATGGTCTAGAGTTCACAGCTGACTAAAAATATTCTAGGAAAGAGCAGGATCTAGACTTGTATGTCATTTCAACTAGACCAAATTGGGCAGATGAAGAGACATGGAAATAGATATGCGAGCCAAATTTGCACACAGAAATCAGAGAAATTTAAAGAAACGTAACACTTAAAGTGCATCACCTTGCAGATAAGCATATCTCGGGGTAAGGCTGTGGAGAACCTGCTTTTGTGTCTTGCAGGTGGAGCTGTACCTCAATGTGAGGCAAGCGTTAAATGTTTTCTTTAAATTATTATACAATATATTGAGTTTGAATGTAAAATGACCCTAATTATGTTTTTTCATAAATTTTCTAGCAGCGTATTTTGTTTCATTTGTATTTTTTAGCCTCAAAAACGATATTACACCTGGTCTAAAAAAAAGGTCAAAATTTGTTTTATCTACTAATTCAGTTTGATTTATGAAAATGTTAAGAGAATGTACTATAGATTCTTTCTGGAATGGCACACGACCTAAAAAATTGACTATATTTCTATTCTCTCAAATTTCTATGCAGATACGTCCAGGAAGCTCATGAAAACAGCGGATGAGAAGAGGTCCAGGAAGATGTCAAAGGAAATACTGTTTTCTAATCAAATCTTCTCATACACACATTATTGGATAAGAGGAAAGGAGAGGAGGAAGGAAGGCAACAAACTCAGTACATACACAAATTTGTTATTATAAGGGTATTACCGTTTTCGTTTTTTTTCACCAAGAATGACCATGGTTGGGGGGGGGGTGTCAATTGGGGGAAAAGGAGACATATGTAAAACTTTAGACAATAAAAAAAAAGAATGACCATGGCAATTTCAAGAATCTCAATTTTAAAAGTATATAAGGAAGATGTATTAAGTAGAATTCTTCAAAATAATCTAAAATTCTAGTAAATTGGTATAGTATTTTGCTTTCCCCTCCCCCAATGCCTAGCAAATATTTTAAGTAAAAAAACCATATATATCTTGTTTCTTACCAAATCATTTATCAACCCTTTAACCTCGGTTCTATAAAAATGTAAATACAGATGACAGTATTATTTAAGAGAAAAGAAGAAAGGAAACGGGCTATTTTTAATTTGGAAAATGCTGTGTATAAATAGTGCATCAGTCCCTATACTCACAACCATTTTGAATCATAAAATTTTGTAGGCGCCTCCTCAATTATGTATTTGTAGGTAAACTAGTTATACAGCTAGATTAACATTACTAGAGTGTCATCATAACTGTTTCTTGGTTTGCAATGTATTGAGCTATAGTGTTTAATGCGAGTTTGCAAGCATTCAAATATTTTAGCACTACAGCACTCAACTGCAGAACCTTGGAAGCTATCTTCATGGTGGCTCCTACAACAGCTGAAACACATGGCCTGAGGAACCAAGAAGTTCATTAGTTACTTCAATACACAAAGTATTACACCAGCACCACTAAAAGCATATCATTAGTGCAATCATAGGGAAATAAAACATTTTACTTTTGAGGAGTTGGAAGAATAAGTTTATTTTAGAGACCTTGAGAATGCAAATTATTCTCATAAATATCAGGAGAAAAATAATAGTAGAAAACCATTTAGACACCAGATTATAAAAAAAGAGCTTTTATATTGCTAAAGAATAACTAAGGAGAATGGGTTCTATGATGTTTGAAGAAATATGGCAGAGTATTTGGTTATCTTTGTTTACTAGTGTTTTTGTGTTTCAGGGATAATGAAAAGTATTGCTGGTGCATAGTTTTATGATTCAAGCAATAAATTACTCAGCACAACACCATAAGGCTTGCCTAATACACACACATTATTGCACTTTTGTGTATAATTTAAAAAATAAAACAAATCCAAATTCTGACTCTCCATATAAGCTCGTAGAAAAACATTTGGCAGAGTATGTGAACAACTGACTGATATTTCACAAAAGTTCCCTTTAAAGAAACCATTTTCTTATTGATTCTATCTAGTGATAAAATATTTATAGTCTTTTAAAAGATATCTGGGACCTAAACAAATTGTACATTTTTCTCTGCTTTTAATTAAAGAAATCAAAGAAGTAATAAATGACTACGTGCTTATTGCAAACAATCCAGAAATGTCTGGAGAAAAGTTATATTCACCTTCACCTCCCGTTGCTTTATTCTCATCCATCAATTCCACTTCTCTCCCAAGAATTAACTACTAATTACAGTTTGAAGTTTATATTTTCAAACTACATACATATAATTTAAATATATATACTATGTGATGTGTATTTACATCTGTATACAAGTTGTTTTTTTCTTAAATCTCAAATGGCATAATAAAGTATCAATTTTTCTGACATGCCTATGTCCTAACCACTGTGTCTTGCAGATATTTTCATGTTAGAACAAATATGACTACTTCATTCTTTTAACAGCTACACTGTAACTATTCTTCTCCTGATAAATATTTTTGTTGTTTCTCATTTCTCACCATTGCAAATTGCATTTACATAAACATCTGTGTGTGTGTTTGTGTACACACTCACATACCAACTTTGTGCACATGTGTAAGCATTTCCTTAGGCAAAATTCTAGAAAGGGAATTGCTCGATTTCCATTCTGTCAGTTTTTCAAATGGATGTGTTTTTAAAGTAGCACTCACTCTACATAACTTAATTTTTTCACTAAGTATTCACCCCAAGTAATCTTTGTTGTTTCTTTTCAAATGTAATAAAAAAAATTCATGTTCTTCAGAGGCAAGGTTTCTGATCTTTTATCTAGAATAAAGTGATAAGCATTCCACTTTCCCTTCATAGAATAAAAATCTAAAAACTATGTCAACTATTGAACTATCTTTTGACTAAATTTACCATAATTATAAATTTATGTGGGATCTACCTCCTTCAGTTTCTTCAAAAGAAAATTAAATTTTCAACAACAGTTATTTTGATTTGGAAATATATACTAATAAATCTCTATAGCCTTATAAAACATGTTAGGTTAAACAACTTATACAGCCAAATGTTTACTAATCCCCAAAATGTCAAATAGAGTATTTCATTTATGATGCTTAAAATGACAAGGAAAAATTATATTCAGTGATTCTCCTGAGACAATATTTTACACCTGAAAGTATTCATCACTTCTGAGAAGTTTTATATGTATGCTATTATTTATGACTGTTATTTCTTACTATTGTTATAGCTAGTAGAAAAAATGAATTCTTTTGAATTCTTTTTTTTGGCAAGGTAATACATATATCTATCTGACTCTCAACATTCTTATAATCAACAACAATAAAAATAATTGCATTGATATTAACAAAATAACCATGGATTTTAAAAAATATGAAAAGTTAAAATGAAAAATAGATGAAATGCTAACATTTTTATATATATTGAAAATATTCCACTAGTGTTAAAATGGACACACATGTAACTGGCAGGAGAAAATTATATTCTAATTAACTCCAGGCAACACCAATGACTTACCTTACCAGTGTCACAGTCAGTTCCATCCATCGGGGGATCCAGCTTGGTTCTGCATTCTTTCTCACCTTCCACCTTGCACCACAACCCTGTGCAGATAACATGCTGAAAACAAGGGCATAATAACTGATAAGGGAACAGTATCTTATTTTTGAGGTTAAATCAATAGTTTTTGAGAAAACTATTTCAATAGAACAGAAGTTATTTGAAAAAAAATATGCTTCAGGTGCTTTTAATATTGAACTTATGACTGAAATAGGATACGGCTTATTTATAGTGATGAGAAGATTGATAAAAACAGAAAATCTGTTTAATATATTTAAGTATTTTTAAATTTCCTTTAATTAAACACAGGAGATCATGCAACATTAAGTAGCTACAATAAGAAAGTGTAAGCTAGAAATCATTATTTATACCACTACATGAACCAGGTTTGGGGAATTAAAATGACTCCTGTCCTAAAGCTGGTGGTTTCCTCTGCTTTATACTTAAATGCCATGGCGAGTGTCATGATTTCATTGTACACCCTTAGCCCTGGACACAATACAGAGCACTCAGTGGGTGTATTTCCATAAATTATCAGTCATTTTACCTCAGTAGGAATGAGTTCTAGATCTCCAGGGTACAATGAACTTTTTCCATGGAAAAGGTGAAAGCAATTAAAAAATAAAAACGATGACTGAGATAAAGCAGCAGAGACAGAAACAATGACAGAAGAGCGCTCCCAGGAAATGCAAGAGGGAGGACCATCAGCTGTAGCGGTGGCCGCCCCAGAGACACAGACAATAACAGGCACAGCTGCCATATCCTTAAGAACTTTCTATTTCTCTAAGATGGCTGGAGTTTTTTAGACAGAAGTATGTTACTAACAAAACTGCATAGAAATATGAAATCCATGAGGAATATTTAAAGGCGATGAAAGCAATCTACAGTGAATGTGATTATGTTGCTACCTATCCAGATATTTGGAGAAGAGGGTGGAAGCGAACAGATCAATAAAGGCAGAAAAGAGGTAAGCGGCAATGGCGGCAACGTGAAAGACAGGGCCATGCAGGGTGAGAAGACCAGTTTGATGGAGGAGGCACACAGTGGAAGGGCGCGTGGACAAGATTTGAAAGATAGAAGAACCAGATCTTGCCAGAAAGGACTAGGGACTGACTCCATGTCTGGAGAGAGAAAAAAGCCACTTAGCAGTTGACCATCAGGTTAAGATAAAAAGGCTATTTTAGGAGGTTTACTCTGATGGTGGTGTTCAAAACAGCCTAAAAACTATGGCAGCTCTAGCTGGTTTGCTCAGTGGAAAGCATCAGCCCAAGGTCTGAAGGGTTGCAGGTTCGATTCTGGTCAAGGACATGTACCTTGGTTGCAGGCTTAATCCTTGGCCCTGGTCAGCACGTGCAGGAGGCAACCAATCGATGTGTCTCTCTCATATTGATGTTTCTCTCTATGTCTTCCCCTCCCTTCCACTCTCTCTCTAACAATCAATAGAAAAATATCCTCGGTTAAGAATTAACAAAAAAACAAACAAAAAACATGGCAAAGTTCAAATTAATTTATGACCCAAATCTGGGAAAGATATATTTAAGCTAATATTTTAAACAGGTCTGTTACAACTCTAACAATGGATTTGTCACAAGCCCCAAAATATTCTTTTCCTACTCTTTCTTTATTTAAATATTTTGATTTCTGAAATGTTTGTAAGATCTTAAAAATTCAACAGTCAATGCAACAGTGTGATATCTTTTATTTATGTTGCTTTATCTGTTATGACAGATAGTTTTCTGCTTCAAAATATTTTATACAAGTCTATTTTGTATGCTTTTATTTGCACATATCATTCATCAAAAAATTCATCCAGAAACTCATTTTTAAAAATCCCTAAATCAAATCTGTACAATATGTTAGACCAGCTGCTCTCAACCTGTGGGTCGCGACCCCTTTGGGGGTCAAACGACCCTTTCACAGGGTCGCCTAAGGCCATCGGGAAACACATATAAAATTATATATTGTTTTTGTGATTAATCACTATGCTCTAATTATGTTCGATTTGTAACAATGAAATCGGGGGTCACCACAACATGAGGAACTGTATTAAAGGGTCGCAGCATTAGGAAGGTTGAGAACCACTGTGTTAGACCCTTGAAAATAAAGAGAGGTTAATTGTTTGATGGACTTTTGTGGACACATTTCTATTGGAATTAACAGATCTCTAACCTGAGAATTTTAGTTCCTAAAAGTTTTTTCTTCCTCCTGCTAAGACCTTTCTGTTAAGGATGTTTTCTAATCATGGGGTCAACTGTTGAATTTTCTGCCAAGGAAGAGTGTTGCTTTACTTACATTCAATAAAGCTTAGTTGTGTGAAAACATGAATTATTTCAGTCAATTCATTAGTTAACCAGTGCACACTGAATTAAAAAGCCAATCTTCTGTTCTGTAGTTTTAGGATAATACTTGCCTGTTGAACACTGTTGGTGGTCTGCATTCTGACCTTCCACCATTATCTACTATTCAAAACAGCAGGTACTTTAATTGATTTCCACTTGAGGCACGGAGAGCATGAAAGCAAACTTGGCCGCTTTTCAAGATAAGCACAGTCGTGTAGAATAAATCTCTCCAAGAGGAGATCTCTTTACCCTTTCTGTTCTGCAGGCCTAGGGATCTTACGGTAAGGAAATCACAGCCTCGTTTTTAAAAGTAACTCATATTCAAAATTGCAAGCCCAACTGTCTAAAGGAAAGCAAGAAAATGTTGCAGAAATCTGTCTTTCTCCATCAGTGGACTATCTCAGACGTGTGCTATTAGAGCTTTGTAATATCAAGCCCTTTCTTAAGATAATGAGGGGCAGGGTAGGGTATTTTGTTAGAACCAAACACTCTCCATATGTTACACAAGTCAGAGTTGAATTTTTTTGTCAAGTTCATTGTTGGAACCATTTAATATGTCAATTAAGAAAAGAACTTTCAAGCTTAAAATGCTTTGCGTAGGAATCCAGAACAGAAATGTATAACTCAGCATTTCCTAGCAAACTAATAAAAATAATACAATATCCCCTTTTTTTGTTCTTCCATAACAAGAAAAGACCATTAAAAGCACATAGTATGAATTTGGATGTTTATCTTAAGTAGGCTTTTTAAATGTTTACATGAAAATAATATATGTTTTAAAACAAATAATTTAAATGGAAGATTAATTGCTCATATATAAATATCATAAAATTTATCCTCAAAGATAACCTATAACTATGTCTTCCTTTATAGCAAATAGTTCCATTAAGATGTTCTGAAATTTATGTTAAAATAAAAAAGTTAAGTGCATATACGTGAAAGAAATGATTAAATCTTGAACATGTAACTCTTCGTTCTTCCACAGATTATCTTCCAAAATACAATTTCAATAACTTAAACTTTTGATTGAAAATGTAATTCAGTATAGGATGATATTTTCAAAAACAGTGTTTTCCATTACAGAACACTTTAGTATCATTAAAAATGAAAGAAAGGAAGAAAGAGAAAGAGGTATTTTTAAAAATTGAAAAAAAAGACTCAAAAGGAATAATAAAAAGCTGAAATCTATTCCTTATAAATACTAAATAAAATTGAAAATTAGCAAGAAAAGAGAAGGCAAAAACAAACACTACTAGTAATAAAAAATGAAGTCATAACAACAGACAATGTAATGTTTAAACAGAAATAGGACGAGGTTCATGACAATAAACTTGACAACTTACATAAAATGAAAGAATGTTGTTTCTTTAAAAAAAAAAAAAAAGCTTACTAAAATGGTCCCAAGAATCAATAGAAAAGAATCAGTTTTGTAACCATATGATAGTTAAAACTGATTGTTAAAAATCTCACAAAGAATACATCTGGCCCCAAAACTAACAATCTTGCAAGAAACTTAAACTCTCAATTTACATAAGCTCTCTAGAGGAAAGAAAAAGTGGAATACTTCTAAACACACTTTATGATATCCAAGCCAGAAGGGATTGTAAAAGAAAGTTAAAATAGTCATCTACTTCATTACTAACTTAAATTTAAATATGTTAAACAAATGTTAACATACTGAGTCCAGCAATGCATAAAAAATGCCATGTGCCATGACCAAGTTGACTTTTTCCTTAGAAAACAAGGTTACTGCAACACTAGAGATTTGATTAATGTAATCAAGCACATCAGTAACTTTGAAATCTATGATTTTGATGTCTATGAGTACAAAGTATGCGATGCAATTCAACATCCATTAAAACATTCATTTAAAAAAATCTCAGTAAATGAGCCATTGAAGGAACTGTCTTCATGATTAATGGACATTTATGAAAATCTTCAGCAAACATCATAAAAAAACAGTGAAATGTTGAAAGTTTTCTTTTAAGATTAGGAAAATGACAAAGATGGCATCTTGATACCAACATTAGGAAGTGAATACATAATATATCAAAAATGGCAAGAGGAAAAAAACTGTCATTATAGACTCCTCAATTTAGCTAAAATTTTATTTAAAACTAAAGGTTAAATAAAGACTCTCAGGAAACAAAACTGAGTGTTTACTACCAACAGAACTGCCCAAAAGGAATTTCAAAATGATGTACTTCAAGAAGAAATATGATCTGATAGGAAAGGACTAAAAAGCAATGTGAGCAAAGAGAGTGATAAAAATGAGGATAATTCTATATAAACATTGACTACATAAAGCAACAATAATTGGATTTCAGCCATCATTATAAACCTTCCTTTTAGTAGGAGAAATACTAGAAATCTAGCTCACTTTTATCTCAAAACTTTATCCCTTTACAAAGGATATTTGGCTGCTAACAGTTAAATAAGTTTGTCTTTCCTTTTACCTCCCGACTCCACACACTTCAAGATTGCTAGTGGCAGAAGTTAATAGACATGGGAAGAAAAATGTAGACTATGCCAAACGAACAAATGAAGTAGCAAGTTGCAATAGAGCACATCAGAAAGTGTTAAAAAAAAAAAGAATCAAGGTGTGGCCCTGGCCCGGTAGCTCAGTTGGTTAGAGCATTGCCCAATATGCCAAGGTTGTGGGTTCGATCCCAGTCAGGGCACATACAAGAATCAACCAATGAATGCATAAATACGTGAAACAACAAATCTCTCTCAAATCAATCAACAAATAAAAAAGTGAAGGAGTAAGAGAAAATTTAGAGAAAAGAGAACTATCACTACCTAGTTAATAAAGTCCCAAAGAATAAAAAATGGGAAGAAACTATTAAAAATATTTGAAAGAAAAATGATCCAGAATTCCTTCATATGAAAGAGCTAGATATAAAGATCCCCCTTCTGGAACGGGGGAGTAAGATCCCAGAAGACAAATCCTTCTGTAAATAACCACCATAAACAAAAAGCAACTTCCTGGTGGTTCTGGAGAATGATAAAAGCAGGTGTATTTTTTAGGGAGCTGAAGGTGTGGCACAATTGAGTTCACCATCTTTGCAGCTTTGACCTAATAGTGGCTTATGCTCATGGTATGACATTTGGTGGCTAAAGCAACAGTAAAGACAGAAACTGGGCCCGGCCAATGTGGCCCAGTGGTTGAGCATTGCCTCATGAACCAAGAGGTCATTGGTTTGATTCCCGGTCAGGGCACATACCCAGGTTGCAGGCTCAATAACCAGTAGGGGGCATGCGGGAGGCAGCCGATCAGTGATGTTTCTCTCTGATCAATGTTTCTATCTCTCTATCCCTCTCCCTTCCTCGCTCTCTAAAAATCAATAAAAACATTTTTAAAAAAAAAAACTGAAGGGACAATCCTAAAAGGTAAAGAGATAGAGAAGCCTAAATCTTTAGCTAGCACTCAACCCATACAGATATGAGACATGCTCCAATAGCTGAGATAAGGGAAGAGTGAACTTATCCAAGATATGAGTAGCTGTACACTGTAGGTAGGACAAAGTTTCCAGTTTGAATCGAACAAACTTAATTGCCTCTAAAAACAAAACTTTTTGGAGGAATAAAAGAAAATCCAGAGCATCTGTAAAAGGGATCGGCCAAATTTTTTGGTACAGTGCCAAATAGTATATATGTTAGGTTTGTGGGCCATATGGACTCTGTTACAACTATTAGACACTGTCATTGTAGCTTGAAGGCTGCCAAAGAGAACATGTGGACAAATAGGGGTGACTATTTTCTAGTAAAACTTTATTTATAAAAATAGCTAGTTCCTAAGCCAGTTTATAATAATTCAATCAGTTAATATATAATGTATTAAAGTATTAATATTTCAGAATAAAAACATTGCTATATAAATAATCTCACAAACATTGCACAATTGTTCAGAGTAGCCTTACTCATAACAGCTGACATCCCAGATGTCTATGAAGAGGTGAATTGATAAACAAAATAGTTTATCTACCAGTGGAACATGATTTAGCAAGGAAAAAAACCAATTACTGATATACATAAAAACATATAAAGAATGTATGACTTCTGAATGCAGAGGAAATTTGGTTTCTCCAATTGAAAGTAGAAAGGAGAAAAGGGGGAAAATGGCATAAAATGAAACACAAAAATAAAATAGGTTGACAATAAAAATCCTAAAAAACACACACTAATTTCGTAGCCCAGCTGGCATAGCTCAGTGGTTGAGTGTCGACCTATAAACCAGGAGGCCATGGTTCGATTCCTGGTCAGGGCACATGTCCGAATTGTGGGCTCAATCCCCAGTGTGGGATGTGCAGGAGGCAGCCTATCAATGATTTTCTCTCATCACTGATGTTTCTATTTCTCTCTCCCTCTCCCTTCCCCTCGGAAATCAATAAAAACATATATATTTTTAAATACCACTAATTACAATAAACATAAAAATGTTAAATCAGTTGATTAAAAATTTGAAAGAACTATAACTTGGTTTAAACAGAAAAATATAAAATCTAGCAATAGCTTTTCTCTAGTAGACATACCTATTTAGCCATATCAATATCCTTATTTATAT
This sequence comes from Myotis brandtii, assembly GCF_000412655.1. Classification (NCBI taxonomy): domain Eukaryota; kingdom Metazoa; phylum Chordata; class Mammalia; order Chiroptera; family Vespertilionidae; genus Myotis; species Myotis brandtii. The sequence continues at coordinate 3,097,526 of NW_005357764.1, read as the reverse complement.
TTATATCTGGAAAGGTTGAAGAGAAAGTATGAAAATATTAGCCAGGGTGGTGATTTTAGTGCCAGACAAAAATGTTTTAAGGCATAAATCATTTTTTTAAAAAATGGAAAAGGAAAAACAAATCAAGCAGATGAAAAAACTTTAAATGTGCATGTACCTTGTAATGCAACTCAACATATATGAGAAAAAACTGTCAGAATTACAGGGACAAATAAATAAATAAATAAAGTTGGGTATTTTAATATATATATATTTTATTGATTTTTTACAGAGAGAAAGGGAGAGGGATAGAGAGTTAGAAACATCGATCAGTTGCCTCCTGCACACTCTCTACTGGGGATGTGCCCGCAACCAAGGTACATGCCCTTGACCGGAATCGAACCTGGGACCCTTCAGTCCGCAGGCTGACTCTCTATCCACTGAGCCAAACCGGTTAGGGCAAAGTTGGGTATTTTAATACCTGCTTGTTAGTTACTGATAGATCAATCAAACTAAAATAAGCAAACAAATAGATATTTTGAATAATAATATTAATATGTTTCATCTAAGATCTAGTGACAGATAATGAACTTTAAAGAACACTCACATCCTTTCAAGTACACAGAGAACAAATACTAAAATTTATCATATATTACATTAAACAGAAAACTTCAATAAATTTTAAAGGATTGGCATCATACAGACGACTTCATCTTATTGCAGTGCAACAAAGTAGATGTATTTAATAAAAGGTATCTTTTAAAAATCCAAAACGTCTTTAATTCTAAAGCAATACGTAAGCTGAAAGAAAATGAATGTACCCTGTGAAATTTAATTGCAGAGTATGGAAGAAGGAAAACAAAACAAAAACAGCATAATCCATGAGAAAATTTGATGGATTTAACCACCTCAAATTAAAAGACAGAGAATACTATACAAAGTTAAGACACAAATGACACTGTTTAAAATAAGGAATTCTCACCTAGACTATAGAAATAACTGCAAATCAGCAAGAAAAGTATAAAATAGAAAAATTGGCAAAAATGAAAATAGGCAATTTACAAAGAAAGAGACTTAAAAAATAAAAGCCTATGTCCATAAAAAGTCGTGGGGAAAAAAATAGTTCTGAGGAAAGAAATTAAAGAGCTAGATTATCCAGTAAAATAAGCTGCCATCAAACTCATGTGCTCATAGACCGTAGCATTAAGACTCAAAGGGTAAGATGAACCTTTGATTAGATGGCCAAACAGGCTGAATCAATTCCTGTTGATTCCAATCAAACCCACCATAACTTTACAGATCTTATAGGAAGGAAGGACTTTATAAAATCTACAACTTCAATCTCGACAACATGATTTATCAATTAGGCTGTTTGAATTGCCCAAATAACTACTAGCCATCGAGGGCAATTTCATGTTAAGCCTTTTTAAGTCCAAATTCCTGTTGACCCTGCAGTTTCACAATGCCAACTCACAGTGACTCAGTCTTCTAGAATTCTTCATAGGATACCTTAACTCACTGCCAGCCTGTTCAAGGAATCAAATGAGAGGTTTTAGAAGTCCTACATATTTTGATGTATCAAGTTGGTATTAGAGAAATGGAAAATGAACTTTCTACGTAACTTTTTTAAGTCGCCATATAATTCAATTACACTAGAAAGTTTTCTAGACAATGTAGTATGTATACAATTCACAAGGTGCCTGTCCAAAAGCAAAGGCAGAGCCTTAAGTTTCCCGGAGGTCTTCAATTATTTTAGCACACTTCCTTACTACTCAAAAAAATGTAACTTTTGTGTGGCCACTTCTTACTGTTTCTAGGGAAACATCCATACATCTGTGTTCTCAGCTAGGCTATTACAGGCAGCTATTATAATGACTTGATGCAGTTGGAGCTGGCTCAGCCATAAGATGCCAGATGGCCTAGAGGCACCAGAGCTCAGGAACAAGGATATCCAAGAAGTTAGCATATTAATGCAGAAGAGTGAGCTATTATTGCTGGGGGTCAAGATGTTTCTCAAGCATCTTTACAGCTATGTTTTCGGGTAAATTTATCATTAATTAGATCAGCATGTATGTAATGTTGGAGTCACTAGTGCTTGTGTATAAATGTTTACAAGTATGGAAGAGCAATATGTAATTTAAATACTATAGACCAACTGCCACAGTCTCTAACATTTTACCAGAAACACACGTTGAAAAGTTGCTACGAATCCTCATTCCATGCAGCTTGATAGTTATTTATAACTGGAGATGGAATGGTGGTAAGGACTCCTGATTAACATGCATAAGCTGTGAAACATAAGTTGTCTGACCTTATCCATTGGTTTTTATGTAGTCATAAATTAATATTTTATTGAATTATGTATTACTGAATTTAATGAATTAATTAATTTGGTTAAATTAGTATTTTAGAAGGTTATTTTCACATTATCTTGTCATATACCCACAAGTCTGGAAAATATTGTGGGTTCAGTTCCAAACCACTGCAATAAAACAAATCACAGGGTAAGAGATCAACCGAAGGACTTGTACGCATGCATATGAGCATAACCAATGGACATAAGACACTGGGGGGTAGGGGAAGCCAGGGGATTGTCAAGGGTGGGGGAAAAAAAGGACACATATGTAATACCCTTTGTAATACTTTAAGCAATAAAAAAAAATAAGTAAATAAATAAATAAATAAGTAAATAAATAAAACAAATCACAATTTCTTTGGTTTCCCAGGGCATACAAAATTCATTTTTATACTATACTGTAGTCTATTAATTGTGTAATTTCATCATGTCTAAAACACAATGTAATTAAAAGTGCTTTAATACTGAAATATGCTAACCATCTTCTGAGCCTAATGGAAAAGTGGCACTGATAGACTTGTTCTACACAGGATTGACACAAACCTGTAAAGCGCAATAAAGGGAAGCACAATAAAATGAGGTACGTCTGTAGCTAAGAATCAACTATCTGAGTGAAAATTTAGAATTACTATTCCATCACTCAACTGATTCATTTATTCACTTAACAAATACTTATTGAGCACTCTCTTTAGTGCCAGAGGTACAGTGACAACTCCTTTGATGTTATGGACTTTCCTTCTAGGAGATTTCTTTTGTGTAAAGTCTAGATGGCAGGTTGGTAGGTGCAATAATTCCACGTGTATCCACTTGAAGGTATATGTGTGTGTCTTAACAAGCAGAACTAATAACTATTTCCTCCAATATTTTTGTTATACCTCCTGCCACTGTCTATCCTGTACCTACTTACATGTCTACTTGGATTTCTAATAAGCATCTTAAGCTTAAAACATAGTCAAAACTCCATTCCAAGGTATTCTGCTTTCCATTTCCTCTTGTCATAGTCCCCCCAAGATAAATGCATGGCTTGCTATCACACCCTTCAAATCTCTAAACAAGGGCTGGGGAACCTTATTTCTGCCAAGGGCCATTTGGATATTTATAACATTATTCACAGGCCATACAAAATTATCAGCATAAAAACTAGCCTGCTATATTTGGTCAAGCATGTCATTGACTAACCCCTACGGCCTTGGCAGGTCCTGACCAAATGATTGGGCAGCCTTACATGGCCCTCGGGCCAGACATTCCCCACCCCTGCAGTGTCACCTTTTACAGGAAGCCTTCCCAGATCACCCTATATAAAACAGCACCATTCCTATGCTCCCATCCAGGTTGTATTCCCGATACTTCTTCCCTGAGTTTATACTTCTCTAAAACACTTACCCCAACTGACATATTATATATATTAGCTCTCTGTCTGTTTCCCCAACTAAAATGTATGCTCCATGAAGGTGGGGGTCTTTGTCTCCTGCTGTGTTATTAGTGCACAGAGCAGTGTCTGGAAAGTAGTTGGAACTCAATAAATATTTGTCAGATCAGAGACTGAATTTGTAAGTAACCTCTTCAACGACTCTATTTATTTATCTCTCTACCTACCTAGTTCCTACACTTTACATGCTGCACTAATTTGGGATCAAAATGAAGATTTTCAAGGTTAGTACAGAATAAGATTTTGAAATCACACAAGTCCAACCTCTTAGCTCTAAGAGTCTCTAAAATCATCTGTAACCATGTCAACAATAAAAATAAATAAATAAAAAACAATATTTCCACTTCTCATAGTGGAGTGTGGCTTAGAAGGAAAAGTTTTAACGACGGTCATTCCTTATTAATTAAATGCCCACACCTTATTTCTATCAGCGCCAAAGTGCTCAGGGAAAAATGCAGAAAACTTCTCTTAGAGCAGTGGTTCTCAACCTTGGCTGCACATTAGAATCACCTGGGAATCTTTTTAAAATCCTGATTTCTGGGCCTCATCCTTTGGAAATTGTTTCTTTGTTACTAATGTTGTGGCCCCACCCCATAACAAAGAAACAGAATTTCCGGAGGATGAGGCCCAGAAATCAGGATTTTAAAAAGATTCCCAGGTGATTCTAATGTGCAGCCAAGGTTGAGAACCACTGTCTTAGAAAATCCTGCTTTCTAAGATTGGGGTGATTTTGAGCCACAAACTCTAAAATAAAGTCATCTTCCCCTCCTCTAATCAATAAGTCTAAACAATGAATGCGAACGTACACTTTACAAATCCCACCTGGATACAACCCTTACCTGCATCTCTTGACAAAAGGAAGCCAGTGGCCCAAAAAGAATCTGACATTGCTCGTCAGCGGTGTATGTCATCCCTGGCAACTTGGAGGGGACCATCACGGAATTGACACTCTGGGGATTTGTCTGTAGCAAGCAGTTACTGGCCTTTGACCTGACAATATGCAGATATGTGTAAAATTTTGAATTTACTGTAAAAAGTTGTTATCATTAGCATGCAACAGGAAATAGTTCATAAGATGAAAAATATGGTCTGACATTTATTTATAAGCATTTCCATTTAAGATAATCCTAATAATGATAATAATGTTCAAGATAACAGAATTTTTTGGATTAACTCAGCTAATCTACATAACACTGAGATGGCTTTACTATTTTACACATTTATAAGATGACGAGAGAAGCGCAGACTCAGAAATTAGCTTGTCCAAAAGCAATGTGTGAAGGTAAAAAATTAACTACATTCAGGGATTTAAAGAATCTATAGAAAGCATTCTCTAGTGAGTATGCATAGTACAAATATGTTTGTGCTTGACACTATAATACAATTCCATTTACGAGGTGACATTTAATTTTATCATAATCCTGATTCATGTGAGGGCAGCCAAACAAAATCACACATGTTCCCATGTTCCTTAGAAACCCATTAGGGCTGCTGCTACAGTGACCTAGTGTGTTCATATGACATGCTCAGAGCGCTGTGGCTATACCATCACAACAAAGAGCGTGCACAGAATATATTGTACATATTTCAGAGCAGAATTATGGCAATGTAATACATGTTTTAGTAGATTTAGCAGAAAACATAGGCTTTCTAATTTAAATGGTATGTAAAAATGAATTAAATTTCTCAGTGCAGTAAAATTAGCTAACTAGGTGTTTCTATATTTCTTACTTAGACTTTTGGATACTTTAAGCAACCCTCTCTTACTACTTTTGCTCACTGTTTCAGCTGCTTCTTTTATGATCAAAAGGATAATTAAAGAACATAGGCTTTAAAATGAAAATTAAAATAATAATAATATTTTTCACTTATTTTTCCAACCAGGTGAAAGCTACATGTTACTGCTGTTGAAGGTGGAAAGGAGGAGAATCGAGGACTGTTTGTAATGATGAAAACTATGCAGTAATGAAAAAAAGAGTCAGAGTGCAGAAGCATCTCAATGAAAAGGTGCAGCTTTGGTTAAAGTGGTGCCTTGTGATGACAAGAGATGTGCTGAGTGATGAGCAATGAGAATGTTCCCACTGCGAAATTCTGAAGAGGGAATTAGAGACTGTCACAGATTTTTTAAATCCTTATAATTTTTCAACCTTACAAATCATCTTGCCCAATGTTTAATTTAAAAATGTGGAAACTAAGAAGCAGGTGGGTTAAATAATATGTCCCAATCCACACTATGAGACCGTGGAAGAGCCAGAATTGGGACCAAGTGCCTTGATTCCCAATCTGGTGTCCTGCTCTGCCATGCCACCTTCGCTGGCTGGCAGAGGAAGCAGGCACACAGAATCATTCACAACACAACATCAGTAAGTGACCTCAGTACCTTAGAAATCTTCCCAAATCTTCCTTGCTACATCGGGACCATGAAACATCACCAAGGTTTTGTCCTTTAATCCATTCACCAGACATGATATGAAGACCGTCAGCACATGACGGGTGGTCATTGTCATGATTAATGCCCATGCTGATTCGAAATATAATTAAAATTTTAAAATTACATTAGATAAGTATTCTTAGCTTTTTTAAAACTGCAATTAAATAACAGCTAAAGACTTACAATAATGGGAGAGAAATTCGTTATAAAGTTCAAAATAAAGTCAGATTTCAGATTGATTGATTTTTTAAATGTTGTTATATTTCTATTTAGTAAAAATCATTTTCCCAATCAACCTAGCAAATAATATACTTAGTTCACCTATATGGAAGTCATCTATAGATATATTTTTCACATGGTAGTTTGTATGAGACACATAGAAGTAGTAAATTTCTATTTGGTCAACTGAGATTCCTTCTCTGGACTGTAGATCCTTTATTCATACATTATATCACATCCACAACCACATTAAACTATCATTTTCACTGTGTGCTTCATTGGACCATCTTCTTCCACTCTTCAGATAACACAAACTGTCTCTGGGAAACGACATTCATGGCCGTCTTTAGTTTTCCTGTTGAATTCTGAATCTTTGTTAGGTTGGAATTCCATTCTAAAAATCTGACTTAAAATGTACTAAAATAATTTTAAATTGAATATGTCTAAAAACTGCCCTTTTCTCACTGTGTTTTGATCTAGGGAATAACCTTTCAGAATGAAAAATTGTGAATAACAAGAATATCTGTAGTGTGTTTTAAAACACTAATAAAAGAATTATGATAGAAGTTGCTAAGGAAAAACACAAGTAGACTACATTTTCTCAAATAAAAAAATTCTCAAGACTATCAAACTATATTTTCATTAAGATAAATTAAGAATTTAAATAAAAATTATTATACTCAATATATTTTGAAAGAAAATTCTATAGATGGAATTAATTAATGAATAAGAGTAATGGAGTAACAAGTTCACTATGTTTCCTATCTTTGAAGACTATAAAAATTATAGTCTAAATGAAACTAAAAACACTTTATTGAATATCATTTTTTGACTTTTAGTGTTAAAAAAATTAGCTATATGATGAATCACATTTATCTTTCCTAGTCTAATTAATGCCTTTAAATAGGGCCTGTATCAACACACATTAAAAGGATGATTAATAGAGAGAATAAGAAGATGTGTGTTTCTCATACTTTGAAAACAAAGAGGAAAAATAAGAGATGTTGTCAAGCAGGTATGGACCAGCTCAGTTACTAGGGGTAGAGTGAAAAATGTTGGAGTTAGAGATTTGAATTCTGTATCTCCTTATTCATGTGAACAGAGGCAAGTTAAATAATAACAAAGAAATAAATGTGCCTCTGTTTTCTCATCTGTTTAAAATACTTCACTGACTGGCTGTGACGTTTGCATGGGGATGATGTACAATGCCTGGCACAGTGCTGGATTATAGTAGGAATTCATAACTATTCTTTTTATTGGGGCAGTAAATCAGAGAAATATATCTTATTGTTTGAATTTGTCGAAAAACACAAAGCGATAAACATCATTAGAGATAATCATTAAAGGTAAGCGGTTGTATTTGCTGACTTTGGTGAAAGTTGTGGACTTAAGGAAAACCAAGAACAGAATAAGGACAAGAACTTACTTTGTTCCAATGTTAAATTAAAACAAGAAATTGCAAATATGGCACAATCTCTTGGATGGATAAAGAATCCTCAGTGCATTTCTAACTGTACGGTTCTGACACAGCCCCTGCCAGCACCGCTGTGCCCTCCACCACAGAGCCCAGCTGAGCAGTGTCGCCGGGTGACCCTCATAACCACAGGCACTGGCCACATGGAACACGCTCGGCCCCTCCATCGGTGGTGTGCAGTCCTCTGAACCATACACAAATACTATTATTTTTGAAAGACAATTGATCTTTCTCAGAAATAATAAAACTTCTTAAATAATGTGTCCATTTGAGAGAAGAAGAGGAACTGCTTCCAAGATTTGGCAATTTGGACATTCTCCCGAAGTAGTGTAATGCGATTTTCTAAATTGGGAAGATTACAACTTCTCATCCAGATGAGCATTTTCCTTTTGGGATCTTGATTCTCATGTAAGAAATTAGCTACAGCCACGGAGAGAGCTGGTGATTCAAGCATTGTTTACCATTAGTTAAATTTTCCTAAAGCTATTTAACTTGTAACAAAAAAAGATTATCATTAAATTGGGACAGGGCTTTTTACCACGCATCTGGACCTGTCATCAGGAGACATTGCTTAGTCCTGATTCTACGCATTTGAAATAAGACAATTAATTGTGAACCTTTATCTGTTCCAGCCACTATATTAATCATTTACAATGATGATATCATTTACTCCTCACAGTATTCTCATAATGTTTCCATTATCATGACTTCTATCTTACAGATGAGGAAGGCACTGAGGTTAATTAATAGTGGAGCTGTGACTCAGACCCAGGCAGTCTGTAGGTCAAGTTGAGAGACCTCTAAACCACCAAAATTAGAGATTTTTTTTTTTTAAAAAAAGAGGAGGTGCTTCTCTTTCTGGATCAAAACTCTCAATTAGTGTGAATGATTTATTGTTTTATATTACAAATGTCTCCTCTCTGGTAGCAGAAATGCACATACAGTCCCACAACCAAGTTGTATGCATCTCGAAGTGAGACATTAGCAACACTTCTCCTCACACTGTGCGACTGAGCTACATTTTAATAATCTCAGTTTAAATTCATTTTGACAAAGAGCCTTGGGCAAATAAACTCTCCACTAACATTGTACATGGTTGTCAAGTCAACTGAAAAAATATTTTTATCTTATAAAACTTCTCAACTTGTTTAAAACTCCCTGCCAGGCAGTTGTGTGATATCCTGTGGAAAGCTGGAGGGAGAGGCCCTCGGATTGTGAAGATGGTCCCTTGGATGGTTAAAGAGCTACAGAAGAGAACATATATAAATTCACTCACACTTTTTGGATAATTTTTAAAAGATCAATATTTTAAAAGAGTAAGTTTGTGTTGAACACATTAACCATTTTATCATGATACATTATTTCCCACTAAAAGCCACATATTATATGGAAGAATCAATTTTAAAAAGAAACTAATTATAGCAATATCTAACTGGAAGTGGATTGTATTTCCACAAAATCACATTTAATTTCATACAATTCATTGGCTATATCGGATTTGATGTAAGTCCACTGCTGTGTGTTCATGGGAAAAAGACTAACATTTAAAAATACAAGATATTTTCATTACTTTTCATATTTTATTTCAATTATTTCAACTTGCACAAAACAATTAAATATGTACCTCTATTGCAAGTCAAAAGCCAATTAAAAGCAAGTTAGCAACAAGGTAAAAAATATTAGAGGTTAATTAAATATAGAGATACAAAAAGATTCCTCTTTACTTTGCTGTGTATCATGTAACAGGCTTATCAAGCAATTCAACAAACACTTGTTGAGAACCCACTATATGTGGGCACACAGCTGGAGTCATGAAAATGAATAAGATCCAGTTCTTACCCTTAAGCAGCTAATAAATGCCTGGATCCTGTTAGTTCTACATTCCTTAAAACTCTCCTCTCTTCCCTCCCTTCACACTACTCCTACTGTCAACCCTGACAAGTGCTAATTCTCTTCTCTCCTGGATTGTAATGTCTACTTCACTGACTCCGGCCCCCTAACTCTTCACATTGCTTTAATTACTTTAGTTTCTTAGAAATACATTAATACACAAACTAGTTTCCTAGGCGAAATCTTTTCATTTTCCTTGACAAGCAATTTACTGAAAATGTGAACTGTGTGCATCAGAACCTGAGGGCGTGATGATGTTGGGTTAGTGACAATGCAGCTTCCTGGGCCCTACTCCAACTGATTGCAAGAGAATATTTAGAGATAAGGCCCAAGAAACTATGTTAATACATTTTATAGATAATTCTTACTTAAAATTCAGAGAACCAATGGACTTTTTAAAAAATCCCCACCTAAAGATATGCTTATTGATTTTTAGAGAGAGAGGAAGGAAAGAGAAAGAGAGACAGAGAAACATCAACTGATTGTTCTTGCAAGCGACCCTACCAGGGATCCATTGAAACCACAACCTAGGTATGTGCCCTGGCCAGGAATCAAACCCACAACCTTTTGGTGTACTGGATGATGGCCCGGCCAACTGAACCCATCGGATGAACCAATGATCTTCTTATCCTGTTTTTCAAACAATCTGCAAACTGACTTCAATCTAATTTTCACAGGAACAGTTCATTCCAGCCTACCTTTTGCACAGTGCTTTCCTTCAGAATGCTTTCCCCAGCTTATCTGTATTTATAAATACAACTCAATTTTAACACCTTCCTGCATAAAGGATGCTTCAAAAATCCTAGTGTATATTTCTCACAATCCTAAACTTCTGTGCCCTTCAAATATATGGCAAGTAAGATATATCAGAACTACCTTCTATTTCTGGTGAATTTTAAGTGATATATATAAACTATCATCACCTAGAATTTGTGTTCAGAGACCAAGAACTGTCCTATTTTCTTTTTAATTCCTTGAATCTACCTAATTAAATAAATGTCTACAGACAATACAACTAAATATTCTGTAAATGTGATGAAAAGTTGAAACTAATGTGGCTTCTTACTGGCTTAGAGAAACCGTAGCCTGAAAAGTCTACAGATATTCTGCTCAGTCAAGGTTGCTTGCCTTACTCTAGAACAGGGGTGGGGAACATCCGGCCCGCAGGCCACATATACGGCCCACGAAATCATCTGGTCTGTCCTGCCAAGGCAACTGCAGGCGGGACTTCAAATTCAGTAAATCTAGGAGCTTTTTTCATAGCAACATGCATTTATGTGAAGTGAATTATATTAAGCAAATGATGGCCCTTGGCAGGAAAAAGGTTCCCCACCCCTGCTCTAGAGCATACATTTACCAGGATATATTAGAGAAATGCAAACAGACCAATTCTTGTAAGGTTATTCTTTAACTGGGTGATTTTTCCCTCTTCTATGATACTATGGCATCCAAACCTACATTTGAAGAGAACCTTGTGTGGGAGTGCAGACACATCTATACTGGCTCAAGTCCCACTATCACTATTAACTTGGACAAACTCCTTACAACTATAACTGGTATCATGGTCTAAATAAAGTATCAAATACAAACTCTATATTTGTGATCTATATCTGCCAATCCAATAAGAATTCAGCAGGATATTAAATCACTCCTTGAATGTACGGCCATTGGAGGCCGAAAAGCTCAATTTTACATAAAAGCATTTGTAAAAAATTATAATATGACTAATTATTCTTCTTATTCATTCACTCTGTATTATGTCTTAACAACTGCGCCATGCAATTAGGGCATTACCAATCTAATAAAGAACCTTGAAAGGAAAATGTATCCAAATTTTAGGGATGAAGAAAATTAGTTCAGATAGATGGATTTGCCTAACATTCATTCAGTGAATAGCTGGAACAAGAATTCAGGTCCAAGTCTGCATTTCCCTAATACACGTTCTCTCTCATCTGCCCAATGAGTAGTTTCTAACACTAATTAAGGCATGTGTGCTAGAAGAAGATACTTGTGATTCTGCCATACGGAATTCTAAAGAGTAAAATGAGGGGGCAGGAAATTTACATGTAGCCATTCCCAATTCCAGTGGGTTAAGGAGCATTATTAACAGAATAATTAATTCTGAACATTTTAAGGAGCAATGGATTTCCAGAGGTAAGAGTATATTTATTTTTATTTACTTACAGCAATCTGTTATTATTTCATATTTTCCCACCCTAATAATCCTAGATGAGGAGGCATTGCCTTTATCCTCATTTCTTATTTACTTCTTACTGTCTGTCTACTCTCCACTTAGAATATATCTTCTAGTTCTAGTAGATCTATTGATGCATATCAATGCAAAATAAAAGGCAAATATTTTATTCTCTTCTAAAAAGTACTCCTGCAGCAAGCTGAGACCAGCCAAATTTATGTTTGGCAGGATGCCTCCTAGGGCATATGCTAGCTTCTTATTGAATTAGCAGAATTTTAGAGTCAATGGTCCTATTGCTAAAACTGCTGGATTTGATCCTTCAAAACCCATGATGTTAGGACTTACATGAATTAATTGGATAGGACCTTGCAACCAGACTTCAAAGTAGACTTATAATAACCAATACATAGTTTAACTATTTTATTTCCACAGCTTATTTTATATAGGAATTCCAAATAGCATGTACCAAAAAGGAAAAATATTTCACCATAGTTATTTGTATAGTCATATTTTCTTTTACTCAGTCAGGCAATTGCATTCTTTGACAAACTAATTCCTCTTCTCTTCTTCGAGAATTCAATTACCTTCTACTCTGTATCTCAAGATGATTGTCCAAAAGATAAATATTTTGTACAACAAATGTTTATTCATTCACACAACAAATGTTTTAGTGCCTATAATGTACAATGCACTCAATTTCGTGCCGAGAAAAAATGTATTAGACAGAAATCCTATTTTCAGAGAGATTGCTATCTAGTAGGGTGTGTGGGAGTGTGTGTGTGTGTGTGAAGATAGCAGTATAAATCAGTACATATTAGAAACTAAGTGGTGAGTGGTATTTATAATAAACAGTGCAAATTTAAAAATAAAATATATTTCCAGCCGAACTTTCAGTTCTAATTTCCCGAGAGTGACAGCATTTATGTTGGTTGTTAATGGGTGAGTAAAACTGAAAGGAGGGCTCGGAGTTGGGATAAGGAAAAGCATTAATAAAGACAAAAAATTTGAAAATTATGGACTGTTTCCATTCATGAAATAGTGAAGTGGGTTATAAAGTCAGAAAGGTAGATTGGGACCACTCTATAAAAGTTAAGAACCTAAGGGTAAGGAATTCGGAATTCATTAATTAGATAGTAAGGGCAATAAAGATTTCTAAACTGAAGATGAGGACCATGAGGACCACTAATGAGTGAGATAGATCAGAAAGATGACATGCAAGGCAAGGAGACCAGTGAGGTAGATACTGCAATAGTCCAAACCTGGAGGAATGACAGGAGAAGGAATGGACAGATGAGATAGCTATTTCAGATGAAGAGTGAAGAGAATGTGGCAACTGATTATGGAAAGAATTAGGGGAAGAAAGAGTTAAAAATGTTTCTGATGTCTCAGCTAAAGAAATGGTAACATTATTGGTGCCAATCACAGAAATGCGGATGTCTGAAGATGCAAACTTATAACCTAGCCCTTGGTTCTATCCTTGGCACAGTATCCAGCAGAGTACGTGAGTAAATCTCATTGGTTTCAAAGGCTTATTAGTCACAGACGTATATTCTTTAATATATTTTTATTGATTTCAGAGAGGGAGGGAGAGATAGAAATATCAATGATGAGAGAGAATCATTGATCGGCTGCCTCCCGCAATCGATTGAGCCCGTAACCCAGACATGTGTACTGACCAGGAATCAAACCATGACCTCTTGGTTCATAGGTTCACACTCAACCACTGAGCCACACCGGCCGGGCCATATATATTCTTGGTACTTTGGTATAAAACTTTAGCAGGTGTCCCAAATATATATTGCCTTCAAGGAGCTAACTTTGCATATTTATTACCTCATTAGCCTCTCCGTTTAAAAAAAAAAAACAACTCCTGAATTGCCAATTTAGTGGAAAAGCCATGTCCCTGTGCCAAAGTTTAATAATATATATATTAATAATCGGGCCATATATATTCTTGGTACTTTGGTATAAAACTTTAGCAGGTGTCCCAAATATATATTGCCTTCAAGGAGCTAACTTTGCATATTTATTACCTCATTAGCCTCTCCGTTTAAAAAAAAAAAACAACTCCTGAATTGCCAATTTAGTGGAAAAGCCATGTCCCTGTGCCAAAGTTTAATAATATATATATTAATAATATATATTCCCCCTAGTTCAAAAAATAAAAATAAAACCCTAAAACACGTGTTTTGCTCATATCAAAAAATGCTGTATGTTTTTATGACATGATTTGTTAAGAGATTTCCCCTAACTTATAAAATTTTCTCCACTCAACGTCTCTAAAAAGTAGGCAATCTAATTATCATATGAGATTCTCAGTGAATAAATTGTGTAAGTTTAACGCAGTTTCTTTTAATTTTTAAAAATATAGAAATCTGCTAGAGCAGTGGTTCTCAACCTTCCTAATGCCGCGACCCTTTAATACAGTTCCTCATGTTGTGGTGACCCCCAATTTCATTGTTACAAATTGAACATAATTAAAGCATAGTGATTAATCACAAAAACAATATGTAATTATATATGTGTTTTCCGATGGTCTTAGGCGGCCCCTGTGAAAGGGTCGTTCGACCCCCAAAGGGGTCGCGACCCACAGGTTGGCGACCCACAGGTTGAGAACCGCTGTGCTAGAGCTTTTTCATTTTCCAGACACCATTACAAGTATAAATTCTTATAAATGTGCTAATGTCAAATTACAAAACCATGTCATGTATTGATTTCAAGACAAACAATTCTGTCCACAACTTTATGCCCATAGAATGAATTATTTCAAGAATATGACATATTTTTAAAAGGGCACTTTTTATAGTTAGGAAAAGAAAGTTGTGAGCCATCAGATACTAAATGATCAAAAAATAAAGTTTTAATAACGTAAAATAGTGACCATTTTTAAGTCCTTATAATTATTGGTTATTTTTACATAATGGGGCTAAATTTAGCAAATCAGAAAAAGATGAGATGTCTAATCACTCTAGTAAACAAAGAAAAACAAATATCAATTAAGTTATAATTTAAAATGTGCTATACTCAAGCTGGCAAAATGAGCTAAAACTAGTCAAAACCAGGCCTCTATTTAAATTTGGATAACTATTGCCAGATGGCCTCCAAAAATAGTGCACCACTTTATACTCCTCTCAAAAATGTAATATGTTTTCCCACACATTCCAACACTTTTCATTCACTTTACACTATTATCAAAACATCACTTAACAGCTATTTATTGGGCACATATGAAAGGTGTTAGAGACACAATGTTAAATGACAACAACAATACACAACACAAACAAGACACAGCCTCTGTCCTCAGGAAGCACACTCCAATCAGACAGCAAATAATCAATCATACAAATAATGTAAAGCAGCATCTGTGAAAAAATTAGAAACAGAAACTACATAGGACCTCTAAAAACACATATTAAGGGATTTAGCCTACCCATGGAGCACTTCGCTGGAAAAATGATCTAAGGAAGAGTAAAAAAATGAGGGGAAGGAGCAGGAAGTTTTCTTGCCAAGGGAAGCAACTGGTCCTTATAGTGGGAGTTAAGTATGGATTCATCTGTACAGATTTATGTAATCTGAGAGGTGAAAGTAGAATTGCTTTGTGGTCTGAACTGGCATTCTATGAATGATGCTAAAATTATTTTATATAAGCCCTGGATACATCTCTATGAGTTGTGTGGTTATATTCTTTGCCATTTTTCAAATGGGACTTTGGTCATTTGTGTATTGATTTGTAAGAGCTCTTTTTATATTAAGGAAAATATTACTTTGTCACATGTTGCAAATACTTTCACTGCTAGTGGTTTATCTTCTGATTATTGTATTTTTTCTGATTATTTAATTTTGAGTTGTTAAGTTTATGACTTGTCCTTGAATGTTTATAGATTTCATATCTAGAATAATAGACATTCCCTATTAGACTAAAAAAAAAAAAAAGAAAGAAAGAAAAAAGCCAACAAAACAAAATATCTCAATGTACAGAATCATTTTGGTGTGTTCTGATGTAATGTCTAAGGTACAGAATCAAATTCCTATTACTTTTGTTACTAATTCATTTCCTCCACTAATGATTATAGGTGCAGCCTTTAGTATATACTACATTTCCACAGCATTTCCTGCTTATAAATGGAATTCTTTTTACTCTTCTATTGACTTGTCTGCATATTCAAGCATAAGCATAAACTGCTTTATGTACTATGAAATGTAGTATCTGATAACATTCACTCTTCTCCTCCCACCATTTCTTTTTTTTTTAACAAGGAATTTCTTATGTTGATTTTTCCATATGGACTCTATAATCAGTAAGTCTAATAAAAAAAAGAAATGAAAATTCTATTTGCATTTTTGGGCAGATCACATTACATTTATATATAGATAATTGTCATTTTATAATATTGACTGTTCCTATTCCAAACCAGGAAATGTCTTTCCATTTATTTAAACCACTTTTATGACTCTCTGTGTAGTTATAAATTCTTCTTTTTATAAGTTTTGTACATTCCTGTGTAAGTATATTCCTAGGTATTTTATCTTTTAAATTTTTATTTTATTTTTTGCTATCTTTAATATACATTTATTATATTTTCTTTCTTAATAGTTTTCAAGTGGCTGTTGTTTATGCATTGGAAAGCAAAAATTTTTATGTAGTTTTGTAACAGGCCAATAAAACATTTTTATTATTATAATAGGTATTTTTTAGATTGCCTTGAGTTTTCCAATTACACAAATAATGCTCATTTTGCCACTCCTTTCTAGTTTTATTTTCATTATAAAAATATGAAATATTTTCATAAAAACAAATATGTTATGATGTGTTTATACATACTATAGATGTATGTGTCTATGCGTGTGTTATGCAATCTAATATAACTTAAGTATTAAAGGAAACATCACATAAATAAGAAATTTGGACAAGACCAATCCTGAGATCCATGTCAGACTTCTCTATCAGATCTCATTCCTCTGTCTTCTAAAACGGGACTCACAAAAAGTGTGCTGTTTTAGAAATCATTTCAACCCTGAAGTCCTAAAGATAGTCTCATATGTTTTCTCTTAAAAGTGCTATCTGTGATTTATCACTCTTTATTTTACCTGAAGTTGATTTTTAGGAATGATATGAAGAAGGTATTTAATTTCATTTTTATACATGTGGAAAACCAGGTGCACCATCACATATTTCTGAATAGTCAACTACCTCTACTGGTCTGCAATGGCACCACGGTTAGCCCTCAGGTTTCCATATATAACACTAACCCTATTCACACTCTGCATTGTATTCTTTTGCTCTAACTCTCTATATCTGCATCAATGTCGAAATGTCTTAACTACCATAGTTTCATAATAGTCCTTGATCTCCATAGTAGTCCAAGATTCACAGATGATTCTCCTCCCCGTCTTCCTCTGTCTTTGCCTCCATCTTCATCTATTCCTTTTCCAATATTTTGGCTGTTTTGGGGCAATTTGCATCTATATATAAATTTTGGAAATACTTTGCCAACTTCCATAAGAGAAGCTGTGATGGTATATTTATTGCAATTTCCAGGAACCTCAAGTTTCCAGGAACCTCAAGTTTCCAGGAACCTCAAGTCATTTTTTAAGTTTTTTAAAAATATACTTTTATTGATTTTAGAGGAAAGGAGAGGGAGAGGGAGAGGGAGGGAGGAGAAAGAGAGAAAAAGAGAGAGAGAGAGAGAGAGAGAGAGAGCGAGAGAGAGAGAGAGAGAGAGAAACGTCAATGAGTTGCCTCCTGTACAGGGGGCTGAGCCTGCAACCTAGGTAGATGCCCTGACCAGGAATCGAACCCATGACCTTTGAGTGTACGGGATCATGCTCAATCAACTGAGCCATACCAGCCAGGGATAATTTAATGCATTTCAATAGGGGAATAGAGTTTCCTATATTTTGTTGGATTTATTCCTAAGTACTTTGTGTTTTCTATTTACTAGAGTAAATAATATCCTTTTTTAAAGTGATATTTTGGATTTTTGTTCTGACATTTGATTTTTGTATATTTATCTTCTATCCAATAATCTTACTAAACTCATCAATTAATTCCATACTTTACTTGTACATTCTATCATGTTTTTATGTAGGCAATCATATCATTTGCAAATTAAAATACCTTTGTCTTCCACTCTCATCCTACACTTTTTATTTTTTCTGTCATGCTGTCTTTCTTTGGACCCCCAATACATAACAGAAGCAGGTATAGTGAGACCCTTGTTTTTTCCTTTGTAAAAGCAATTTCTAATATTTCACCATTAAGAATGATGTTTCCCATTAACTTTGGTAAATATATGAGTAAATTTTATTTTATTGGACTTTTTCTGTATCTACTGAGATGGTGTAGTTTTTACCTTTAATCTTTTAGTGTGGGGATTAAGATTTTAAAATAATAAACATGTGACTTTTGTTATCCTGATCTAAAAGGCAACTCTGGTCCCTTATATTACCTTTGTTTATTAATACATTGCTATTTTATTTGAAGGTCTTCTTAACATTTCTATATCATTTTCAGATAAAAACTGCTGTAATTTTCCTTCTTATAATTGTCCTTTTCTAATTTCTATATTACATTAATATTAGCCTCAAATAATGAGTTGGGGAATGTTCTGTCATTTTCTAGAAAAATTAGATTAATATCAATATTATTTATCTCTAAACCAATTCCTATGTCTAAATCCGGTGTTTTCTTTGGGAAAGTGCTGATTCAATTTCTTTAATCATAGAGCTTTATGTTCTCAGATTTTCTTAAAATTTTTTATTTAATTTGTTGTTATATTTTCTTCATCCAAAGATATGCTTTTTTAAAACTAATTTGAGAGAGAGAGAGAGAGAGAGAGAGAGAGAGAGAAACATTTACATTGATGAGAGAGAGAGAAAGAAAGAAACATTTACATTGATGCGAGAGAGAAACATAGATCAGTTACCTCCTGTACATGCCCTGACTGGGGATCAAATCCTCAACTTAGGTATGTACCCTGACAGGGAATTGAACCCCCTACCTTTTGGTGTATGGGATGATGCATCAGCCAGGGATCCCCTGTTCTTAATTTGTTGCCATGAAAATATTTCGTATATTAGTATCTTTTCAATATCTTTGTCATCTGTATTATGCCTCCTTTGCTCATTTCTAATATGGTTGAATTGTGAACTTTTTTATCGATCTTATATTTGTCAATTGTATTTACCTTTTAACAGATCTAATTTTAGCTTTGGTCTTCAATTTTATTGCATTTTTCTTTTATTGTTTCCTACTCTTTGTGATTTCTTCCTTTTGCTTTTTGTTGTTATTTTTCTAACTTCTTAATTTGAAAACTTAGGTCATTAATTAAAATGAATAATTAATTAATTTTACCCAATATTAAAAGGGTTATTTTACTTTTGGTTGGAATTCACAAAAAGGACTAAAATATTTGTGGCCCTAAAGAAAAGAGGATATGATATGTATAATAGATATAATATATAGAGAACAAAAAAGAAAAATATACCACATATATATTACATATATATGTGGTATATATTTATATAACAAAACAATTTCAAATACCCACAAAATATTTGTACAAAAGAACAACTTATTATTTTGCAATGGATTGCATCCAGGATTTGTGTCTAAAAGTTCTTCACAAATATGAGGACAGAAATTATTTTTCTAACTTCTTAATTTGAAAACTTAGGTCATTAATTAAAATGAATAATTAATTAATTTTAGTAAAAGCTTACCCAGTATTAAAAGGGTTATTTTACTTTTGGTTGGAATTCACAAAAAGGACTAAAATATTTGTGGCCCTAAAGAAAAGAGGATATGATATGTATAATAGATATAATATATAAAGAACAAAAAAGAAAAATATACCACATATATATTACATATATATGTGGTATATATTTATATTTATATAACAAAACAATTTCAAACACCCACAAAATATTTGTACAAAAGAACAACTTATTATTTGCAATGGATTGCATCCAGGATTTGTGTCTAAAAGTTCTTCACAAATATATGAGGACAGAAATATATGATTCAAGAACAGACCATCTTTCATGCTAAAATTAAAAGATTACTCTTTAGCAACTCAAATGTGACTTCCTATGTAACACTAGCTTAGAGTTAATGTGTTATATGATAGGGTTACTCAGAGTGTGGTCTGTGCCCTGGCTGCCATTAGGTGAACTCTTTTTTATGGAAATATACCATCTGTATTCTGGCATAGCTCCTTATCACATCACAACCATATTTTGAATAGCAAGGTCATTTACTGAGCAATTACTGAGAAAATAAAATTTAATGGCAAGAACTTCACTACATACACTATAGTAAATTCTAGATGTTAAATGGCTAGAAGGAAAGGAGAGAGAAGAAAATATAAAACAACTGGACAAAAATGTGTTCCCCTAATTTTATAATGAGGAAGCCCTTCTAATTGCAAAAAGCTATAGAAGAAATAATAAAGAAAATATGGGATTTGACTACTAAAAATATCTATTGGTCAAAAACATTAAAAAACAAGATTAAATTAACTAAGAGGAAATCTTAACAATATATTTGATCAAAAAGTATGTCCTTAATATCAAACAAAAAAATGCTAAAAAATTAATCTCTATTAACTTCAGTTTCCTCATCTGTAAACAGACAATAACAATACTTAGCTCAAGATTTTCATGAGATTGGATTAGATAAGGACACCCAGTATTTAGTGCAATGCCTGCTGATAACAGAAGACATTAGTTTTGCTAGATAGACTTTAACAACCTAACAAATATATTTTAAGACTTCAAAATTATGGTGTAAATGTGCGGTAAAGAGTTAACTCCATGAGTTTGGGTGGTCCAAAACCTCCACATTCCAAAGAAAGGTCTGGTCCTTGCTTGGCCCTGGGAGGTAACCTTTAAGCTTCTGGATAGCCTGCCTGGTAGGAGTATCTTTGTTTATGTGGTTAGTTTATACAAGCAATGTCACTTGAGGGGAGGACTTGAGCCAACTTGACCTCTGAGGCGGATGGAGACTGAAGGCCTGCCTTGTGGGTGGTCAGTCAGGCCTACATGACCAAACTCTAGTAAAAACCCTAGATACCAGGCTCAGGTTGGCTTCTCCGGTTGGCAATCCTCTGTGCATGTTTTCACACACTGTGGTTGGGAGCGTTCAGCACTGTCTGTACAAGTGCAACGGGCAAGGGCAAGTAGAAGCTTGTGCCAGGTGTCTCCTGGACCCTGCCCCCTGCCTTTTTCCTTTGCTGATTTTTATCTACATCTTTTTGCTATAATAAACCATAATTATGAGTTAAACTGATTTGCTGAGTTTTGTGAGTCCTTTAGTAAATCATGGAACCTCAGGGTGATCTTGGGGACATTCTTCTCCAACACCATAATCCAACTAACTGCAGTTAATATATTAATAACAAATTGTGGCTTAAAATCAAAGGAAAATTTCTTTCTCCAACAAATTGCTGCTCATCAAGATCATATAAAATATATAAAATGTAGTGAGTGTGTATATGTATGCACTCAACAAACCCTGTCAAATTCATGAATATTTTAATTTATAAAAAAAGTTTTAGTCTTTATCACAGTAAATTGCACTCAACAAACCCTGTCAAATTCATGAATATTTTAACTTATAAAAAAAAGTTTTAGTCCTTATCACAGCAAATTAATGAAGATCTCATTCCTATTTCATAAGTATAAAAACACTCAACACCAAATAAAATATTCCATTCTTGAAATTTTGGGTTCCAAGAAAAATAATCACTTCCCAAACCTATTGTTTAAAAAGAAAAATAATTTTGAAAGGGAAACATAAAACATTGGTAAAAATCATTTATTTCTGCCCTAGCCAGTTTGGTTCAGTGCACAGATCATCGGTCCATGGACTGAAATGTCTCCAGTTCCATTCCAGTCAAGGGCATGCACCTCAATCCCCTGCCCAAGCTGGGGTACTTGCGGGAGGCAACCAGTCGATGTGTCTTTCTCACACCAAAGTTTCTCTCTCTATCTCTCCCTCCCCGTTTCACTCTGTCTAAAAAATCAACGGAAAATATTCTCAAGTCAGGATTAACAACAACAAAAATCATTTAATTCTCTTCTTTTGCTATGATTCTAACTAACATTTTTAATATAACTTCATTAAGGTATTTTAAATTGATAAATTCCAAAGGGAAAAATTTGATACATTTTTGCTGACATTATTTAAGATTCCTTTGAAATAGTAAAAGAAGGATTTTTTGTTCTCTTTGATAACTCAAATTCTCACCCCTTGGTGGCCCATATTGATTTTTCCCATATTGATTTTCCCAGCTATATATGGCGTTGCTCTGGGAATTTCTAGAAATGAAATTCAATACAACAAACAATCAATTTAGAAATATTTCATGTGTGATTATAAAGGTATCCTTGAATTGACAAGTTTAAATGGAATCATTCTGCCATTTTAAAATTATGGGTGCAGAATTATATGATCCACTTTTCTGATCCATATAGGGAACTATAGGGGAAGAAGTAATAACAAAACAAAAAACAAAAAGGGAAAGAAATCCTAAAAGAAAGAAACCAAGAATTTAACAGTTTTACTTAAGGAATTAACTCTTAATTACACCTCTAATTAAAAGAGCTCTATATTTTCCCCATTTTCTGATTAATGCCATAAGTATTTAGTTATCTTTTTTCTCTTCAAAAATAGATGATAGATAGATAGATAGATAAATAGATAGATTTATTTATCTAGATAGATAGATAGATAGATAGATAGATAGATAGATAGAATTGTTTTTTCAATATTCAATACTCGCATCTTTCTAAATCAAAAGAGCTCGCCCGGCCAGCATGGCTCAGTGGTTGAGCATCCACTTTTGAACCACGAAACCAGAAGATGGTGGTTTGAGTCCTGGTCAGGGCACATGCCCAGGTTGCGGGCTCAATCCTCAGCAGGGGGTAGGGGGTGTGCAGGAGGCAGCCGATAGATGATTCTCATCATTGATGTTTCTATCTCTCTCCTGCTCCCTTCTTCTCTGAAATCAATAAAAATATATTTAAAAAAATAAAACAAAAGAGCTCAATTGATATGTTTGTGTGGGTGTATACACAGGATTCATAGATATAATGATCTAACATCTATGGAAACTTTTCCTGATATATATATATATGTATATATTAACATTCTCTTTTCTTTTTTTCCATTTTTTAAACACTTTTTAAATTAAATTTATTGGGGTGACATCTATAATAATAAAAGTATAATATGCTAATTAGACTGGACAAACTTCCCGACGAAGCCGGGGCTGCGAGGGAAGCCTGGGTCCCGGGTGCCTGCTGGCGGCCAGAAGGAAGCCCAGGTCCCGGATGCCAGAGGGAAGCCAGTGCCAGCAGCTGGGGGAATTTCGTGCAATGGGCCTCTAGTTGGTTAATAAGATTATATAGGTTTCAAATGTACATTTCTATGATACATGATCTGTATATTGCATTATGTGCTGACCACCCAAAGTCAAATCTTCTTCCATCACCATATATTTGACCCCCCTTTGCCCTTTACCCTCCCTGGTGGTCTAGTGGCTAGAATTCAGTGCTTTCACCCACATTTTTCCTTTCATTGTGCATTATGTCTTACATTGAATTTATGTAGATGAACTCCCTCCTGTTTATTTATTTATAAAGATACCATTATTCTCACTGCTATTGTCTCCTAATATCTAGCATCAAGAAAGCACTAGTCTCGCCCAGCCAGTGTGGCTCAGTGGCTGAGTGTCGACCCATGAAACAAGATGTCATGGGTGTGATTCCTGATCAAAGCACATGCCTGGGTTGCTGGCTTGATCCCCAGTGCGGGGCATGCAGGAGGCAGTCAATCGATCTTTCTCTCTCGTTGATGTTTCTATCTCTCTATCCCTCTCTCTTTCACACTCTCTAAAAATCAACAAAAACATATTTTAAAAAAGCACTAATCTCTTGCCCTAACTGGTTTGGCTCAGTGGATAGAGCGTCGGCCTGCGGACTGAAGGGTCCCAGGTTTGATTCCGGTCAAGGGCATATACCTTGGTTGTGGGCACATCCCCAGTAGGGAGTGTGCAGGAGGCAGCTGAATTGATGTTTCTCTCTCATCAATGTTTCTAACACTCTATCCCTCTCCCTTTCTCTCTGTAAAAAATCAATAAAAAATATATTTTAAAAAAAGCACTAATCTCTACTTTCACGACAAATACTCTTACTTACTAGTAAGGAGAACTTTTAGCAATGAAGTAGCTCAACATATATCACATGTCCTGGTCTTAATCCATCAAGCATTACACATACCTTTGGCACATCTCTATTGATTTTGGGTACAGTTCTATAAAAGTCAAGTAAAATAATATTTTACTACCATTTTAGCCATTCCAACCTGAGTTCCTGGTCATAAAGCAATGTTTCTACTACATAAAGTTGAAGTGGCCTTTCCTTAAATCATATCATTTAGTTTCGTGTTTAAGTAGCTGTAGGTTCTTGACCAAGCCTTACATGTTAATAAAGTAACATGTATCGTGGCTGGTTCCTTTAATACATTTAAGAATACAACAGCGAGTGAATAAAGTTATTTTACATATCTGTTTTTAAAAAGTAAAATAACTTTTGAAAGTAAACCTACTATTCAGGGTACTTGACAAAATCATTTAACATCTGTGGTATAAAAATGTATTCAGATTGTTTGTATATCAAGCTGTTAATGCATGGCTTAATAGTGAAAATTATAAGTATTCAGAAACGTGCCTTTAATTTATAATTATATTTATGATTAATTTGCATTTATTGTCTTAAAATTTTTTAATGATAACTTTTTTCTTGCCTTTAAACATTATTCTCAATATTTACATTCTAATGATGCACATAGTTTTTCTTGGTACGATTAAATTAAAATATCTTTAAATTATAAAAACTGTTTTGGAATTAAAATTCTAAATCCTATCATATGTGGGATGCAATACTGAATGAGGTTATTGCATTGCATATTAAAGTCTATCTCCTTTTTTTTTCTTTTCTGAATAACAAACTTGCATTCTAAAGCACTCAACTGAACACTCAAAGCATACCTACACATTTAAATAGTCACATCAAAAATTGATCACCATTGATAATGTCTTGGACTAGGTTATAAGCACACAGGTATATTCAATTTTTGATAATTCACTGAGCTGTATAATTATGTCTTGATTATTTTCCTATACTTCATTTACCTGATTAAAAAGGTGGGTTTTTTTTTTAATCAAACACTGTTATATCCTATATAAGTTGTCTTCTAAGCTTTCTTACATCAATCAAGCATAACTTTACTCCATTGTCTACATAGTCCAGGCACATAATGAAAATGAAGTGAGCCGGACGTCTGATAGGAGAGTGCTGTAGCCTGCGATGAGCTAGGAAAGATGGGCCCAGTCTGCGGGGTACAGACGCTACTCAGCTCCAAGGAATGGTTGCCATATGGGACTGTGGGTCTAGTGTTGCCAAGTCTGGAATTTCAATTTTTTATGTCAAATTTATACTTTTTAATGCTGGCAACTGATTCACTTTTATAAACACCATCAGCCAAACTAAATATGTCTTTGACCAAATAAGCCGCCATAATGATCACCTACTTCCCTGAGAAGGACCTCACTAAATCTGAGTCCAATTAAAATACTTTTCATTTGTACTGCTGATGCTGTGACCGTGTAGGAAAGCCAACAGTCAACATTCAGTCTGATTTCCTAACTCACAATATGTATACTATTATATACTGACTGTAAATATGTGCATAGTCCTCATGACACAGATGTTATCCCCATTTTACTGATGAGTGATTTAGGGCCCAAAAGTAGCAAACAGATAACAAAGAAATTCACAATGGAATGGCCTGCGTTAGATGACTTGAGTTCAAATCCTTCCTCCAACACTTACTGTTTTTATAACTTTGAAAAGGTAAATTAACTTCCCTAGAGCACATAGAAATGTGCCTGGCACATAGTAAGTGCTATATAAGTGTTACTATTAATAATTATTTATTGTTATTATTAATATTATCTGTAAAATGAGATGCTTTCTTTTTATTCGTTTTAAATGAACTAATTGATGTCAAGTGCTTAGATTCTGCCTGAGACATAGTTAATGCTGTTACATGTTAATTATGTATCCAGTTTAATTCTCTTTCAAATACATTATCCCTAAATCATGAAGATTAATTCCTTTACTCTGTGTCGGGCAATATTAAACATTGGTACCATTATAGACTAGAAGTATTTAAACTTGTTCAAAGTGTTTTACTTAGATTTTTAAATAATACACAGCTTTGTAGTGCCATGATTATTGCAATGTTTATTTCATTTGAAAATGTGTAGTGAAATCAATCATATGCCATGTAATTACTGTCCTGATGAGCATTTTAATAATGTAATAAAATGTTATTCAACCTATCAGGAATGGTTACAATATTCAGAGGACACTTTCTAAATTTAGAAGGTCTTCTCCACCTCTTCTTATTTCCCTGATTTTTTAAAAGCTTGAGCCCAAAGGAAAAAAATATATATGCTCCCTGGCCAGGTGGCTCAATTTCCCATCAGAGCACACACCCAGGTTGTGGGTTAGATACCCAGTTGGCGCATACAGGAAGCAACCGATCGGTGTATCACTCCCACATCAATGTTTCTCTCTCTCCCTTCCTCTCTCTCTAAAATCAATAAAAACATATCCTCAGGTGAGGATTAAAAAACAAAGAAAAACCTATGCAAGTAACTCAATAACTCAAATTGTAAAGTCCTGCTACCGTAGCCAGAATTTTTACTTACTTGTGACCCATTTCATGAGCAATTGTAAATGCAAGATTCAGACCATTGTCTTCAGCAATAATACATTTCCTCTTTTCACTACACATTCCACTCAAATAAGCTATACCTAGAAAACACAAACATTAATGATCATGTGTCAGAATTAAAATGCAAATACTTATGCTAGGTACTAATAGAAGAAACAAAAAGTGAAGAAACAAAAAAATATGTCAACGTTAAAATATAATATCTAGCCTTTATAAGTGGAATTTTAGGGGGAAATGCACATGTATAAGTTACTCATAAACTGATTATTTAATCAATTATCCAATTCTCAAAAGGCATACTATAAAAATACACTTATAATGACCACTTTTCATTGTAATTTAAGATAAATGAACAGTAGCAACTTAGAAATGTAAACAAAAAAAGCAACAATTATGTTAAATATTTTTCAATTCTTGTAAAGAACCTAGTCTCAAAGAAATATCCTAAAATAAAATAAACTACATATAGGATATTCTTGTACTTACATTTATATTTTGAGTTAATAAATTTTGAAATTTAATATTGTGGAATACCATTTTAATTAATATGACAAAAACTATCTGTGGCCCTAGCTGGTTTGGCTCAGTGGATAGAGCATCAGCATGGGAACTGAAGGGTCCTGGGTTCCATTCAGGTCAAAGGCACATGCCTGAGTTGCAGGCTCGATCACCAGCAGGGGGCATGCAGGAGGCAGCCAATCAATGATTCTATCTCATCATTGATGTTTCTATCTTTCTCTCTCTCCCTTTCTCTCTGAAATCAATAAAAATATTTTTATTTTAAAACTATCTGTGATATTTGGAAAATTTATAATGTTTCCTCAAAAATTTCTTGGCTAATAAGATGATCCAACTGAAGAGTGTATAATACTGAAATATTATTTAAGATAAAACCTCTGGCAAGATATTTGATCTTTTGGTTTAAATTATCAGTAAAGATGATAATATCTGAAATCATTTATAACTCTTTAGTCAAAGATTGATGTGCTATTTTACCAACTCAGATATATCCTTGAATAAATATCATTTAACACAAGGGACTGAAATATTCTAAATGTAAATTTTACTGCATTTTCACAAAATTATTTAACAAAAATTATTAAAATAATATCTAGCTTTATTGAAGTCACTGTATATTCTCTAATTCTCATATCTTTATAAAACACATTTAATCTTATTATAAAATTATAAAGGCCTGAACAGGCAAAATGATTTCCCAAATATCACATGACTACTAAATATGATAGAACGGGTGTTTGAACCCAACTTTGAATTGATCTATCAGCCAACATGTATTTTGCTTCTGATAACAATCTAGAGCAGAGTTGCCTCTAGTTAAA
The DNA here is from genome assembly GCF_000412655.1 of Myotis brandtii. Taxonomy (NCBI): domain Eukaryota; kingdom Metazoa; phylum Chordata; class Mammalia; order Chiroptera; family Vespertilionidae; genus Myotis; species Myotis brandtii. The sequence continues at coordinate 3,069,405 of NW_005357764.1, read as the reverse complement.
GATGGTTAGCTGGCTGCTTGTGAGTTTTCTCCTCCTTGCAGAAACTTTAAATATAATGGTAAGAAATAATTAAATTTAAATAAAAGAATAAATCAACTTGCCCATATTTGGGAAAAAATAGAAAACTCATGGAAGAATATGAATAGATTTAGTGAAGCCACAGCCAAATGGCAGGAGAGAAGGAGTTTATGAGGGAGGTAGAACTCCACAGAGGCTCAAGATCTGAGGCACACAGGTTTGAGGAGAGGCATTGTTGGAGGGTTGAAAATGGACATTAATTAAAAATATATTTTAAATCCTCTACTACTCATTCAAAACCTTCATACAGAATGTGAAGGCCTGGTATTCACTAGCCTATCAGGGAAATGAGATATAGTATAAACATGTTATTTTAAAAATATAACTACAGAAAAAACTGAGATTAAATATACATATAGATGTGTTTTTTCTCTAAATATTTATAAGTAAAAATAGATTTTATAGAAATTTTAAATCTACAAATAGATTAAATTACTTCCTTATGAATGTATAAGTGGATGGATGGATAATGGATAAATGGACAGATGATAAGCCCTACTAGTTCATTTTGCTTATTTAAGGCAATTGAAAGTACTCCAGAGTTAAATCAAGATAAAGTAAGAAGGAAAGATGGAGGTAGTGATAAATGGGGAGGGGTTGGGGAAGTGAGAAGAGAAGGAAGAGAAAAACATATTCTTTATTTAGTTTCATTAAACAACAAATGAAATAAAGCCTTTAAAAATTCTTAAACATAATATGAATTTTAAGAGAGCTAAGTCATGTACTTATTGATACAACAAAAAATGGAAAATGAAGATTTAGGAATTAATTGAACTTGTGTCATAAGTGAAGAAAAGAAGAAAGAAAGGAGGGAGGGAGAGAAGGAAGGTAAAAGGAAAGTATTTCCTTATCAATAGAGTATTAAAATTCTCATGAGCTTTAAAAAAAATTTTAAAGATGTAGTTTGAGATTAAAATTCCTACAAAAGTACTAAATTAAGCTAAACTGTAATTAGCATGCCAATAACCACAATTTGGTACAAAATTCCCTTAGGATGCTTATATATTTCACCACTTTTTTCACCACAACTAAATATCATCACCATATCCTATATAATAAAAGCTTAATATGCTAAGTGTCCGACTGTTCGTTCGACCATTCAACTGGTCGCTATGAGACGCACTGACCACCAGGGGACAGACGCTTCAACCAGTAGGTTAGCTTGCTGCTGGGGTTCGGCTGATCAGGACTGGGCAAGATGGGCCAGACACACCCTGGAGCCCTCCCGTGGTCCCTCCCCGGCCTCAATAGTGCACCGGTGGGGTCCCTCAGCCTGGCCTGCACCCTCTCGCAATCAGGACCCCTCGGGGGATGTTGGAGGGCCAGTTTTGACCCGATCCCCACAGGCCAGGCCGAGGGACCCCACTAGTGCATGAATCCATGCAGCAGGCCTCTAGTGCAGTATAAAGTACACACACACACACACACACACACACACACACACAATATTTTTCTGTAATTTTACTACATTGGCTAGGATTTCCAACATACTGGTAAAATATATCTATGATATTGAGCTCCTTGTTTTTCCTGCTTACTTAAATAGAAATGTTTACAGTTTCACAATAGAGTATGATTGCTATAGGACTTTCTTAGATATAGCTTGTTAAGAAAATTACTTTATGATATTCTTGTATGTCTCAGTGAAAAACAGGGGACATTATCTGATGCATGGGTCAAAAGTGGATGGGAGTTGAATAGTATTTTTTGGAAAAGAAACAAAAGCTTAGAATAATAACTGAGAGAAATGGGAAAGACAGCTGATTAAGTGCTAGTGGAAAACTTAATGTAAATTGATGAGAAAAAAGATGATTCAGCTGGTAGTGAAGGGCATGAGCCTAGAGTAACACTAATATATCCAGTTGTGAATATCCAACCCATTGGCTGAAACAGAGAAGAGTAATATTTGGATTAAATTTGGGCTGAGGTTTTGTAGATCAGTTGTAAAGGAAGAATCAAAAGATATAAGAGTTGGCAGTAAAACTGAACGGGAAAAAAGGAATAGAACTTGTATGACCTATGCTAGAGAAGTTAAGAAGTAAGGTCAAATGGAGCCTGATGATTTGGAGAATAGAATCCAGTTGTCAGGAGAATGAATACATCAGTGAACATTGAAAAAGAACAGACACTTTCCAAAAAAGTATTGAAGATTGTGATAAGAGGGTGGGATTTAGAGGTTGAGGATTTCAGAGGTGAAGTTTCATGACATAATTAGGTATTGCCACGAGAGTAAAGAAGGGTAGAAGTAGAGATCATCAATATTGGGGTCAAAGAACTATTAAGTAGTGTTGAGTGGACTGATTACATGAACATGATCACAATGAACTCAGGAAGGTGGAAAAGGTGGCCAGCATCCATAGGACATGGGCGAGAATCAGTGAGATTAATCTCAGTGACAGTGAGGGATAAGATTATAAAACTCAACAGCTTCTGCTTCACATGAAGAGCTTTCATCTGCAGACAGGAGAGATTTTGTAGGAGTAGGAAGCAAGAAGAATGGAAGAAGAATGCAACAGATGCACAACTTTGGTATCTGCCTGGCATTAGCCTGTGGTAAAGGAGAAGAGAAAGAATGAACAGTGACCTCTCTGGGGCCCTAGATTCCTCAACAGGTTATGGAAATCAATGACTATTGTGTGGCCATGTAAAATATTATGCTGATAAAGGTTATAACTTATAATATGTAAGATATGTATTTATACTATAAAATATGAATTTATATAAAATAATAAATTCAAAAGTGATGAGTACATATTGACATAGGAGTATGATTACAACTAAGTATTTAAAACTATACCATCACATTTTAAGAGAACAAAAAGATTACAAAAATATGCTAACTAGCTAATAGAAATTATATTAGGTGGAGAGATCATAGGTAATTTTCCTCCTCTTTACCCATTTTTCACATTTATGTAAGTATCTATAAATAGTTTATTAATGATAAAATTAAAGACATAAATGTGATAATATGTCGATGAAATGTGAATACTAATAAAATCTCTTAGAGACCAGGGTGTAATTTAACAATCAAAAATGACCCTCTACCGTTATTCTTCTTTTATGTGACTGTTAAGTCTGAATCTTTAAGACTCTGATAAATTTTAACTTCATTGTTCTTACATTTGGCATACCAAGACTTTCTTTGACTTCAAAATTATGGAGAATGAGTGTAACCATGACTAATTTAAATGACTTGCATTATTCTGTTTAAAAGCCCATGCTTTTCAGTCCCTTTCCAAAACCCACATGTTTCCTATTATAATAAAGGGTAGAGGTTAGAAGAAGAAAGGATTCAATATAGCTGTTATTTAAAGATAGATGTAATACAGACCCTTTTTAAAGCACTCTTTTAATAGAAAAAAAACTGGAAATATACAGGAAATCAAAATAGCCTTGAAATATTTCTCACCTAAAAATTAATCAAGTCATGCAGGAGTGTACAGGATCTCTCATTTGAAAACTAGTGCACTATCCTAGGACATGCTAGATATGCCTGATCAAGATGATCAAACCCCTAAAACCATGCAGGATGCATGTTACAATAATGGACTAATTGGGAAATCAGAGTTTTTATGTGATCAGATGGATGTATCCTAACAAAAGTCAGTCAGTCATCCAGGTTCAGAACTGTTGCTTTTAACCACTAGCTAGACTACTTGAGTTTAAAATCCTTGCTCTCCTAGCACAGTCCTAGGTAAGTTATTTGCTAGTATCCTATGACTGCACAGTATGAGCTATTTATCTCTGAGTTCTACTATTACTTGAGACCTAATGGAACAAGTAATGTAATAGGGGACAGGTGCAGAAGGTACAAAGATGAATACATGCTAATTGTGTCTTCAGAAGCATGAGTCAGAACAATACTCATTCTAAAATGTGATCAAGACATACAGATGTACATAGGATATTATGGGAGAATAAAAAGAGACATCTGATATAGAAAAATCAAAGTGCTTTTAGAAAAGAGAACAGGCCCAGACAGTGTGGCTCAACGGTTGAGCGTTGACCTAAGAACCAGGAGGTCGAGGTTCGATTCTTGGTCAGGGCACATGCATGGGTTGCAGGCTCGGTTCCCAGTGTGAGGCGTGCAGGAGGCAGCCAATAAATTATTCTCTCTCATCATTGATGTTTCTATCTCTCTCTCCCTCTCCTTTCCTCTCTGAAATCAATAAAAATATATTTTAAAAAAGAAAGAAAACAGCTAGTTGTTATCGCAGAATGGGCAGAGAATAGCCAGGGAAAGGCAGTGGAAACTGGGGGTAGGAGTGATTCCTGAACAAAAGACTGAACAGGAAAAAGGGTGAGGAGATGCTTAAGAGAGTTGATGTCACCCAGAGAGGAGTAGCTTAGGTTCTTTACAGGTGCAAGCCACGTAATGCATCTCTGCATCAACACTGTATTTAGCACATTCTCGATTAAGAGTGTGTTAAAGGAATTACATAGATTAAATCTTCTGAAACAAAGATTAATGTAAGATGTGATTCAATGCAGGACCTTGAAATGGCAATTTTGAAGAATTTCATCCACTAATTTAAAAAAATATATAGAATTATTAATGATGGTGCCCAGACAATATGAAAACCATTTACATGATTACATTCAATTTGGATTTTAAACATATTTTAAAATAACTTGCATCACTAGTTTGTTAATTATCTGTCTCTGTTCCATTAAAATACAAGATGATGATCTAGTAATATAAAAGTACAATTATACAAGTTATGAGTTTACTATCATGTAGTTATATATTTTAAAAACAGGCTTCCGGTTTCTTCTAAATGTTTGACAAATCTATAACATTCTTAACAGTACTGTTTCTATGAACATTAAAAAAATGTGACTTCTAACAAAAAGAAACATTAGTTTAATAAACAGTACAGTGAATTTCTGTAGTCAAATAGTGCAAATATTTTATACACATTAAAATGTTATTTATGTGTTCCTGCTTCATGGTAGACTGAGCATCCTTTTGTGTAATATACAAAAATTTTAATGCATAGTAAGATTGAAGAAAAAGAATTCCCAAGTATAAAAATAAAGCTTAAAACTCAAAATATGGAGTATCAAGATCATGAGTGACTGATGTCACAACCTGGGTGTCAGATAAGATACCAGTCTTATTAAATAACGGGTGTGTTTCAAAATATCTGCAGGGATGGGTATTAGTGAGTAAGGAAATGAGATCCATACACAAATACTAAGCCATGACTATAATGTACAACTTGATCATACACTGGAGAAATCCTTGTTCGTTCAGTAAAAAACAAATGAAATATCACTATTATGACATACTCTGTCATCGCAGCAAACAGAATATTCACCCTGAAGATGAGTTCACAAATAAAAATTACAAACCAAGTGAAGAAAGTGGTCCGCAGTGAGAGGAAAGCCACTGACATAAACACTAGAGAAAAATTATAATGAAATAAAGACATTTTAACATAAAAATAGGGAACTTCAAATCCACATTCACTGGGTCACCACAATCCAAATGCATCTTTTTGTAAATTGGAGACAGAAACCCTTCTTCATGATATCAAAATACTGGCATAAAGAAATGTGAAAGAAATTTCTTCAAGCGGAAGGAAAAATCCCAGACTAAAACATGGAGATGAAGAAGGAGATAAAGAACACCAAACAGGGTAAGTAAATGGGTAACTATAAATAAATATTAAATATATAAAACACTAATTTCAATGTCTTAAAATTTAAAATATAGTCAACTAAAATACATGTGACCATTTATTGTGGGGGATAAATAGAGTTCAAGAGTTCACAAGTTGCCGAAACCAGTTTGGCTCAGTGGATAGAGCGTTGGCCTGCGGACTGAAGGGTCCCAGGTTTGATTCCGGTCAAGGGCATGTGCCTTGGTTGCGGGCACGTCCCCAGTGGGAGATGTGCAGGAGGCAGCTGATCGATGATGTTTCTCTCTCATCGATGTTTCTAGCTCTCTATCTTTCTCCCTTCCTCTCTGTGAAGAATCAATGGGGTGTATTTGAAAAAAGAAAAGAAAAAAAAAAGAGTTCACAAGTTCTAGTAATACCAGGAGAGTGGTAAAGGATAAAAGTCATAACATCCTATATAATATAAGGCTAATATGCAAATAGACCAAACAGCAGAACAACCGAACAACTGGTCACTATGATGTGTGCTGACCACCGGGGGGCATGCGCAGAATATGGCGGGCGCCGGCCGCAGCGGGATGGTGGAGCAGGTAAGCGAGGGTGCCAGACCAAGTCAGGGCACTGGTCACTGCCATCGGGGTGAGCCTCTGATAGTTACTGAAAATTCTTTGCTCCCACGGTCCCACCCGGTGCTCGCACCTGCTGCCGGTGCCAGCCCCACTTGCACCTGCTGCTTGCACCAGAGCCGCCGCTGCCAGCACCGGACCCATTCACACCCGCAGCTGGTGCTGGAGCCGCCATTTGCGCCAGTCCCAATCACTCGGCGCCATCAGCGGGTGCAAGCAGCAGCTGCCAGCCCTGAATGTCCCTGAGGGCTTCTCCACCTCCCCCTGCTCCTGAGGGACAATCAGGGCAGCAGCCACAGCTCGCACCTGCTGCTGGCGCTGGCCCCAATCGCTGTGCCATCAGTGGGTGCAAGCAGGGCCAGGGGGAGCAGGGCTGCTGGCAGACAGGGGACTGGGGGCCATGGCAGGAGGGGCCGGGTGGAGGTGTGGAGGATGGGCCGAGACCCGCCCCGGTGCCCACTGCAGCCTCGCGGCCCACAGTTTTTTCAAGGTGCACGAATTCGTGCACTGGGCCCTTGTGTAATATAATTGCAAAAGAACAGTAACATAACACATAACCAACAACCATATAGAAAGAAAGTGGCATACAAATATTGGATTTATCTATTTAAAAATGCAAGAAAGGAGAAAAACATGAGATAATGTCAAATAAGAAACAGCATTTCATACCAAAACTTTCATTAAATAAAAAAGACTGCTAAATCAAAACTAAGATTATAGAACTGGATTTTTTAAAAAAACACATAAATCCCAACTCTATTCTGCTTGGAAGAAACAACACTAAGTATAAGGACATAGAGAAATAATAGGAAAAGAATAGGAAAAGGTATAATATTCAAATATTAACCAAAACAGAGCAAGGGTGACAATATATTGCAAATATATAAAACTAGACAAACTGAATTTAAGCCACAGCATAAAGAGAGATAAAGAGGAATATTTTTGTGATAAAGGGGTCACTCCAACAAGATATCACAATTCTACATCTGTATTTGCACATTAACTAAGCCTAAAAATATATAAAGCAAAAATAAATAGAATTAAGAAGAAAAATAGACAAATCCAGAATTGAACCTAAAGACTTTAATATGTCTCTTTTAATGGCTGATAGAATAACCATAAAAATTTCACTAAGGACCTAAAGATCTAAACAAAAAAATAGCAACTATGTCTTACCTGACATACTAGAATATTTCACCCAACAACAAAATTCATGTTTTTATTAAGATAAAATTAATTTATAACATTATATACATTTCAGGTGTACATTATAAGTTGACATATGTGTACACTACAACATGATCACCACCAAAAGTCTAGTTGTTATCCATCACCATACAATTGATCCCTTCACCCATTTAGCTCTTCTCCCAACTGCCTTATGTTCTGGTAACCACCAATCTGTTCTCTGTATCTATGAGTTTGTTGTTCTTTTGCTTGTTTCTTTGTTTGTTTTTCTGGATTCCACATATGAGTGAAATCACTGTCTTTCTCTGTCTGACTTATTTCACTTACCATAAGACTCTCAGGGTCTATCCAATCTGTCACAAATGGCAAGATATCATTTTTTTTTATGGCTGAGTTGTATTCCTGCGTGTGTGTGTGTGTGTGTGTGTGTGTGTGTGTGATGTCTTCTTTATCCATTCATCCATCTATGGACATTTAGGTTGCTTCAATGACTACTATAAATAATGATGTAATGAATATGACTGTACATATATATTTTTGAACTAGTGTTCTTGTGTTCTTTTGATAAATTCCCAGAAGAGGAATGGCTGGATCATATTGTAATTCTATTCATAAATTTTTGAGAAATCTCTATACTGTTTTCTTTTTATTGTACTATATAATACATTTATAAAAATTGACCATATACTAAGAAGTGAAAAAAAATAAATTTCAAAAGTGTAAATCATCCAAAGTATGTTCACAGGCCACAAAGGAAATAATTAAGAAATCAAGAACTAAAAAGATAACTAGAGAAACCCAAACTGCCTAGACTTGGGATGATATTCTTCTACAAGTAAAAGAAGGAATTATAATGGAAATTAGGAAGTACTTAATCATAATCATAACAAAAATAGAACACATCAAATGTGTGGGCCAAAACAACAGTACTTACAAAAATTCACAGCATATATTAGAAAATACAAAAAGACTGAGAATCAATGGTTAAACTTCCTTCCAGGAGCTAGGAAAAGAAGAGAGAATCAAAGCTTAAGAAAATAGAAGAAAGGAATAGTAAAGAGGAAAATAAATGAATAAAATAAGTGTAAAAGGAAATTGGCAAAAGCTCATTATTCCCTAGTAAACTGATCAAGAATAAGAGACAAACACAAACTACCAGCTTATTGGATGGTTTTAGAAATTAAACTCAAATCCTTGTAGAGTTCAAATTAAACCAGCCTCCAACGTACATTATTGTGGTTTTGATATATCATTAATACATTAATACTACATACCATTTGAAATTCTTAATTTAGATTTCAGTGTGACTTTGAAAAATGTAATTATTGTGGCACATTGAAAAAGCCATATGTGGTAGATTACTCATCTAATTCTTGTAAATCAGTAATGAGAACTTTACTGTACAGTCCACCACAAACATGGCTGATATGAGAATACACTGGTATTCTCACTGCTACGTTCATGTTAAAAAAAGGTAAACCAGAGTATTTAGGCTTTCTATATGACTGAGCTCACAAGCGGAAAAAAAATGAATTAGGTTTAATGATTTCATATGCCTCAAAGATTAAAAAACTGTCATGACTTTAAAAAAATAGGTAAGATGAATCACAGTTAAAGGTTTTTGTGAAGTAGGTTTTAGAATACAGCTGGAAAAATTTAAAAGTGTTCTGATAGCATATAAATCAGGAATTTGGCTAATGCATTTATATAATGTTATAACGTAATCATATCCTGAAGGCATTAAGCAGGGACAATTAAAACTAAAAATGTCATGCTACTAAAAAGCTGTATAAATTGCTTTTTTAGTATCCTAGTAAAAATATTGACAGCCTGCATTTTTGACTACAAACCAACTCAATCTTCAATTTGACACAACATTCCTTTTTCACATACCAATTTTTAATCACTGTTATTCATAACTTGCTTTTTAACTCAGTATTATCGGTGTTTTTATTCAAGTAAAGACCTAGAGAAATAAATAAACTATAGAAATCTAAAGATTATAATTATAATGCAATTACAACTATGAATATCTGGATGTTCTTAAATGTCAACTACTAATATTCAAAATATTATATTTGACATAATGTATTAAATAAAATGTTTACTTAGGGACATATGATTTCAACTCTAGATGCATTTTCAAGATTCCAGTTTTTGAGGTCTATATGCAGAGGTAGTTCATAATAAATTTGTTAAAAATTTTTCCAAAATAATGAGACACTTTCTAAAGTCCTGATTGGAATTCAATAACAATTTTCATGACCTGCTTTCTATATTAAGTGTAAAAAAGGCAAAATGCAAAGAAAATTTTAAGACTCGATGCTCTTGTGTCAAATATTCTAGGGTTTGAGTCCCAGGCTCGATTTTTAGCTTTGTGACCATAGAAAAATTAGTTCTGTTTTCTAAGCCTCAGTTTTGCCAACAGTAAAATTGGAAATAATTTGTCCTTGGAATACTAATTTAGATAACATATGCAAGTATATGCTGACATGTCTGAAACATGGTAGCCACTACACGTTAAATTTGACTTTCTTATTTGTAAAATGAGGTAACAATCCCTTATGACAGAAAATTCTTGAAGGGTTAAAGGAGGTGACGTATTTAAAAGTCTTATTGTTCACTGACAACATTGTGTGTGTGGTGAACACAGAGCTAGACTTCCAGACGCTTATAATAACAACTCTAAAAACTATAAGGAAGACCTCAGGGAGTTTTCTAATTTAAGAAGGTTTTTGTTTCCCAAGGATATGCTCTGCATTTTTTAATATTCATATGGTGTTTAATAGCACCTTTAACACTTTTCTAATATAAAGAAAATTTACAATTAAAATCAATATTTAACAATAAAAGATCTTGAGAAGAGAAATATCTTGAGAACAACCACTTTTCATAGTAATTCCTCAAGAATTATGTTTCCAAGTCCTGTCCCTGCAACTTGTCTTGCCAAAATAGAAATATAAAGTGTCTGGTGTATGTTCTGGCCAGTGCCTACCAAGATACACACCAGCAGCCAAGAATTAAACCAGATAAGTTTGAACTTGCTTTTATTGTAAACCATAGGAAAGATGTTATTTTCTAATCAGGAACTCATTTCTATTTGGAAATACACAGTTTATTTCCGAATCTGGGATGCTCAATCACTGTGATTGACTATGTCCTCAATCACTGTGTTGAGGACACAGAGCATTGAGCATGATCGTTGACCACAAAGAGATTAGAAAGGGAGGGAGTGAAGGAAGGCAAGTTATAAGAAAGGTACACTGAAGTCCGCCAAGTTCATGCATGGTAGAGTGACAATGTAGGAAGTCCAACAGTGGAGTTTAATCAAGGTTCTAAAGAACGGGTAGATAGAATATAAACAAGGATAAAGGGGAAAGGGGACAACAAAGAAATAGCCTTCCATTTGGAAATTCCAAAACAAAAGAGTGAACAGCCTTGTCTGGTTCCAGTCTGAATGGGAAAACATTCATTCTTCACTGTTACATATGATATAAATCTTTCTTTTTTGTAGCCACTCTTTATCAGATTAAGGCCGTTCCCTTATTCTTATGTTCCTGAGCGTTCTTATTGTGACTGGATGTTGAATTTTGTCACATGCTCTTTTTGCAGCAGTTGACATAATCATGTCTCTCTTATTTAGACTCTAAATATGTTTGATTACACAGACTGATTTTTAAATATTGACACAAGCCCAATCCTATCTATATATATATATAAAAGCATAATATGCAAATTGACCGGACAGCAGAACAACCAGTCAGCTATGATGCGCACTGACCACCAGGAGACAGATGCTCAATACAGGAGCTGCCCCCAGCTCGCAAGCCCCGATCGTCCAATCAGGGCCTGCCAGCCAACCTTTCAGTCCCTCCCTCCAGCCAGCAGGCTCCAATCGCCGATGGGGAACGGGGAACTGGGGGTGGGTGGCGGCAGACGCAGGCAGTGCCGGGGACCCGATTACCCCGCCAGACACCCCACACATAGAGGTCAACTGGTGGCGGTGGGAGGCAGGGCCGACGAGTGGGCAGAAACAGCCAACCTCTCAGTCCCTCCCCCCGCTGGCAGGCTCCGATCGCATGATGGGGAACAGGGAACCGGGGTGGGTGGCAGCGGACACGGGTGGCAGTGGGGCCCCAACCACCTTACCAGTCGCCCCACACACAGGGTGACCGGCGGTGGCAGCGGGGGGTGGGGCCGGCTGCGGGCAGCTGGGGAAGATCAGCCCTGATTGGAGGCCAGGCCTAGGGACCCTACCCATGCACAAATTTCATGCGCCAGGCCTCTAGTATTCTTATATCTTGGTTCAATTTGCTAATAATCGATGTTCATTAGGAACATTTGACTGGAGTTTGTTTGTTTTTTCCCCCTTATACTTCTTGGTTTGGTTTTAATATTAAGGTAATGCTGGCCTCATAAAATGAGTCCGATTTAAAGTTTTACCAACATTTTCAAAAAATTGGGTTTGCTTCCATTCATTTTCACTATTGTTTTTCTGTTTCCACTTCATTCGATTTCTTAACTTCATTATTCCCTTCCTTCTGTTTAATATGAGCATGTTTGTTAGTTTTGCTTTCATCTCCTTTTCAGTTTATTTGGGTAGAAACATAGAGTATCGACTTCATACCTTTCCTCTTTTTAATAAAAACATTTAGTCCTACAGATTTTCCTCTAAGCATTGCTTTATCTGCAGCCCATAATTTATAGGTTGCCTTTTCTCTCTTTTTTTTTTAGTTCAAATAATTTTCTAATTTTCCTTGAGACTTCCTCATTGACCTAAAAATTATTTAGAAATATGTTATTTTCAAATATTTTGGAGAATATTTTCTTATCTTTCAATAATTGACTTCTAGTCTAATTCCATCTGTTCAAGAACATAAATTATATGATTTCAATGATTTTAAATTTGTAAAAGTTTGTTTTATAAGCTGTAAAATGTTCTCTCTTGGAAAATTTCCATGTTGCTTAAAAAGCCTGCAGATTTTATTATTTGGGGTAGAGCAGTATATAAATGTTAATAGTGTTATTAATTTTTAAAATTTTTATTGATTTTTGGAGAGAGTGGAGGGAAAGGGAGATAGAAACATTGATGTGAGAGCAAAACATTGATCGGATGCCTCCTGCATGCCCCCTACTGGAGATCAAGCCAACAACCCAAGCATGTGCCCTGATCAGGAATTGAACCGGCAACCTTTCAGTGCATGGAATGATGCCCAACCAACTGAGCCACACACAGCAGGGCTATACAATTCTCATATGCTTGCAGATTTTGTTGACCAATTCTGTCAATTACTGAAAGAGGAGTGTTGACATCTTCCAAATGTAATTGTGCATTTGTCCATTTTTTCTTTTAGTTCTGCCAGTTCTTGTTTCATGAATTTTAAAACACTATTATTAGGTGCTGAAACATTTAAGATCATTATATCTTCTTAGTAAGTTTACCTATTTATTAGTACTGGTATATAATTTCACTCTTAGTACTTGGCAATTTTCTTTGCTCTGAAATCTAAATAGTCTGATATTAACATAGCCATTTGAGTGTTTTTAATTTTTATTAGTTTTTTTCATGGCATGTATTTTTCATATCTTTACTCTTAACCTACCTATTATGGTGAAAGTGAGTTTCTTGCAGACAGCGAAGACTTGTGTCTTTGCCTTTTTAATCCATTCAGGTCCATCTCTTTCTTCTAATGGTGCATTTTAGACCACTAATATCTAATGTAATTACTGGTATGTTGGGATTTAGGTCGACCATTCTGTCCTTTATCTGTACCCCATTTCCCTCTCTTCTGTTTCCCTTTCCCTTCTTTTTTGTTCTTTTGGACAAAAACATTTAAAAAAAGAAAAGGGCTCAAATTTTTTAGTATTACATTTTATTTATTATGTTTTTAACTATATCTTTCTATGTACTTGTTTAGTGGTTGCTTACAGTAGATTTTACATTATACCTCTTCAACTTTCAAAGTATACTTAGAATCAATATTTTTCCAATTCAAGTGAAATGCATAAAATTTAACCCCATCAGATCCCTTTACCATCCTCCATGTATGTTGTATTTTTCTCTTCTACATACATAATAAATTTCATCAGAAAATGTTATAATTTTTGCTTTCAACTATCTATTTAAAATACTCAAGATGAGAAAAAGCCTATCCTATATAATAAAAGGCTAATATGCAAATAGACCTAACGATGGAACAACCAAACAACTGAACAACCAGTCGCTATGACATGCGCTGACCACTAGGGGTGTGCACGGAACATGGCAGGCATCAGCAGCAGGCGGCAGAGCATGGAACATGGTGGGCGTCAACCGTGGCAGGATGGTGGAGCAGGTGAGCGGGGGTGCCAGACCAAGGCGGGGGGCCGGTCGCTGTCATCAGGGCGAGCCTCGGGTTGTTACTGAAAATTCTTTGCTCCTGCGTGCCGCGGTCCCACCCAGCGCTCGCACCCGCTGCTGGTGCAGGTCCCAATTGCTCCATGTCAGCAGGAGGTGCAAGTGGGGCCGGTGCCATCAGCGTGTGGGAGTGGTGGCGGCGGGAGCGGGGCTGCTGGCAGACAGGAGACCCGGGGCTTTTCCAGGAGGGGCCAGGCAGAGGCGCAGAGGATGGGCCGAGACCCGTCCCTGTGCACACCGCAGCCTCGCAGCCCACAGTTCCTCTCAAGGTGCACTTGGCCCCTAGTATATTATATTTACCCAGATATTTGTCATTTCTTTTGCTCTTTCTTCATTACTTAATGTTCCAAGTTTCCTTTAAGTAATATTTCCCTTCTGGCAGGATTACTTAATTTGGCAATTCTTTTAAAGTAGCTCTTTTGGTTATTAATTCTCTTAGTTTTCCCTCATCCAGGAATGCCCTTATTTCACATTCTCCCACAGTGACAATCCTTTCATTTCATATTTTTAAAATGATGAGCCACTCTTCTGGCTTTCAATGCTTGTCATGAGAACTCTGCTATCATTCATATCACTGACCTCTAAAAATTACAAGTTGTTTTTTTGTGTCATGTTTTTCTGTGTCTTTGACTTACGATGTTGGATTATATTTCTGGCTGTGTATTTCTTCAGTATTTTTTGTTGGGAGTTTACTTAGCTTCTTGAATCCTTTTGCTAAATGTGAGAAGTCTTCAGTCATACTTCTTTTCTTCAGTCTTCTTTTGCATTTGTCTATTATTCTTTTTAGTTCTGTCAGTTTTTGTTTCATGAGATTTAAAGCACTATAATTAGGTGCTGAAACACCTAAGATCATTATATCTTCTTAGTGAATTAACTTTCATTATTATATAGTGTCCCTCTTAGTTCTTGGTAATTTTCTTTGCTCGCAATGACTAATTGTGATATTCCCCAGATTCCCGAGACTCTATTTATATATTCTCCCCCGCGCCCCCAATCCTCTTTTCTCTTTGGTGCTCAGATTGGATAATTTCTTCTGATCTATCATTAGGTTCACTGACTCTTTTCTCTGTCATTTCCATTCTACTATCCCCTACATCTGGACAGATTTTTATTTTGTTATTCTTTTCTTAATTCTAATATTTCCATTTGGTTTCTCTTTATATATTCTATTTATTTCCTCAGACTTTCTATCCTTCCATTCATTTCAAGAATGTTTGTACTTACTAGTTGTAACACCTTTATAGTAGACATTTTAGTCTTTGTCGGGTAATTCCAAAATCTGTACCATCTTAGAGTTGGCGTCTGCTGAGTGTCTTTTCCCACGCAATTGGAGATTTTTTCCTGTTTCTTTATAGGTGGTACAATTTTGGACTGTGTCCTAGAATTCTGATTTTATATTATGAGACTCTCACTCTTATTTAAACCATATGATGCATGCTGATACTTTTTAATTTTTGGCATAAAATCACCTAGTTGGGTTCAGGATGTGAGTTCTATACTTCCAAGTCTTCTGTGGACTTTTGTTTCCATTTTCAAAGCTTTTTCATCGCTATGCAATTCTGTCCTATGTGTTTGCCACCCAGTGTCCAGTCTGGAATCTAGGTGGCTCAGTAGCTTAGTAGCTCATTTCTCAAAGAAATTTTAGGGTCATATTCACACATGCAAAGCTTGGAGATGAGCAACCGAGTTGATTAATAACTTTACAGGGCATTTTCCCTAGTTCCTCTGTCTCCATTATGTCCCTGCTACCTTTCATGTCCCTATGGTTCTCATTTCAATCCAACTTCCAGAAAGACTGGGCTTTAGCCACCCCTCTCTGTCGCACACTTTTCATTACTCTGTCTTCTCCTAGGTTGGAGCAATAGGAAGACAGAGACACGAAGCACCGGGGTTCACCCCACCCTTTTGGAATAAAAGCTCTGCAGATCAGAGAGGAAGGTTCATCTCAGATGTTTATGACTGCCATTGCTGCCACTGCGGCTGTCCTCACTGCCAGGACGATAGGATTTCTTGGCAGATGGGGCAAGAGAGAATGCAGACAATTTTTTAAAAGGGGTGATTCCCCCCCCCCACTTTCTCTGAGCAGTAGGGGGCCTTCCTGGTCCTTGATGCAAACTAGAGGGATTCGCTGGAGTTCGCGCTATACCTGACCTAATGACCACTTCCACGTTTCGGCTGTGTCGAATCCTGGAGAGAGAGAGCAAAGTAATAAACTCACTGCTGGTTTGGTGGTACTTCAAATTCTTGTCTTCCCAATTTTCATGCTACTATTTGCTTTTTAAAATCCTCAAATAGCTGTTCCATTCTCCCATGTTTTATAGTTGCATTCAATGAAAGAAAAGGGTGGAGTGTGTACTCCAGGTTACCTTAAACTAGACACAGAGAGTTTCTTCTCTCCAAAAAATAACAATAAAAACTAGCATCTTGTAATTAAAAGAAAACTACCTATGGGATTTTATTATCTCTACAACACAAATGAAGCATCTCGATAACCTCAACATGCCCTAGAGTCATTACCACTTTCCAACTACTGAAGGGCCAGGGCTGGGAGGACGATGGCAACCGCAAAGCGATAACTCTGCTGCATACTAGACTAGGTATTACAGCCACAAATCATGGCAATATCTGAAAAAGCATTTTTTTCTCTATGGGCTTATAGAGTTTCTACATTTTTTTGCCATATAATAATTGATAATATTCTATACACTATCATAGAAATGATTTACTAAACATGTGCATTAAATAATATAGGTCATATTAATATTATTACATACTAATGATTAAACAGAAAGCAAAAACAATATATGAACTCTCAATTTTCTTCAATACACTTACTTGAAGAAAATAAATAAATGATATAGAAAATATTTTACTGTGTCAAGACAGGGCCTTTAGATCATAGTAAGATTATTAAAAGTTGATGATAGATGATATGCAAATTTTAAAAAATACTAAGGTTTCTTGATTCTTAAGAGATGTGTATTAACTCATTTAGGCTTGAAAGCCATGGCAGTATAATTGTGGAGAGAAAGTTGGCTCACAGTGAAAGACAGACAAATAAGAAATATTTTTAGCCACCGAGGCAACAATAACAAAAGAATGTCAAAAAGGAAAAGATTTGAAAGAATGCACAAATAGTTTCATTTTAGTCACTACTCTATCTCTAGTACCTAATAAGCTTTCAGGTATAGATAGCGCTGCGGTATTAGAGAAAATTGAACGATTGGGGGGGAAAATAAAGAGATAAAGACCCAGAAAAGTGAAAAGATCATCAGCTGAAATGGAAGAACTAATAAAAATTGAGGAAGAAGGACAAATAAAGAAGCACAGTTCATATCACCTTCAAAGTATGTTTCTAGGCCTTTCAGAGATCAGAATTTAGAACATGATGAAAATTACTACCCTTTTTATATCTGATATATTTGAGATTCAAACCATTATAATGTACCAACAGCCAAGGCTCTGTGGCCATCTGGTTGAAGGAAAGCAAGGCTGGGAGAAATGGGGTGAAACCAGCTTCCAATACATGCAGCAAAAATGCTCATCTGTTAATTCTTAGTAAGTTTAATTATTATTATCTGGGAATCTGGTAATAAAATACCTAAATTACAAAAATAATTTTATAGCTTAACATTTCTGAAATAAGCACTTTTAATGTATAATCTGCAATTCTGATCAAAATACAAAAGAATGTCTCAAACATGTTCATAAATAATAGAGTGATCATACAGCACTGTACATGCGCGCCCACACGTGGTATTTTGTGGAAGAGCCACACTCAAGGGGCCAAAGAACCGCATGTGGCTCGGGAGCCGCAGTTTGCCGACCACTGCCCTAGGGCATCCCACTTTATGCTTTTGTCCATGCATAATTATTAATTATGCCTCCTTTAACTTTTCAAGGTGTCTTAATATGAATTGCAGATCATATGATCTCCTTATCAAAAGATGAACATCACAGACCTTGTGTTGCAACACTAAAGTGATGCATGCCCCACCTTAGTCTGACTCCCTTGGCTTTTCTTATTTTCCTTGCTGGAGGCTCATACAGTAATGCATTTTCCTATATTCTGATTTGATGCCACCCAATTTCCTCCATCAACACCCAGCTTTCCCTACTTCTTTTCGTTCTGGCCTAAAGGGTAAGTGTTCAGACCCATGGCACTTGAATGTACTTCTGTTCATTACTGATGAGATGAGGAAAAATAAATATCAAATATGGAGAAAATGCAAAGATTATAGCAAATCCTGGGAAATCCTCTTAAAATCCTTCCACTGTTCTACTGTCCCATCAGGTCTGATAAGTGGAAGTCTCTGAATGTCTCCCTTACCTTTTATTTCTTAACAAACATTTTCTTTTTTTCTTATTCTGCTTTCACAGAGGGCCATGAACTGTACTTTCTTCCAATATGACCTCGTTTTCTCCAGTATTTAAACCCCAAATCAATCTACACTAATAAAAGAGAAACATGGTAATTAGCGTACGACCGCTACCCTTCCCATTGGCTAATCAGCATATCCTTATGCAAATTAACTGTCAGCCAAGATGGCAGCCGGCAGCCATGC
>NW_005357764.1:3026621-3049434 GCF_000412655.1 Myotis brandtii | reverse complement strand
TAGTCTATATATAAAAGCCTAATATGCAAATTGTCCCCTCAGGAGTTTGACTGGGAGACCGGAGTTCAATCGCTTGCCATGATGTGTGCTGACCACAAGGGGGCAGTGCGGAAAGAAGGACGGCCCCAGCCAGCAGCCGGAATGCCCAGATGGGCCCTGACTGCCGGCCAGGTCTAGGGACCCTACCCGTGCATGAATTTCGTGCACCAGGCCTCTAGTGAATAGCAATATGCATCCTTTAGTCTGAATGTGTTAGTTTTCTATTGCTACATAATTATTATAAATGTAGAGGCTGAAAGTATTACCCATTTATTATTATACCGTTCTATAGGTCAGGAGTCTGGTACCGCTTAAGTGGGTCCCCTGCTTAGGGTCTCACAAGGCCAAAATCAAGGTGTCAGCCAAGCTGAGGTGTGGGGAAGTACGAGCTTTCAAATTCATTGACGTTATTGGCACAATTAAGTTCCCTGCCTGTGCTTTACAGGGCAAATGTAGTTAGATCTCAATATTTTAAGATTTACTGAAGGACTGTAATTACATCTGCAAAATCCCTTCACAGCTTTACCTAGATTAAAGTTTGACTGAATAACCAGAGGAAAAATCTTAGGACTATCACTGTAGAATTCTGCCCACCACACTGAACATATTCTCTTTGCATTTCTGAGAACATCCACATTAAACGCTGAGCAAAACTTCATAACAACATACCTCACAAATACGACTTCTGGGTCTTTCAAATCTGACCCTAGTTTATATAAAATCATCCACGTTTAAGGCTGATACATGTTTCTAATATGTTTAATAATCTCTTTTGCTAAAGTATATGTCCCAGTGTCATCCTTGAATCCATCACAGAACTCAGCAAGGAACTCTGAATATGGTAAATGTCCAACAAATATATTTGAACTCCTTTGAAGACTTCATTACACTACTAATTCATTTAAAAGGTAAGATGATATAGAAAAAGTTAACTCTATTCTATGCCTAGACCAAAGGATTACAAATTTCAAAAATATTAAATGTTAAACTAATATGATTTTTCAGTAGAAAAAAAATATCTCTCTACTTAGAACTATTTCTAACCAAAGGGTATTAAAGTAGAGAGATAATGTCAGCAATTTCTTTAAGTATTTTTACCCTGAAATTCTCTATGCTTTAGGTGCCACAATGCATGAAAAAAATGCTACAACTGCTGTTTAATGAAAAAATTAAGCTACTTTTAAAAATTGGCTTGACCTCTTCTTCTCACCCAATAAAATGATTACTTCTGCTGAAATGCGGTTTGGAGAACATACTGGTGTTCAGAAAGGGAAACGTCTGGAGATTCTCACATGCACAATGTCAACATTAAAGGGTGATTTAAGTATGTTTTAGTGAATATGTTTCTTTTTGGCAGTTGCTTCCCAGGTGGTCTGTATGCCTGTTTGACAATCTGCAAGTACATAACATCAGAATTAGAAGCATACGGAAGAATAAAACTATCACTCCGACCCGCTGAAAGGCGGGAGAAGAAAGTTCATTAACAATATTGAAGCATCTAAGTCTTGGCAATACAATGCAGAAAGGGGCAAAGCACCCCACACCTGGAAATCTGGACACACAGCTTCTCTCATCGACAAGGATTAGGAAAATATTCAGAGCTGCCAACTCATATTGATCAACGTGTACTTTTGCCAGCTCTAAGTATTTGCCAATTTTCTATATTTCAAAGTCCTTAAAAAATTTCATGAAACACACACACAAAATCAATGACTGTCACCACTGATTAGCAATCATTCCCTGATTGTGACAAAATTTCTCAGAGTGTTCTGCAGAATCCTGGGCTTCCATCGTATCTTTCCAGATCTCCTCAGGAGGCTCACAAGATCAAAAGTGTCAACACTTGCACTGATGAAAAGCAAGGGTAGGTAAGATCCCCTAGCACAAATCAGAACAGTGGGACCACGCTTCACCATCAGTCATTTTATTTTTCACTGCCACTATTCCCAGGGGAAGACATGTCCATCCCACTTTAAAATTACCAAAATGAAACGTATTAATTTTATTAAATCTGAACCCTTGCGTACAACCATTTTCTAATATCTGTGTAACAAAAAAGAAGTATGGATAAAGCATTTCTGCTGCCGACTAAAAGATAATGTATCATGAGATTGAGTTATGAGCTAAACTAAATGTGTTTTTCATTGAATATCATTTGTACTTGAAAGAATGATGGACAAACATGGTTATTCCGGTTGGGCACGTGGCTGACTTTTACCCAAAAATAAACAAAGAGAACCTGTTACTCCAAGGAAATCAACTGATAGCATTTTTTCCCTAATGATAAATTGTAAGCTTCCTAGTGAAATTAGAATATTGGAAAACTTTTATCTGCCACTGTGAGCTTGACAACCTCCCGATGCTTAAAGACTTTTCTGATTAGATCAATGATAATATTGACAAAGGAGATGTTTCTATATATACTGTACAGAGAAATGTGTCAACATTAAGAAAATCTGCCTAATTCAGTGAACCAATATTTTCTAATTGACCAATGAATGATGCTAAAAACCCACACTTAGTTAAACACATCCACTTAAAGTATAAAATATACCAACAGATATTAACTTAACAAAATATAAAAGTTTACTAATGTGATTTCACATTCCATACCGCACTCTCCTAACGATTAAGACACTACCACGTGTTTTAGTTTACTTTCAAAAAGCACATCCATAATAACCTAAAAATACTCATCCATTTTCTAATTACATATCTTTGTGAGGCCACATTTTCCTAGTATACTTCAACCAAAATAACAAGAGGCAACACAAGCACAAGCAGATATAAGCCAGATATAAGCTGTCCTCTATAAGCCAAATAGATATAAAGAGATTTGCAAAAATTTAAAACAAAGTCATGTCTTCTCACTATTTTTAAATTTGAATGACATAATTTTTATTTTTAAAAAAGCATGTTCTTTATGCTAACATTTGATGAGTTATTGTTCATTTGAAATAAATTATTTTTATAATTTCTCAGTTTTAATTTCTATTATAGTGACAACTGATAAATATTACTTACATAAAAAATTCTGAAGAATATAAAGACCAAAAAGTTTGAGAATCACTGGCTTATAGCATATAGACAATTTAAGCAGAACAGCTTCTAAAATTATTTTTTAAAATCTTGTGGGAGTCATCATAACTAACATCAATTCTCCAAATCGGTGCCAGAGCACAGCTGAATGCTGAAAACGAGGACTGAATCACCAAGTGGAGCTACAGAGTGCACTGAAATATATACAATAACGCTTTAAAAGTTGTTCTTGGAATACCAATTCTAGCAGCAAGACAATTTGTTTGCAACCCTATACACACAAATGCTGGAATAAAGATAACAAACATCCTCTTAAATGCAAGGCTGAGTATACAAGTAAGGGAAAGCCTCCAATGGGCCTAAAGAAAAGAAGGGAAATGCAGAGTTTTGAAGAAGGGAAATGCAGAGTTTTGAGCCAGCTCTGATGTGCTGGTGGCCTGTGAGCATCTGCCACACTCAAACCCAAAGCTGTTCAGCTTTAGCCACAGCGCTGAGCGACTGCTCGTGGTCCGTCCTGGATCTGGGACTTCTACATCAGGTGAGGGGAAGGAGGTACCATCTCCCTCTCCATCAACAAAACTGCTAAACCCACTGAAAGGGTAGGTCAGAAAAACAAAACAAACTGCTCCCTGACATAGGTCATAGCATAAAAACTTGTCTGCTTTGACACAAACTCAATTTTTTAAAGAAATCTCTCATAGAGTTAGGATACCTAATTTATATTACTTTCATGTTCCAAGGAACACTAACCCACGGAATTAACGTAAATACCCCTATAATATTTGTGAATAAAAATTATTTCTTGAGAGGCACCCTTTCCTCCAGGTCCCTCAGGATGTCCACAGATTTTTTTTTAAATCTTAAGAGCTCAAATACAAAAGTATATAGCCTGTGAGGGACAAGTCACCATGGACAGGATTCAGGAAAATAAAGAAATGGAGCCAGAGTGATAAGAATGTCAATATTAAAATTATTAGTTAGTGACGATTCAAAAATATACTTTAAATGATTAGTACCTAAAAGAAGAGATTGAAAACATGAGGAAAACTCAATGTATTATTGAAACACCCAGCAGATAGAGGAAAAAACGATAAATGGAATCTCTAGAAATAAGAGTCATTAAAATAAAGAATCTTGATAAATAAGTCAAACAGATAAAATAGCATATTAAGAAAATAGGAAATTTGTATAAACTGATAAAAATAGCTGAAAAAGTTACCTAGAGCACAAAACACAGAGGTGGATATGAAGAATAAATATATACTTCTCACCTTGAGTGTTCTAGTTGTATTTTCCTCTATTATAACAAACACTTCGTGTTATAAAGGAGAGCTGATTCTCATTATACTAAGGAAATAGAAGATCTGAAGCAGAGACCAGTAGCACTATTTACTAACAGTGATGCTGGGCAAATTTATAACCTCTCTGCAGGAAATAAAAGGAAGTGATAAAAACTAGTGCATACTGAGCACCAATTAAAAACTACCTGCCCCCCAAGCTGGTTTGGCTCAGTGGATAGAGTGTCGACCTGCAGACTGAAGGGTCCTAGGTTTCAATCAAGGGCACATGCCCTGGTTGCAGGCTCGATCCCCAGTAGGGGGCATACAGGAGGCAGCCAATCAATGATTCCCTCTCATCATTGATGTTTCTATCTCTCTCTCCCTCTCCCTTCCTCTCTGAAATCAATAAAAATATATATTTTTTAAAAAACTAGCTGCCTCTGCAAGTGTCAGAGCTTCACAACATTCTGTGAAGTCGATAACATAGCCTCTATTTTTGTGCCAAATGTAACTGACATTTTAATACAATCACAGAACGGTCCATAACAACATGTAGATACTAAACCCCACAACTAAGAAGTGTGGTACTAGTATTTTCTCCATTTATTCATGAGGGAATTTAGACATGAAAGAAGCAATATTGGGAAATTTCACATGTTAATTATAAAAATTTTGCTTTATAAAATAAAATAAAATAAAATAAAATAAATAGAGGTGAGGCCCAGCTGGTGTGGTTCAGTGGTTGAGCCTTGTTTGAGGGCTTGATCCCCAATGGAGGGCGTGCAGGCAGCAGCCGATCAATGATTCTCTCTCATCATTGATGTTTCTATCTCTTTCTCCCTTCCTCTCTGAAATCAATAATACATTTATAAACAAACAAATAAATAAATGTGAGGAACCCAAACTTCCAAGGTGTTAAATAATGTGCATATATTCATGTAGGTAACATGAATGTATCTACATTCATGTAGGATCTAGATTTAAATCAGACTCTGACTTAAATCTAGATCTAGCCTGACTTCAAATCCATGTTCTGTTCTACTTCAGGGTTTTCTTTATCTATAAAATAATCTACACTAATAAAAGACAAAGATGCTAATTGACCGTACCTTCGCTACACCCATCAGCCAATCAGAAGAGTATGCAAATTAACCCAACAAAGATGGCCATTAAATTTGCATACTGCAGGCAGGGTGGGACAGCGCCATCCACCGCCTGCCCCGCCGCCACCCAGGCCTGCTATCTGTGACCCGTGACAGTCAGGCAGGACAGCAGCGATCTGGCCCTCCCGTGTGTGACCATGGGCGGCCGGGCGGGACAGCAGCGATCCGGCCCTCCATGTGTGACCATGGGCGGCTGGGTGGGACAGCAGCGGAGACGGGAGAAAGCCAGGCGGCTGAGACGGAAGGGAGTCAGGCAGTGGAGACAGGAGGGAGCGAGGTGGCTGAGAAGGGAGCTCCGGCCTCAGGAAGCCCTATTCTTGCAGGAATCTTCCTGCAACGGGCCTCTAGTAATGATTATAAAAGCAGAGAGTTCAGATTTTGAAGGAATTAAATGAGATAATGTCCATGAAAGTGTGGCTCAAATTGCAATGCACAGCATAAATCTTAGCATTGCATTTAAACTACAAGCAGGCATTCCTATAGGGAATATAAACAATAATATTGAAATAATTAAGTCTGGTGCCAGATGGGTAGCAGACGGGTCACTTTATGGACAGGACTAATAGAGCTTGGGACTGACTGCATCACTTTCCTGAATGTTCAAGCCCACCAAGCTACTTCATGAATCAAATATGCTTTAAACCAGAAAATAAGTCTCATAGATAATATACATCGTGAATATAATGCTATTTTTGGTCAGCAGATTTAGCAAGATGTGAAACAGTCACAATAAAAAAGAAAACATTGCTCCACCTCCCACCAGCACTGGCTTCCTTAGTCCATGAGTCCAGGCTGTAAAGGGGCATCATTATTGGAAGATGCTGCTGATCTCTCTGACTGCATAAATGAAGAAAGAAATTGGTCTATAGTTAAAAAGGCATTAGGGGCAACATAGCTGTTTAAGTGGAGAAAATGTCATTATTTTGAGGCAAACTTTATTGGTAATCAACAGTGTCCATGGTTAGGTTGATTTAAACTATATTAAGATTTAATTTATGGAGATGCAGGCAAGAAGAGGGGAAAACTGCAGGAAGCAGGTAGGTAACATTGGCAAGATCATCCCAAAATCAAGTCAGCTTTTTCTCAGTTGTCCAGCTCTTTTTATGCTTAAAGTCCCTTCAGAACCAAACATTCCTTTGACATCGTCGTCCTCTTGACACTTTTATAACTATTTTCCACTTATTATCTCAGATTTTAATAATCTGAGAAGGTTGATGATAACTGAAGTTAATGAAATTAGTTAGAATTATTTTTTTAAAGACCCATAACCCCTTATTCTGTTTTTATCCCCTTTTTATTGTTCATCTTACGTAGAACCTCAAGATGGTTAAGATACTTATTACCCTGTAGAAATGAACCCCACATAATGTCAAAACCAAATTATGACTCCTACATATGTCTTATATGTACATATATATGGTCATTCTCTCAAACTTAAGAACTCTGGTTGTATGGATTCTATTGGCTAAATGGTTATGCTTTAGGAATTTTAGATATCTAGGACAAAAATACAGAAAATTTGCTACTTCATGTATAGAAAATTGTCATTAGTCAAATTAAATAGACTGTTATTTTACTGCAAATAACTTCAAGCATATATAACTTAAAAACAAATATTTTAGCCTAAAAAGCCAATCATACTGTCATTAATATATTTTGCCTTGCTTTATCAAAAATAACAGAATTTTATTAAACCCATATTTATAGCTCTGAGAAAATAAAGGCTCATTATATTCTTTTTTCTTTAAATCCTCACCCAAGGATATTATTTTATTTATTTTTAGAGAGAAGGGAAGGGGGGGGAGGGAAGGTGAAAGGGAGAAGGGGGGGGGAAGGGGGGAGGGAGAAAGAGAAACATCAATGTGAGAGAAAAATATAGATCAGTTGCCTCCCATATGCGCTCTGACAAGGAATTGAACCAGCAACCTTTTGGTGTAGAGGACAGCACTCCAACCAACTGAGCCACCAGGGACCCATTATATTCTTAAAGCATAATTTAATTGTTTTCAAATACAGTGTATACATATCTTTAAGCTGTTCCATTCATAACTGAAGTGTTGGCAAATGATTTAACATATAGGTTGAAAATATAGATCTCTGACATTCTAAAAATATCCTATTACAAACAGCACCCTGCAAAAATTTCCTATATTTAAACAAATGGTGTGTTCAAGGTCCCCAGAACTCCTCAAAAGTGTAAAAATTTATATAGACACTTACCAACAGTATCGCATGGTTCATCTTTGTGTACACAGAAATCTTTCCTAGAAAGAAAAATATAAAGTTAAACTTTTCCACAAATAATAGAGACTATGTAACTTATTTTAATATTTGTTTGAATAATAAGCCACTATCTTTATCTCCAAGAATTTAATAAAACTGAATATCAGATTAAATAATTTTTTAGTTCTAAGAAAATGTGCGAAATTTTTATACCATTTTACCTGATATGATCCTGAAACACATTCTCCTACTTCACAGACAATATTTCCAAAGTAAAATTCCATCCTGTTTTTATTTTTACAGGATTTCATATTTTTATTATAAAATAATAGTATCTGGTATTGGGACATGGCTTCCTGTTTAAAAAATATTGTAAGATCTCTACTTCACATGAGTCAAAAATAATTTCCAGATTGCAGATTTAAACGTGAGAAGTACAACTTAAAACAACATAACATTTTATATCTTAAGCTTAGCAAATTTTTAAAAAGACTGATAATAATTGTTCTAATAGAGCACGAATTTAGTATTTATTAAGAATTTAGTATTTTTACACAGCTGGGATCTAACCGTGAATAATATTCTATGATTTTCTCTTTACTTGACTACCATGTCTTGGAGAGCATTCCAAAACAAAGTATAAAATTTTGAGGCACACTATGTGAAAGCAAAATGTTTAGCATTCATAAATATAGATTAGAAGTCTGCAATCACCTTGCTCTTCTTCCATACACTTGCATTCTAGTTAATTTCTTTTTTTTTCTTTTTTTTAGTTATAACTGGCATAGGTCATGGTCTCTGGTTAAGTTTAAAATTTATTTTTGTCTTTGTAGTTCTACAGTCTTACTCAGATGTGTCTAGATACCAAGTTTGTTTCTATTTATCTTCTTTGGCATTGGTATGCTTTCAATTAGAAGATCCATGAACACGTGAAAATTCTTACCATTTTCTATTTAGCTAATTCCTCTCACATTCTCTCTACTCTCTTCTCCTGAAACTCCTTCTGGTGCATATAAGTCCTCATTTTAATGTCTGTAACTCTCAAGCACAGTTTAGTATTTCCATCTGTTAACCATTCTGTGCAGCCTTCGGGGAGAATTCCCTCAGCTCTATCATCCAATTTTCTAGCGCTCCCTTCATCTGCATCTAATCTGATTTCCAACTTACAAATTAAGATTTCAAGTATAAATACATTTATTTTATAGGTGTTTAATTTTCTTTAATTTTCAAGTCAACTGCTTTTTTAAAAACCACCTTATTCTAACATTTTTGGAATGTTTTTATGTGCTTTTAATTATGAGAATATGCTTTTATAATCACTGTCAGCTTTTTTTTTTTTTAAGTATTCTTTATCACAATTCTTGGCTTTTACAATGGAAGATGTTGTCCTTTGGCGTTTTGGAGTTCTACTGTGAACTCATTTAGCTGAACTCAGTTGTGGCTGCCTTATGTAGGATAAGTTGAAAGAGGGCCACTGCAGAGCGCTCTGCATAGGCTTTCGCTCCGTGCCTCAGTGGCTGGATGATGTCCGTGGTAGTGAATCCCAGGGAGGGGCTGCTTCACCCAACTTGGGATCATGGTTGAGACAAAACGCTTCCTGTTGACAACTTATGTTTGTTTGCAGAGCTCTTACCAGATCACACTGTCATGAGAGGAATAGCCATCTACAGGCTCTGGCTGTATGTCATCGTTTCAGGTCCACTTCCCTACTCTGCACAATCTCACAGGTTTTTCTTCATGTGGGAGCTAAACGCAAGAACTCAGATTTTTAAGTCCAACGAACCTTTCCCAGGGCAGCTATCACATGATCTCAGAAGCATGCTACTTTTTTTTTTTTGCCAGAGCCCTCTTTGTTTTTGGCTTATCTGTGCATATAAAGGGGTTTTATTACATTTTTTTTTATAATTTCTATATGCCTACAAATGAGAAGACTTTCTGATCACCTACTCAGCCAGATTACCACATAATTAAAAGAAATGAACCAATCCGTGACCAATCATGTGATAATTAAGCATAGTGAAACATATTTGTTTATTGTTAACATTAGATCTTAATATACATAGAAACTAGCCATATAAGCCTTATTCTATTATTATATTTTATATCATGCATCTACTTTTACCAAACTCTTTAAAAGACTGCATAACTACCTAAACAAGATGTTCACATGGACTGCAACTGATAATATTTTTTCAGAAAATCTAAAGTGGATGATAGCCTAAGAGACTGTAAATGGCCCTGGATCATCCAAACCTAGCAGCTGAGATTTCTAGAGTTTCCTTCTCCATTGTCTTTTTTTTCCCAACCCCCTTCCCCTTTACTATCTTTCTTAATGCATGGTTCTTTAATTCTCCCCTTGATTCTAAGTACTACACAGAATCTCCTCCAGCTATCAAAAAAAAAAAATCCAAAACAACACTTTTTCTGGGGTAAATTGGTCTCTGTGGTTCAAAAGCAACACCAAATGAAAGAGGAAAATATATCCCCACCAGTGGTGTAACATATTCAGAGTCTGACTATAACTACAGATAAAGAAGAATGAAAAAGGTTAGCTGACATTCTTTTTTTTTACCAGTAAATGGCCAGGTAGTTAGTCTTTCTCTGGATCAGGAGATACAGAAATCAAATCTACCACAGGGACACCAGACCTAGAATATAGGTTGTATATTGCTTAACTCTAGGGATACATTTGCATATGCAACACTATAAATGGCTCCCTCTACTGTTGTGTAGCACACAACCTCCCTATACAATTGGATATGGTAGGATTCATTAAGTGCCTCTTATATGCCAAGCATTGGATAAGGGAAGACTACAAAGATAAATAACATAGGCTTCTCTTCGGAAGGCAAAGAAGAGGATGAACACGATTACCTCTGTAATGTGATAAGGGCCCCAGGATCGGTGAGAAAGAAGCCAGGGGAATTGCATTAAAAAATGGATGTTCTATTTTGCAATTGACTTTGCCAGCAAATGGAGAGAGAAACACCCAAACAGATGATACTGAATAATAGGTAATGCAGAAAATTAGAGAAACACACAAAATCAATTCTTCACCTTAGGGCCAAGAATTACTGAGTACAAAGTATATTCAGATGTAGGGGAAAAGGGACTTCATGTGCTTTTTCTAAACGTACAATACATCATATAATCATGCATGAGGCTGCAACATGACTATTTGATTTACATAATGTGACGCAAGGGACTGCATCTGTAACTAAACAACATGATAAAACTATGACAAATGTACTGCTTATTGTCAAGGGCACTTCGTTCTTCACACAGCCAATTTCTGTTCACTTAGCAAACAGATGAATAAAGCACATTTTTTCAAAAAAGACATGGTCTTTTATCCAAAAGCACTGGAAATACCTCTCAGTACAATTGACGAATGAATATATTGTCAGCAGCACTTCAAAACTTCAGGTCAGACTGCAATTCGTAATCTTCAATTTCTTTCCAGAGGACCAAAATATATTCTTAATTTCATAATATTCAAAGATTTATTGGGGGGGGGGGGCTGGGGGATTTGTTTGCCTAGACCAGTGATCATGTGAATTCAAATTCTCTAATTTTTGGCTCACGTTGGCTCAGTGCGCCTGAAGTCTGCATCATAGAGTTTCATTATGTGAGTTTATGGAAACGATACTGTTAGACTTTGGCAACTGAGAAAGCCAATAAATTCTGCTTAAGTTCTGATTTATACTGAAAAAAAATGAAATATAGCCTTTAATTTCCAAGAATGAAGATGCATCTGAGAATAAGTCTCATTGTAGTGTTTTATAGTGCCCTGGGTTATACCTATAAATGACTCATTCAAATATTATTCGATGATTTGTATTAAATTAATATATTTCTGCCATTTCTAATATTAAATTTTCTATCTTGCTTGCCAATGTCATTAGTTTGAAACTAACTTTCAGAAGTACTGTACATCAACCAGGAGCATTTTAGTAAATAGGAATGGCAAAACGATCATTAACCAAATGAAATTCTAAATTAAAGGGTGTTTTCAAGAAACACAGACATAGGTCTTCTCCCTGATTTAAAAGAGAAACGTGTAAATTACACTAAGAAATCATAGAGTTGACAGTTGGGAAAATGTTTTGTGTTTTTTGTTACTATGAGCCCATAAGCACTAGGTCAGCTTGAAACTATTTACTTCATTGTATCCACAGAACTTTAACAAAGATATTATTGCAGATAGGTTTGGATTTATACAAACATTCATTTTAGTTGAAACCAAAATTAATAACGGAGCTAACATCTCTTCCTACCCATGTGTTCATGTAACCGACAACATTTCATCATTATCTAAGATGATCATTCATTAGAAATCAGGCTGGATTTGACTTTAATTTGTCAAATATGGATAAGCACGTGAAATCCATGATAGTGAAATATTTGTTTTATTTTTCACAGGTTCCTGGCAAAGCTGAAGACCTGATCATCTTTATGCTTACACTAACTAAAAAGAGATTCTCCTTTAAAGTCAACCCATTCGCTTAGACTTTCCTGATCAAATGGTGCGAGGCCACTTCCGCTTCAGTGGGCTGATTTCGCTGCTACGGCACTGAACACACTATTATGGAGAAACAGTGACCCACCACATAAGCCTTATCTCCACAGGTGAAGCTAGGGAGAATTATTTGTCAGTACCTATTAATATTTAATACGTGTATAGTCTTTGACAGATCTTTTTCTTTTTTCAAGATTTTTATTCCCATTACTTCGCCCCCCCACCCCCCGCCAAAAAAAAGAAAAGAAAAGAAAAAAGAAAACCCACACCCAGAAGCAACCTACTAAGCCTTATTCCAAGACCTACTTATCAGGGTGCAAAAACCTGAAGTCACCATTTCTGCTAAAGGATTGGGGAGGTATACAAATTTTTTTTTCCATGAAATGACATGGCTTAGCAAAACTGTAACAAAAAAGGCTTTTCCATTAGGTTTTGAACAGAAGTCCTGTTTAAACAGTGAAGCTTGGGTTTTCTTTCCATAACTAAAAGATATGCTAGAAATAATACTGCCTTATTTTGTCTTTAGCTTTGAAAATTATAATTTGGGCATAGAGAATACATATTTAGTCATGTGGCAGTACAAGTTTTGAAAATCTGAGTCTGAATAATGATTTTATCAATTGACCTGATCCTGCAGATTGAAATTATAAAATACAGGTTGTTGTATGTGTTCCTGGAGAATATTATTTAGATACTAGAGGCCCGATGCACGAAATTCATGCGAGAGGAGGCCTTCCTTCCCCTGGCTGCCAGCACCCGGGACCAGGGTGGGGCTTCCCTCACAGAGGGTGGCTCCGCCCACCTGCTGCAGCCTGCCGGCCAGTGGCCTGGGCTCCCTCTGCGAGGCAATCATGGGGTGATGGCTGGGCTCCCGACCAATCGGATTGCACCTGCCTTAGCTGGCCTGGTGCCAGTGGGTGTCATAGCATGGTCCCAGATGGTCGTCATTATTCCGCTGTTCGGCCATTCGGTCAATTTGCATATTATGCTTTTATTATATAGGATTATTACCTTCAGTTCATTCTCTTAATATATTACCCTAGCCCTATGGCTAAACATGAAGTTTGATTGCATTTTACGGGCATTTGACTATAAGGAAGATTATATTTCTAAACACAATAGCAAGTACTATTTTTTTAGTCCTCACCAAGGATATATTTATTGATTTTAGAGAGAGAGGAAAGGAGAATGACAGAAATATGGATGTGAGAGAGAAACATCGATTGGTTACCTCCCATATGTACCCCGACCAGAGATTGAACCTGCAACCTAGGTACGTGCCCTGACCAGGAATCGAGCCCAACTGTGTTCAGCAGGGGTGGGGAGTCTTTTTTCTGCCAAGGCCCATTTGGATATATAAATATCATTTGCAGGCCATACAAAATTATCAACTTAAAACTTAGCCTGCTATATTTGGTCAAACGTTTAATTAACTCACCCCTAATGCCTTGGCAGGGCCAGACCAAATGATTTCATGGGCCTTATATGACTCGCAGGCCAGACTTTCCCCACCCCTGGTGTAAAGAATGACGTTCTAACCAACTGAGCCACCCGGCCAGGACACAAGTACTATTTAATCACCCTAAATAAATAGTAGCACATGCTTACAACCATACATACATAAAGATGTTTATATGTTTTACTTTAAATGTGAAAAAAATCATAAAGTTGTACAAATATAGAGTAGTTATATAAATTAGGACACGCACATGCAATAAAATGTCTGCTCCTCCCTCCAAATGATATCGACCAATATGGTTATGTCAGTTTCCCATTGCTGCTGTAACAAATTACCACAAACTTAGTTACTTAAAACAACAGGAGTGTATTATCTTATAGTTCTAGAGATCTGAAGCCAAATATAGGTGTTACTGGGCTAAAATCAAGGTATCATCAAGGCTGCATTTCTCCAAAGGCTCAGAGGTGGAATCTGTGGGCTTGCCCTCTCCAGCAGCTAGAGACCGCCTGCATTCTTTGGTTCGTGGCCTTTCCACAATCTTAAAAGCCAGCAAGTATAGCATCGTCCAGTCTCTCTGACTCTGACTTCTGTTCCCTTTTCCATCTTTTAAGATTCTTGTGATTACATTGGACTCATCTAAATACTCTGGGATAAATACTCTCTCCATCTCAACAGCCTTAATCACATCTACAAAGTCCCCTTTGCCATGTAAAGGAACACATACAGGGCTTCTGTGGACAATTAATGACAGGAAAGGACTTACAAATCATAGTATAGAGTGAGAAAAAAAACAATAGAGGAAACTGTGTATAACATGAAACAATGTTCTGTAGATTACATACCAACTCAACACTGGTTACCTTTGAGCAACTTTACCATAAAAAGATGTTCATGCAGCCCTAACTGGTTTTGCTCAGTGGTTAGAGCGTCGGCCTGTGGACTGAAAGGTCCCAGGTTCGATTCCGGTCAAGGGCACGTACTTGGTTGCGGGCACATCCCCAATGGGAGGTGTGCAGGAGGCAGCTGATCAATGTTTCTCTCTCACTGATGTTTCTAACTCTCTATCCCTCTCCCTTCTTCTCTGTAAAAAAATCAATAAAATATATTTTAAAAAAAAAAGATGTTCATGCATTACTTGGGAATTATGCAACAGTGTTTCCTAAAGAACTGTTTATAAACAAGGAAATGTTTGGACTAGATTTTTAAGGAAAAATATCCTATATAATAAAACCCTAATATGCAAATCGACTGAACAGCAGAATGACCAGTCGCTATGATGTGCACTGACCACCAGAGGGCACTCAATGCAGGAGTTGCCCCCTGGTGGTCGGTGTGCTCCCATAGGGGAGCGCCACTCAGCCAGAACCTGGGCTCATGGCTGGCAAGTGCAGCGGTGATGGTGGAAGCCTCTCCCGGCTCCGCTGCAGGCGGGCAGTAAGGGGTCCCGGATTGCGAGAGCCCTGGAATATGCGAGGGATGTCTGACTGCCAGCTTAGGCTCAATCCCCGGGGGAATCGGGCCTAAGCCAGCAGGCGGACATCCCCAAAGGGGTCCCAGACTGTGAGAGGGTGCAGGCCAAGCTGAGGGAGCCCCCCCACCAAGTGCACGCATTTCGTGCACCGGGCCTCTAGTGTATTGTAAATGAAATGGGCACTTAAACTCCATGAATAATATTCTTTCTGCTATAGAGTGGTAAACAGGCAGCTGTTAATTTTATTATTCCTTATATTTTCTTCAAATACATCACACAACTTTTCTTTTTTAAGAGAACTCCTGTGAAGACTAGCAGCAAGGGAAATAATTATGAAGAGTGGTTAAAGTGTGGTTAAAGTGTGGCTTTTATTTCATCTTTCTTGAGAATATAATGCTAAGCGAAATAAGTCCGACAGAAAAAGTTAGGAACTATATGATTTCACTCACATGTGATATATAAAACTGAAAGCAATAAATGAACCAATAATAAAAACAAATAAAAACTCATACACACAGAGGGAAGCAGCTTGAGGAGGTAGTAAAGGGTAAAAGGTGTAAAATATATGGTGATGGAAGAAGACTGACTTTGGGTGGTGAGCACACAATGCAATATACAAGATCAGGTATCATAGAAATGTGCACTTGAAACCTTAGCCACTCCAATAAATTTAATTTCAAAAGTGTGACTTTTAAAGCTTTATCACAGAAGAAAATAAATTAGTTGCAGAATGTTATTTTTTCACACTGTTTTGAATTGAAAATGGCATTGTAGATAATTTAATTAATTTAATTAAATTAATGTCGCAATATTGGTCAGGCAAGACAAAACTTGCATAAAGAGTATGAGCTCAATATTATAAATATATGTATTTAGTTACAACAAATACATAGGAAACAAAGCTGAAGGAATATACTTTAAAATGTTACCTATAATTACTCCTAGGTAGTGGAATTACAGGCTAATATTTTATTTTTTATTCTTGTACTTCTCAAATTTCTATAATAAATGTATTAAATTTTTAAAAAGAGAAAAAATATATTATTATAATTATTATCCTCTTTAGTCTCAAGCAGTATTTCCAAAACCTACACTATGAGAAGAAAGACAGATTTCATCAATCAAGCAATAAAAATATAAAATCACTTATGGTTAATGCATTCTGGAAATCTAATTTGTCTATATCAGATTGGTGGTCACAGGTTAGAAGTTCAAATTAACCACATACAATAATTTACATGATCATAACTAATACTATGGATTATATGTCACTATAAATTCTTTCTTCAGAAATATAATATTTAGTACTATATAAAAATAAAATATATTTTAAGAACCTTGTCATGCAGAATTACTATAAAACAGGACATAATTTCATATTAAAAATAAAGAAATAAAGTCTGCATGTTCTCTAGGGATCCTAATCATCTTCACTAATAGCAATATTTGCTACTCTTTTATTTTTACAAAAGCAATTCATTAAACTTTTGGTAGAGTTAAGTAATATTTGTTAATCTTATTCTAATAAAAAATGCTTCAAGTCATAAACAAGATAAATTTTAGTATAAGCTGATTTCTTAGAGGGCCCCCAAAATAAAGTGATTGAAAATGGCCGTCACCCTACACAGTTTTGCTCAGTGGATAGAGCATCCACCCACGAACTGAAGGGTCCCGGGTTGATTCTAGTCAAGGGCAGGTACCTCGGTTGCAGACATGATGCTGGCCCTGGTTGAGGTGCATGCAGGAGGCAACCAATCGATGTGTCTCTCTCACATCGATGTTTCTCTCTGTCTCTCTCCCTCCCTTCCACTCTCTCTAAAAATAATAATAATAAAAAATAAAAAAATCCAAATATCCTTGGATGAGGATTAACAAAAAAAAATAAAAAGAAAATGACCATCTTTCCAAATTTACCCTATCACTCTGAAATATCATGAAATGGACCTTCACCATAGAAAAGATGCATGCTTTCAAAATATATCTTAGCAACTCTAATAATATAATTTGAATAAAAATAATTTAAACAGTATAATTTAACAATCCTAACAATGTAACTGAGAAAATAAAAAAATTAAGTATAATTTAAATAAATGTGTGAAAATTTAGCAGACAATTGAGAGAAATATGAGATAAGAAATTAAATCTTAGTTACTTGTTAAATAACCTGAATGAATATAGACCTTTTTTTTTTTGCCTATAATTTTAAAAATATCTATTAAGCGTGATGTTAGTTATAGATAACTGGTGTGTGTTTGTGTGTGAATTCTCCTTCATAGATTAATAAAATACCCTTAAGGACTCATTAATAACTTTTGTTGATAGGATTAGTCCCCTTACAATAGAGAGATCACTCCATTGTCTTCTGGACTAATTTTTTTCAGATGGGAAGTCAGTTGTTGATCTTAACATTGTTTCCCCTGTGGAATGTATCTATTTTTTCTGGAAAATTTTAAAAAATTTTCTGTATCTTTGGTTTTCACCATTTTCCTATGATATGCCTATGTCTATAAATTTTTATCAAGCTTGGGGAAACTTGTGGCCATTACATCTTCAAATAACTTTTTTTACTCATTCTCATTTGCTTCTCATAAGATTCCAATTACAACTAAGTTAATTGGTAAATCCAACATCTAAGCTATCAAGGTCAGTTTCTATTGACTACTTTCCTTGACTATGGGTCACATTTTCATGTCTCATTACTTGGCTAATTGATATTATCTTTTAGACATTGTGGATGATATAGAGATTCAAGATTCTGTTATCTTCCTCTGAAGAGTACTAACTTTTATTGTAGGAGGCAGTTCAATTGGCTAATCAATCTGAACTTTGGTCGATTTGAGTTTATTCTTTGGTAGGAAGAATCTATCAAAGCTCAAGAGATGATTCCCAAACCTTTGTAAATCAGTGGGACTCAAACGCCAAACTCTATCTCCCCTAAAGATCGTATTGGGGTGTGGCTTCAGGCTTTGTTAGGGCAGGTCAAGGGCAGGCATCTCTCTGGATCATGGTTCCTTCTAGGAAAGCACAGCCGTCCTGTTTTTTTCAGCTAAATGTCAGGTGTAATAATAAGGTATTAACAAGGTTGATCTACTCTTATGGCCTGAATCTGCTCAGTTGCTAGTATCTTTTTTAAATCTAAACTCCATAACAACAGCACTCTGATAAATTTTGGGCAGTTTATGTCTATATATATCAAACTAGTCTTTCAAAGGTCTCACAGATCATCTACACACAGACTTCTTAGCACCTTTCCCTTCGTAAGAGTCCACTGTGCTCTACCTAGATTTCAGCTTGCAGTCAAAAAATCATCCTGGCTCTGTGGCTCGGTTGGAGCACACAGCAAAAGGTGGTGAGTTCAATTCCCAGTCAGGGCACAGCACATGGAAGGCAACCAATTAATGTTTCTCTCTCATATGGATGTTTCTCTCTCTCTTTCTCTCTTCCCCTCCCTCCTTCCTCCTTTCCTCTTTCTAAAATCAATAAACATATCCTTGGGTGCGAATTGTATTTAAAAAATTGTGCCTTGGCTAGTGATTACAGCATCGGCCCGCGTACCAGAGGGTCACGTGTTCATTTCCAGTCAAGGGCATGTACCTGGGTTTCAGGTCCAATCCCCACCCCCAGTCCTTCCACTCTCTCTAGAATCAATAGAAAATATAGCCTCACTCCTCTAGTGAGGATTAAAAACAAAAACAAAAAAATTTTTTTAATTGTCAAAAGGCAAAAGCTGGATTGACTGGTGTTGTTAATAAATTTTCCTTCTTTCAAGAGTTTTAGTTTTATATTGCTCATTCACCAATGATTGAAAGTAGATGCCAAATAAATATTTTACAATTGTATGCTTATTAATACAGTATCAAGTATACCTAACTGTGGAAGTCCAGGCATGTTCTTACATAAAGATTTTTTTCACTTTATGAATTACTAGAGGCCCGATGCACGAAATTCGTGCAAGGGGCTTGGCCCCGCGCCGCCACCACAGCTGCCTTGGCCCCCATCCACCACGGCCTCCACCCCCACCCGCTGCGGCAACCTGGGGCCTCTGCCTCAGCCCCTGCCACTGCGGCTTCATCCGGAAGGTCGTCTGGAAGGACGTCCGTGAGGATGTCTGGTCTAATTAGCATATTACGCTTTGATTAATATAGATGTATCGCTAGAATAGTTTTTTATGATTCAGCAACAGAAGCTATCATGCATTTAATAGACTCATTTCAAAAAAATCACATTTAAATCACATAATATTGTGTATTATACGATGTGAAATGTCAACATTATTGATACTAAAATCAAGTTGTTACTGAAAAATTATCATCATTTTTACTACCTCTAAGTAAGATACATTTACCAATAGTTATTAATATACAATGCTCCTGGATAGTATCTTTTTACTCATTATTTCACTTCCTTATATTTAGACATAATGCTGCATTACAAAACTTGTGAATACTACAGACATTCACAACGCAGCTCAAATTAATTACCTCAAAACTTAATTGAAACTTTTTTTCTCAGGTTGAACTAGAAAGTTTGTCAATTTCTAAATTTAATATATTGGATTGCTTTATATAGTGATGACTGAAAAATATATAGTTTGGGCCCATAATTTCAAAGGTCCACTAAGTTAAACCATAGTTTTCACTTATCACTATCAATGACTATATCTTCACATCAAAAATTGAAGCAAAATTTTACTTAAAAATTAACTAGCCAAATGTTTTGTCAACATACCACCCAATGAATGGCAGTTCAAAAACCAATTATTATGATTTGAGGGAAACTGACTAACATCACTATGCCAAACGTTTCTGGGAACACAAAATCTAGAATAAAAGCATTCGGTGAAGGGATTGGTAGGATTACTAGCATGGCTGTGGAATTAGGAATGTCATAAGTGGCTTTGGGAAATTTACCTTGTTATAAGAATAGCTGCATCCACGGAAGTCATGTCCTCTCCCCAGCTTGTGGACATCTCTAAATGTATATCATTCTTTTTGCCGAATTCTTCATGTTGCCACTTACAAAAACTCTCCAGCATTTTCTCTCCGTGGTGCCCAATATATAGATCTGCCTGTAAAAGAAGAGATTTCACTTCAGGGCAAATTATCCTCAGATATACAAAACACTAAAAACTGAGGGGACGCCATGAATTACTAAAGCAAACTGCTGACCATAACATTAATTAGAACCTGGAAGACATTAAGGATTAATTTAGCCTGCAGTAAAAATCTTAGAGCTTTGTGAAGGTACAATAATTACAAAATCTGTTCAACACTCTTCAGAAAAGGAGAAGTTCAATGAATATTGAGAATGTGGAACTTTTAGACTAATGTAACTCATTATTTCTATAATTTAAGAACAAACGTTTTTACAAAGTGCCAGCTAAGCAGCATGCTAAAATGATGTCACAGAATAGTCCTCATTTAAAATGAGCTGCAGATAAGAAAAGGCTTTACACGTACATGTTTAGAGAAGAAAATAAAACTGTCATTAAATATGACTTTTTAAAATTACTTTTAGAAAGTTAAGGTTTGTGGTCAGGGTCCTTGGAAACTAAGAACATTCCATTTTTGGAATAAAAATTGGGGTATTAACCAAAACTAAAGACCAGTTTATGCATATTCTAAGTGATTCAGTGGGGATTTCTGGATTTTAGGTCAATAAAAAGTACATCCCTAACATTCCCTTTACTTAAAAGTAGCTGAACACAAACCTCTCACCCACTTAATTTAGAACAAAAAACTCAAGACTTTCTTACTGGAGTTTCATGGAGCAGAATAAGCTTTATCACACGAAGATTGACCTGCACACCAAGACTCTTGTGTTGGAAAAGGTTAAAAACCTAAAAACAAATAAAAATAAAAAATCCTAAAATAAAACTGAAAAGCATCTTAATTTTTCTAAAAGCCCAGAAATGGGAGCAGTGTCCATTTAGTTGGGAAATCTTATATATGTTTAATTTTTTAATTATTTTTAAAAAATTAGCTTACTAGGCAGTAACTTAGCTCATTCATTTTAGTCTGGGCATTTCAATGGGGTGCTGAGAGAAGGGTGGGCTTTGATGACACTGAAGAGAAGAATTTTGGTAACTAAAATCTAGAATTTGTCTTAATTCTTAATTCACAAAATGCCAGTGTCTTCCTTTCTTCTGAGAAACAGTCCTCAAAACTCAGCCTGCTTTATGCCACGTCCCAATTCATTCCTTGGAGTCTTTTTTCTCTCCCCGGCTAGCTGTCAAATAGAAACACCTAGCTGTCAAATAGAAACACGACTTCAAAGCTCCTCTTTTCAAAGATCCCATGAAGACACGCTTGTGGGTCATGGCTGCTTAATGGTTTCAGACCATCATTATAACAGATTTTCTCAAAACGTGATGCATGTTGAAATGATGGAAAGCAAGGTGAATTTTTATGTGGTATGTGGAGTTTTTGTAAAATTTAGCACTTATTTAATTTGGAATAGAAAATATAACACTGACACACCAAACCCATGCTCTCAGAGATAGCACTAGTTGAAAGTTGGCAGAGTGTTCAGGGGGTAGCTGAACATACACTGAAATGACTGCAGTGTGGGAAAATCTTTTTGCTGGGAAAACAAACCAAATAACAAAAAAAAATAGTAAAAAATGGAAATTTTACAAAAACGTAACATATTTATCCTTGAATCAGTAGTGCTCGCCAGTATATGGTAACTGGAATTAAAAATGGACATTTGCCTTTCGCTTTTATGTATGTTTATTTATTCTCCCCCTAAGAACCACTCTTCACTATGACCTTCTAATTCTGCCTTGAAGGAGGTTTACTCAAAACCATACGCAATTAAGTCAAAGGATTGACTAGGCAGTAAGCATCCATAAGATGCTAGGTGCAAACTAGATTTCTGCAGTGCGGATATTGTCAACTAAAGTTGGCTACGAACAATTCAGCTGATTAAAAATTTAGCTCTTAGCTATCAGGTCTTACTCATTAACTAGTATTATAGCTGAAACCTAATTTTACATACCTATATAAGAGCTCAATGGGTTACCAACCTCCATTTTTATTCCACCTCACAATCCAGAGTATTTTGGGTAGGATCATGCACATTAAAAAATATTATAACATTTCTGCCCACTTCAGCAAATGGCCTTTACAAATGAAAATGAAAAGATGGGCACAAAAAAAGAGAGAAAAGACTAATAGAGTTTTGCCACATCACAATGAACAATAAGGGTTGTTGTTTTTACTAGACGATGTGAATTATTATGTTGATATCTTTTTTGAGACAGATCAATGTGGTAAACCTAAATATTTTTTTTTACTGATGTCAATAAAAGAAAGGAACAGTAATGAATTTTTAAAGAACTTCATTATACTCACACATTTCTTCCTTAGAGTTTTCTTGAAAAAATTCCAAGCGCACTTTAAAGTTTGCCTACCATATTTAAGATGGTTAGAATGAATCTCCTGGCTGCATCTGCTCCATGATAGGAAACCATTGCTGGGTCTGCAACCACTACAGTCTCTATGTTGTATTCTTGGGGTAATTTGTATGAATATCGTTTCCCTCTTCCACTCTCTGTTATTTTTTTAGATCTAGGTCTTCCTTTATCTGCAACAGAGAAATGAATTTTCAAATGTGCCT
>NW_005357764.1:3021970-3025758 GCF_000412655.1 Myotis brandtii | reverse complement strand
TCCCAGTCAGGGCACATGCCCAGATTGCAGGTTGGATCCCCAGTGTGGGGTGTGCAGGAGGCAGCGGATCAATGGTTACCTCTCATCATTGATGTTTCTCTCTCGCCCTCTCCCTTCCTCTCTGAAATCAATAAAAATATTTTTTAAAAAGATGCTCAATCTCATTAGTATTCAAGAAAATAAAAATTGAAGTTACAATAAATTAAATTAATTAAAATCCCTAGGATGGCTAAAATAAAGAGGTGATTATATGGTGTCAACAAGAATGTGGTGACAAGAACTGGAAGTCCCATACACATACGTGCTGGGAGTTTAAATTAGAATAAACACTTTGAAATACTAAACACTAAAGTTGAACATTTGCACACCCAATGATCAATGATCGAAAATATATACTCATCAAAAATGCATGCAAATCACATGTACAATTTATTCAAAGCAGCACTATTCTTAATAGTTCAAATAACCATCAATAGTACAATGGATAGCCCTGGCCAGTGTGGCTTAATTGGGTGGGTGTTGTCCCATGCACCAAAAGGTTGCTGGTTGGATTCCCAGTCAGGAAACATGCCCAGGTTGCAGGCTCAATCCCCTGGGGGTGTACAAGAGGCAGCTGATTGATGTGTTACTCTCACATCGATGTTTTCTCTATGTTTTGCTCTCACATCAATGTTTCTCTCTCCCTCTCTTTCTAAAAATTAATTAAAAAATCTTTTTAAAAAATAGTATAATGAATAAAGACATTTTGACCTAAACATACAATGAAATGCTATATACCAATAAAAATAAACCAACTACTGCAGTGATGGCGAAACTTTTGAGCTTGTCAGCATTTTGAAAAACCCTAACTTAACTCTGGTGCCGTGTCACATATAGAAATTTTTTGATATTTGCAACCATAGTAAAACAAAGACTTATATTTTTGATATTTATTTTATATATTTAAATGCCATTTAACAAAGAAAAATCAACCAAAAAAATGAGTTCACGTGTCACCTCGGACACGCGTGTCATAGATTCGCCATCACTGAACTACTGCAATGTGCAAAAATATGGATGAACCTCCTAACAATAAGGCTGAGCACAAGAAGCCAATTACAAAAGAGTAGGTGGAATTTGGATTATATCCCCCAGGAAAGCATGTGGAGTGAGAAGTAGAAAGAAAAGGAGGAAGTCCTAGGAAATTCCTACATGTAGGGGGTGTACATGTGGAAGAAGACACACTCATGGAGAGATGTAAGAAAAATAAAAGGAGAGCCCAAAAGAAACCACAGAGATAGCTACACAATGAGAGGGGCTTTGTACCAAGAGTAGTAAATAGACCAAGTTTGTTCCCTTTGTTGCCCCAGCTAGTGACAGCTATGTTGGCCCCAAACTGTCACTATGCAGCATCCATATTTGCATGTTATATTTAAACTAGAGGCTCAGTGCACAAAATTCGTGCATGGGTAGGGTCCCTAGCAGCTGCCAGCTACTGGCCAGGGCCTTCCTTAGTTCTGCACCACCCCCTGGTAGTCAGCACACATCACAGCAAGCAATCGAACTCCTGGTCAGTAGAACTCCCAAGGAAACATTTTGTATATTAGGCTTTTATATATATAGACCAGAGGCCCAGTGCATGAATTTGTGCACGAGTGGGGGCCCTCGGCCTGGCCTGCGAGATCGGGCCAAAACCGGCTCTCTGACATCCCCCAAGGGGTCCTGGATTGTGAGAGGGCACAGGCCAGGCCAAAGGACCCCATTGGTGCAAGATCAGGGCCAGAGAGGGACGCAGGAGGTTGGCCAGCTGGGGAGGAACTGCGGGAGGGCTCCAGGGTGTCCGGCCCCTCTCACTCAGTCCTGATTGGCCAGACCCCAGCAGCAAGCTAACCTAATGGTCAGAGCATCTTCCCCCTGGTGGTCAGTGCACATCATAGCGAGAGGTTAAGCGGCCTTAGCATATCATTAGCATATTACACTTTGATTGGTGGAATGGACAACCAGACAATTAGCATATTAGGCTTTTATTATGTAGGATAGGCTACTTGGAACAGTCTAAGTTTCTTAAGAATCTCAACTTCATGGTAGATGCTATCATACAAGTTAGCCACTGTGTGTGAAGATCATGCATATTGAAGTAATCATTTTATTAAGTTGCTTCCTTTGAAGCCTTCATTGTCTACACCAAATATGCTCATTCTTCATCTCCTAAATCTTGAGGCCATTTTCCAACCATATGCAAATATAAAGACAACATAATTGATATCACACACTTCCAGTCAGAGAATAAATTTTAAAACGTGTATTCACTGGGGCTCAATGTATGATCTCCATAATATCCTCCACATACTGACAATAATCTCCACAACAGTTATGGATGGTGTATGGAAATGATTTCAGCAGTGGTCTGAGTCCTAGACATACTCATGATTTATACTAAAATGTTAAGGAATATATAT
The DNA here is from genome assembly GCF_000412655.1 of Myotis brandtii. Lineage (NCBI taxonomy): Eukaryota > Metazoa > Chordata > Mammalia > Chiroptera > Vespertilionidae > Myotis > Myotis brandtii. The sequence continues at coordinate 3,023,320 of NW_005357764.1, read as the reverse complement.
TGATAATGTCACTTGCCTGCTAAAAGTCTTCAAAGACCACATTTTGCCTTCCAGATAAAGTCCTTCCCACGGCACATAAGTCCCTTCATTATCTAGTCGATGACTACCTTCTCAGGGTTGTATCTCGTGACCATATTGCAGACATTTGTCTTCAGCTCCCCGAGGTGATGCCATTGTTCCTTCTGCCTAAATGCTTTCCCCAACTAACAACATGCACTAAAAATTTCACATATGTTTTTCATTTGCACACATAATATCATTTAATTCTGACAACAACCCTGAGCTCCGGGTATCACTATCCCCATTTTGTATATTGTAAATGAAGCTTTCGAGAGATAAAGTTTTCCAAAGTCACCAGCTAGGAAGTGGTAGCACATGAATGTGAAAACAGGCAGTTGGACCCCAAAGTCTATTAACTCAGCCTGCATACTCTGTTCTCTTTTCTTCCTGTGGTGCGGATAAGTTTTATTTGATCTCTGAGGTTCAGCCTCCCCAATAGTGAAGCTTGGGATCTTGTGTACTGAGGCTGTCACAGTTCTTATCACACTACAGTATAATTACTCCTTTACCAGTTTGTCCAAAATAATACATTGATGCCCTGACTCGGTAGCTCAGTTGGTAAGAGTATTGTCCCAATATGCTAAGGTTGTGGGTTCGATTTCCAGTCAGGACACATACAAGAATCAACAAATGAATGCATCAATAAGTGGAAAAACAAATCGATGTCTCTGTCTCTCCCCCTACCCTTAGTCCTCTCTCTCTCTCTCTCTCTCTCTCTCTCTCTCTCAAGTCAATCAATAAATAAAATATTTAAAATAAAATAATAGTTTGCCTCTTGAGAATATGAGCTGTGCCTTTTAACTCTACATCTCTGTGAGGTGACTGGTCATGCTTATGTTTCAAATATTAAGCTAAACTTCAAAATTTTAAGAGAATTGAAAAAGAGTACCTAGCTGGAGTGGGAGTGAAGGTGTGCCTTAAAATCAGGGCCTCTGACTCTCAACCTCATGTGCCTTCCCTTCCTCTACATTGTATTTTAATAAAAGAATACAGCAAAGTTATCTTAAAGTATAAAGATCCCTGTTTTGAAAAAATATTCATATAATACATAAATGTAAACATAATATACTAAGGCATCAAAATGCAGAAGGAAAATTGGACAAAGACTAAGTTGAATACAAGTAAACTTTACGATTCCACTAGAGGCCCAGTGCACGAAATTCATGCATGGGTAGGGTCCCTAGGCCTGGCCGACCATCAGGGCCAATCTGTGGGGCGACCGGCAGGGCGACTGGGGGACCCCCACTGGCACCTGCCTTGGCCAGCCTGACACTACCTGCTCGCCGGCCC
>NW_005357764.1:3003112-3021871 GCF_000412655.1 Myotis brandtii | reverse complement strand
AGCCTGGTCCCCCCCCCGGCCCAGCCCCCCCCCCCGCCGCTGCCACCAGTCGCCTCCCTCTGCAGGGTAACCGGCAGGGCGATCGGGGGGCCCCCGCTGGCACCCGCCTTGTCTGGCCTGGGACCTGTGGGCTGGGGGCAGCTCCTGCGTTGAGCATCTGCGCCCTGGTGGTCAGTGCACGTCACAGCGACCAGTCGTTCCAATGATCATTCTGCCATTTGGTCGATTTGCATATTAGGCTTTTATTATAAAGGACTGTGCAAAGGCAAATACTGCAATGTTATTCAAATTTGAATCACGTGTTTAATATGTGAATATATCAGCCTGAAGAGCTACAATTAGACATCTCAGTATAAGTAAATAAATATTTTATTTCATAAACTGTTAATTTTAAGATGATTTTTTAAATTCTAGGCTCTTAAAAAGCCACTGAAAATAGGAAAGCTCAGTAAATCATCCAATTGATGGCAGCTTAGCACTTCTTGTATGCGAGTGCAGGTCAATTAACATATAACAGTTATGCCTAACAAAAAATAATTAAAACTTCATGAGAAATGTTTGTCAAATCTGAACCAAGTATTTATGCGTTATAAACCTATTAAAATTAAAAACTTTCTAGAAGTATTTTCCCCATACATAATGACGCACACAAAGCCTGCTTTCTGTCACCCATGTACAGGGGTGTCTAGAACAGTTGGAACTTACTACAGTATTAACTCATACATGGCTATCTCCTTAAATGGACTAAATTCAAGCTGTGGTGGCTGTTGTCATTTCACCATGCAAAAGCCTTTCTGTTGCTTGTTCACAGTGCTATGACTTCCATTCAGCTGTTATATGCCTTTTGCTATCGTTCTTAGAATGGAGAAGAGAGATGTGTCTTTTAAATTGACTTGATCATGTACACCGAAAGGTGTGACAGAGATTCACTTAACCACTTTTGAAGATGATTCCCATAAAGACTGATATCATGACCTTTCACAAAAGAAAACAGAAGTCACGGATTAATTTGAGATGAATATATCTAAACAGAAACATATCGTAATCCTTTCTGAATCCAAACCCCCTACCCAGTTGATGATATGAACATCCTATGGCCTCTGCAAATGTTATTCTTGTCATAATTCATATATCCAAATCTGCCTCAAAACCATAACCAACTTTAGACTTAATATCTTGTCACTAACACCTAATTTGAAATCTGCAAGTCGAATTTTAAAACCTTTGCACCAAGAATTCTTCAATAAATTCATATTTCCTCAGATTCTAATCTAATATCAGTGAATATTCACTGAGATGTCTGGTTTAGATGTCTAAAAATTTGTCCTAGGGAAACTCATTATTTTCTGAATGTTGGCTACGACTTCCAGGTCCTACTTATGTAAGAGAAATCATTCATTTCCCCTGCCATTCTTGCTAATGCCACAAAGCTCTGCCAAAGGAAGGAAGTGCACCAAATAGTCACCATTTTATTTCTGTGAAGTACTGGCAGACAGACAGAGACAAGGGTTTGATGGCTAGGAAGGTTTATGTGCCTCTGAAACTGCCAGATTTTTAGGGTATTCTGATACTGAGAATAAAATTCTATGAAATTTTTACTCTTCTTACTATTCCTCTGATAATTTTAACCTCCAAGGTGAGTTTTACTTGGGTAAAATGTTTAAAAATTTTTAAAACGAAAGAAAGAGCCCTGACTGGTTTGGCTCAGTGGATAGAGCTTCGGCCTGCGGACTGAAAGGTCCCAGGTTCGATTCCAGTCAAGGGCATGTACCTTGGTTGTAGGCACATTCCCAGGAGGGGGTTGTGCAGGAGGCAGCTGATCGATGTTTCTCTCTCATCGATGTTTCTAACTCTCTATCCCTCTCCCTTCCTCTCTGTAAAAAAATCAATACAATATATTTTTAAAAAAATAAAAAATAAAAAAAATAAAGAGTAAAAGATGCTTCCAGCCAAAGGAAAGAGGTAGCTATGCCATTCTCACAGAACTGGACTAAAATAAGGCCAGGAGCTCACAGGATCGGCTTCAGGATGCTCAGTGGCATTTTATCCCAGTGAGGTGACCCACATCCCAAGAGAAACACTTCACAATTCAGGAGACGTGTGGGGTCTATTACATATTAATCTCTGAAGTCCTTTTAAGTTCATATTTCTTGATATTAAAATACGGCACTGCCCAGAAAACTAAAAAAATAATCTGAAAATAGATTTAATTGTCATTAACCAAAGGAAAAAGATAAAGCTAGTAAATGAATGGATGGATGGATGGATAGAATTTTTGAAGGATCCATCTCATATTGCTCCCCCCGCCCCCCACATTGAATAGTTAGTTAAATCTTTCAGAGGGCTTTACCTGAAATGATACCACAGTAATGACTGTGAGGAGTTGGCTTCTCTGTGACTTTCTCCTGCACGGACCTTTTCTGCCTATATACACGGTGCGGGTGACCCGTTATCGCCACTGTATCGTTGAGTGGTTCAATAAATATGAAGTCCTCATTGAGCTGTATGAATCCCATCTGGAATAAATAACATAAAAAGACATGTAAAAAATGCCATTTGAATAAATTACTTTCTGGGTTCTCCTACTCACACACTATTTTCTTTCACATATGTGCATACATTCTTCTAGTGAAGCTATTCGAGCAACCGCATAATAAAGTAACTGTCTTCCCATTTTATTACTTCATCTTTATGTACTTTATTACACTAGCATAAACCTCATTTAGTTAGTCTTAGCCTGTGTGGGTGGGAGGCTAGATGCCAGCAACAGATGCACAGTAAAACTTCTGGAATGTTAAAGGCTCACTTTGGGAGACCCATGGGTTCACTTACATGTACAGCATGTACAGAAGAGCAATACAGCTTTTAATTGCATACACGACATAGTCCAACTTTTTGACAATCATTATTTAACAAAGTAAGTCATGTAACATATCAAAGCAAACGTAAGAGACATAGCATTAAAGTCATTATATAAAATATTCTTAAAGCCTTCTACTAAACATTTTGAAAACCTTGTGAACAATAAATTACAGGAGAAAAAAAGGCATCACTTACATAAACAAGTTTCATTTCATTCAATGCCAAGAAAATGGATTTTAAAGTTCACCAAGTGTGGGCAGAGGGCTAAAAACTGTAAAATATGGTTATGATCAATAAAAAGAACTCATAATAAGTAGGTATCCTTTTATTATATTGAAGCTAAGCCTAGTCATTTCTTTCCTTTTTAAGAATAAATTTGCATTATAACTAGGAAAATATTCCACATGGAAGAACATATGACTTAATCTTTTCAATTTTATTTTACTCCACTGTAATATATATATAAATATATATTTGATCACTGTTAACTCTTTAGTAAATATTTTTGAAGAAATAATCCCTTAGAACCTGCATTATTCATACCCAATCTGCTAATATCAAAGTTCATAATTCTGCTTTGCATTAATTATATATAGTTCATTTTAACTTGATCCACATATACCTACCACAGTAAAATATAATTACTTTTTCAGACACAGTAATTCTCCCAAGCTAAATAATAAGAAAAAATAAATCTACATTTTAAAAAAGTACATTTTCCTTAGAAGTATAAAAGAGGCTTTTTCTTTTGCTTTGTTCTAATGATTAAAGTATATTGCATCTTCCATACAAAAAGTCCAGGTGATTGCGAATATGCTATCTCATTTCATTCTGTAAGAATTAACATTACAAGATACCTTAAGTAATCTAAAAATCCTCATCAATTTCATTTTATTATACCACCAATAAAATTTTGAAGAACTAGAATAACAGTTCCACCTGGCCAGCATAGCTCAGTGGTTGAGCGTCAACCTATGAACCAGGAGGTCACGGTTCAAATCCTGGTCAGGGCACATGTCCAGGTTGCAGACTTGATCCCTAGTGCGGGGCATGCAGGAGGCAGTTGATCAGTGATTCTCTCTCATCATTGATGTTTCTACCTCACTCCCCCATTCCGCATCATTGATGTTTCTACCTCACTCCCCCTTTCCCTTCCTCTCTGAAATCAATAAAAATATATTTAAAAAATAAAATAATAGTTACACCACTTCTATCTGTCCCCTTGTCTCTCTCTCCCTCTCCCTCTCCCTCTCCCTCTCCCTCTCTGACAGACACACACACACACACACACACACACACACAGTGCAAGCTCACATACACATATCATTTGGTGGTGGGAATAATGCAAAAAAAGATTTACCCTAATGATTCTTTTAAAATATTATTCTTTTAAAATATGTATATATTTGTCCAGCCGGCATGGCTCAGTAGTTGAACATCAACCTATGAACCAGGAGATCACGGTTTGAATCCTAGCATATACCTAGGATTGCAGGCTCAATCTCCAGTAGGGGGCGTGCAGGAGGCAGCCAATCAATGATTCTCTCTCATCATTGATGTTTCTATCTCTCCCTCTCCCTTCCTCTCTGAAATCAATAAAAATATTTTTAAATATGTATATATTTGGGGCATTTTTTCATGTAATTTTAATATGACACTATCTATAGACATTTTTTAAAGGAGAAGGACCAACTTAAAAAGAAAATAATGTCATTCACTCAATGTATATTTACTGTCTGACCACAGTGTGCCGGCTCAGTTCACTCTGGGGCACGTTTGGTGTTCTCTCTCCAAGGACGCGTTTCCTGTCTGAGATCAGAATATTATCCTGCAGCATGGGAAGTGCTCTAGCTTAGGTTGGTTTCTTTCAAGATAATGACTTGTATTAAAAAGAATTGCAGAAAATCTTAAGGTTTTCTGTGTCTCCACAAAGGGCTTACTTTTTCAACTAATAAAATAGATTTTTTTATCTATACTATGATTGTACAGGCCATGGAAGAACACAACTCCATATTAACTTCTCTGCACAAGGTTCTCTGTGTTCGACGATCCGCAATGAAGCAGCACTTTAGGGCAAATATTGTCCTTTCCATTTTAGAAGGAAAGGAAATATTATGTGAATTAATACGACACTGTTCCTTATCTAAAATAAATGCAGCATATATAAGTGTTTTACTCCCAGTTGCTCTTTTTAGATTTTTCAATGAGACATTTCATGCAAATATTTGGCAATGAAATTAAGTTTCACAGTTATTCCCTACCTTATTTCTGTCATTATGTACATTTCCTCATATGGTGGCATCTGTTATTTTGTCACTGAATGTTATTCTTTGATTTGATGATTTAGCAAGAATTTCAGTATTTTGCACATTTACCATAACTTACATAAAGGTGTTGCCAGCCATGTCTTCTCTTACTGGTTCTGATATTTCATTTCTCTATTTAGATGCCTCTGTGCTTTTTAAAACAACCATCAACATTGATTTACATGTAGGTTTACTGATACTACCACCAACTTCTATCATAACATGAAATGTAATTTGGCCAATATGCACAAATTTTTATATACTGTTTCTTCAATTCACCAAATATCAATGTTGCATTTGTTCGAATTTAAATGAACCATGGTCTATTAAATAGACAAACAGATTCTAAAGCTCTAATCTCTTAAATGAACCATGGTCTATTAAATAGACAAACAGATTCCAAAGCTCTAATATCTATATGCAAAGTGTCCCCACGGGAGTTCGACCGGGAGACCGGGAGTTCTATTGCTCGCTATGATGTGCACTGACCACCAGGGTGCAGCGCAGAACTAAGGAAGGCCCCAGCCAGCAGCCGGCAGCAGGGAAGGGAAGCCCCGGCCGGCAAGCAGAAGGAAAGCCCCAGCTAGCAGCCGGAAGGCTCTGATTGGGCCTGATTGCTGACCAGGCCTAGGGACCCTACCCATGCACAAATTTTGTGCACTGGGCCTCTAGTAGAAGCATAACTAAAAAGTAACCAAAAAATTAGTAAGCAACCTGGCACTCTCCATTCTGGTTCCCATTCCTACTGGGTTACCTCCCCCCCTTTCACGGCCTCACTTCCTGTTCACTCACAAAACTGAAGCATTACTGTGGTTATTTCTCTCAAGTGTTCCCTTCATTCTTCCATGCGCTTTCTTGAACTTGTCTGTATTTTACAAAACCTAGGTTTTCTAGCTAACCTTTAACTGAACTGGCTAAAAGTATTTTATCTGAGGCTCAATCGTGTATTGTGAGAGTCTTTGAGAATATCCTTTAAATATAATATATATATATATTATGTTTAAAGGATAATTAAGAACTAAATACCATTAGTGCTAAGGGACATTAGGTGGTAGATCATTATAACTTCAGGACACAAGAGGAGTCCTGAAGAATAGCAGGCTTTGGGTAAGACTGCGGCAAGGTGGCTCCCTATGAGAGGAGGCATTGGGAACAAGGGCAAAGAGGACTTTGAGTCTCAGAAACAGTTCAAGAAGAGGCCTGGCTTGAGAAGAGAACTGGAGAAATGTAGCCAAAAGATAAAATACTGAAATTCTTGCTAAATCATCAAATCAAAAGATAAGTTTCATATAACTGGAAACATCAAATGACCAAGTACTTGACAGCAAAAGGAAAGTCTATCTCCTGAAGACCTGAGGATACTGGAAGTAGCACAAGTGTTTCATTTCTAAACAACAGTAATAGAAGTTGCTGAAAAGTTTGGCATCCGTATGTGCTTGTAAAAACACTTTAGACAAATGTTTGTCTGATGCTCTACATGATCTGAATGTCTACACAAGTTTGGCTTTATTTTCTTAAGTATTTTCTTGTATGGTAATGTTAGAATATCTATCTCATTAAGTAAATACAGCATTATATACTTTAAAATGTAAGCATAATATAGGCGAGACATAAATTTTACTGTTTGTTTCACGCTTTATTTTTTAAATGTCATTTTCAATATTACTATAAAATTGGAGTCTTTTTTCATGCATTTGTGCATTCTATGTACACACACAAATCTGTATGAAAATACACCTCGGACACCACATCTATCCTACTGCCTTCTACTAAAATACTCTGTCTGACTCGACCCTTTCTGTTTCCCTTCATAGCCACAGGGATAAACACCAAGTCCTTAATGAAGACAGATACGGTATAAAGTCATGACAAAGTCTTGCTTATCATTCCAGCTTTCTTTTTACTACTTAAACTTCATATAGAACCCTAACAAACCGATTTTAATTGTGTGAACAAGCTTTCTATTGTAACGTGTTTCCAAAAAACTCCCAGCTGCATGATTACATCTTGGTACATGGCATGCGCTGCTTTCTCTTTCCAGAAAGTCACTGTCAGTATCGAGAGTTATTTCTTCAAAATCAAGCCAACCCTGTTTTCTGTCCAAAGTAACCGCTGCCTCCCTTATCCACTTCTACCCTGGACCTTCTCCACTATGACACTAATAAATCCTCTGTGGTTATTGTTTTGGGGTCTCTCTGATTAGACCATGAGCTGTCTGAGGGAAGGCATTGGCCACAGAGCCTCTCGTCATGCCTACAATACACAAGGTCTGCTACTAACAGGTGCTCAAGGAATATTGCTTTTGACTCAATGTATTCTTCCTTCTTGAAATCAAAGAAGACATATCCATTCACTGCCCTCAAGAGGGGTCTATTTACTCCACCTGGGGCTCCATCGTGGCGGGGAGGGGGGCTACAATTTGATTTCTTCCTCTGGCAGTTCTGTTGCTTTCTTTGGGGGCCCAAGTTCTATTTTTAAGAAAAGCTTTCAAGGAACACAATGAACACCATTCACATTTTCTTTCCCTGACAAAGGGCTTCAACGAGAATCACAAACTACAATGTAAGAAGGAAACTCGGAAACCATCCTGCCATCACTGGAGCTTTAAAAATCAAGAAAACCAAGGCTTAGAAATGCTGCAGGACTCGCCTAAAATCACACAGTAAGTCCCTGTGAACATCAGGGCTGGAATCTGCAGCTCCCAATTTTCAAACTGATTTTTGGTTTTAATCCATCACTCTAAATTTGCTTGCTACCTACATTCCTCACATTTCGCCTGCATTCCAGTTTGCCCCACTGAACCCCAGAAATTGTTCTGGGTCACCTTCAGTTTCCTTTCCTTTCCTCTCCTCCCTAAGGCATTTGACCCTGGACAATTTTTCTCCTCTGTGTTGCTCTAGTTTTCCTTTTCTCTAGCCACTGTTTCTGCTTCCTTACTCAGGCCGATGTTCCTCACTCCAGGGCTGGTCTCTGGTCAGCAATTGTTCTGCATTTGTCCCCTCCAGTGGTTTTATTACCCCCTCTCTGGAGATGACTCCCCAAATCCCCTCCCCTCCCACTGCTTCCATCCGAGACGCACTCTCCACTTCTCACCTCACGGCAGTGGTACCATCGTTCTCCTCCCAAGTCTTTTCTCTGTTCATGACTCTTTTTTCTAGTTACCCAGGCTTCAATAATTACATAGCCCTTCACTCTTCTCTTTTGAAATGTATGTAAAAATATTTCGAAGAAAACAATAAGGTAAGAAAATACTATGCCTGTATGCCAGACACTGCATATACATGATTTCATTGAATCAGAAACAGCCAGCTTGAGACACCTATGTTAATCTCACCCGCTTTAGAGTTGGGGGAGAAAAGAGTTTCAAAAAGTAGTCTTGCATTCTAAGGTCACAAATCAGTCTGTGGTGAGACAGAATTCATACCAAAGATTGCCTGGCTTCAGACGCGCACTGCCTTCATGAGGCTATCTGAAAGAGGCTAGGCCTGCCATATGAGTGTTATTCCAAAGAACTCTCATCTTTAAAAAATTTTGCACTAAGGATTTGACGTCAAGCACAGCACCTCACAGATGGTCGAAGTCCAAAATCTGATATCAATAGCAAGGCCAGGCCCCATCCCTCACAAAGCAGAAGACAAAATATTGCACTCGGCTCTGAGCTTTATCTTAGGCTGACAGTTCTCTGTGACCAGACTTACAAGCTGCCAAGAGCACACTGGCTTTCTGAGTGGCCCAGGGTTTCCTCTCCGGGCCTCCTCCATGCTGGCTGCCCAATGACTCTCCCATGGCAGATCTGCGGGAATATTTCCAGATTTTAGTTTCCTTTCCTTCTTCCTTTCTTTTAGTTCTCTTTTTTGTTTACCCTCTTAAAATGTGATCTTAAAACCTGAACTTTTAAATAGCAGAATATTTAAAAACATAGTTAAAGAAAGAAAATAACCATCCCAAATCCTGTCATATGGCACAATTATAACGTATGTATATACTATTTCTTTCTAGTCTATTTACACACACACATACACACAAAGTATATGTAAGTATATGTGTGTGTATCGTATGTATATACTATTTCTTTCTAGTCTATTTACACATACACACAAAGCATATGTAAGTATATGTGTGTGTGGTGTCAGTGTATGTGCATGCGTGTTCCTATACATATACATACATATGTTAGTTTTATATTCTACTTCTTTTTCCCAGTTAAGAATAACTTTAATAGCTATTTTGTTTCTTAATCGTATTAAATAATCTTCATAAGCTTGCTTTTTCATTGATGAATAATAGTCTGTCCTTTAAATGTATAATACTTTTATTAGCTCTTCATTCACTTGATCCTCTATTCCATAAAATGCCTATGAGTTCCAACTTTGTACAGCCAGAGCTGAGGGTGCAGCAGTGAACGAGGCTGGAAGACACATCACTAACTTATACTTTAGGAAGGGAGACAATGTGCTACTGATTCAACTGGTCAAAGTTACACACAATTGCTCCATAACCATTGGTTAATGAGCTTACATTGATGGTTTATATACATATTTATGTCTGTGTTCTGTTTCACAATATAAAACAGGGCTAAAATATAGCCCAGAGGCCACAGTAGGAGCTGAAAGTGACCATCCAGGTAAGATGAATTAACCCTCTTCAAAAGACAAGAGTGAGACCCAGGGATTGGTGAGTGTTTCTGAAGAGGAGACCCTCCCATGAGAGAAAGAGAAGGTTCATTCTAAGCAGCCATCAAAAACAGCGCTCGCCCTGGCTGGTGTGGCTCAGTTGTTGGAGCATCATCTGGTGAATCAAAAGGTTTCGGGTTTGATTCCTGGTCAGGGCACATGCCCAGGTTGCAGGTTTGATATCCAGTTGGGGTGCATACAGGAGGCAACCAATCAATGTATCTGTCTCCCTCTTTCTCTTCTCTCTCTTCCTTCCCCTTCCTAAAAGCAAAAAAAAAAAAAGCAATAAAACATATCCTCAGGCAAGGATTTAAAATAAATAGTGCTCAGCAATACCATTCTGTGACACTGTCAGTCACCTGAACATTCTCCTGCCCCTCGCCTCCCCTATGGCTCAGTCCTAGAGGAGCCAGAGGAAGCGCAATACTGAGCAGGAGTCATGAAAGCTCTAGGTGGGGAAGTAATAAGGATTCCAACTTCATCCGCCTTCTTCATTGGGAGTGATGAGCTCTGAGAAGGTCTGGATGTGGAGAGTGTATGGCAGAAAAATGTTAACTATATGTGAATGTGGACTGTCGATTACCAAATATTTTAATTACCAGAGACTTTCTGTGACTAAATTTACCAGGGGACTTTTCACAACCTAAGTGTGAACAACACCAGAAGGAAGACCAGAAAGAAAAAAGACACACCACTTGTTTTATGAAGACATCCCTAAAGTCCTATTTACTCAATGAAAAGTTATATATGTATAATATGGAGTCAGGTGCCAAATCCCATGAAGGGGTTAGAGAGTGGATGGCCTTTCGGGTGAGGTGACATCTGAGCAGAGACCTAGAGTTTGAGAGATGGCCAGGCCAAGGTGTATGGGGAGAACGTTCCAGGGAGAGGGAGAAACAAAGACCCTGAGATTAGAATAAGCTTAGCATATTTAAGGAAAAGCAAGGGTAGTACAGTTGAAACAGAGTGATACATGGGAAATGATTATTAGAAAGGAACTCAGGGGCATTCCACACAGTGTCACTTATTTGACACACATTCAAAATAAATCCCGATTAAATCCTCCCTTGGTTTTTAGACCATCTATCTTTCTTGGACACTGGTTACAGATTTTACTATGGGACATGTTATAATGGCTTCTGTGCTTATGGTCTTACAACACAGTCTTAGTCTATCTATATAATAATTACACAGGACTAGATTTCACTCTTACAAATGAAAAAAATATGCTTTCTCTCCCATTTTCTTCAAAACCAATGTCCTCTTTTTCCCAACATTTGACAGAGATACAGATTTAAAGACAATTTCAAAATGTTCCTTTTTAACTGCATTACAGATAAACAGCATCACAAGTATGATAATAAACAGAAGCCGTTCTATGTTGAAGAAGTGAAAACGAAGTGGTAAAAACTGGTAAAATGGAAAATGAATGTTCCATCCTAACATTTACTTATCCAAAATGATTGATTTTTTGTATTATAAAGATTATCTCATTTCTCATTTTATATAGTCTAATTTTTGCTCACATCAAGAAAAACTATGATTTTCATATACTTTCTTATATCCATTCACTTCACTGTAATCTCTTGTTGTTTAAGTGATTTTTTAATTGATCCCTTGGGATGTCTATGGATTCTTTAAATATGCAAAAAGCCAGTTGACATTAAGCAAATCCAGTTTTTAACTTACTTCTAAGCTTATCCTAAGTTTATCAACCAGTGTTTTCAAAAGCTACATTCCACGGTATCTTCTTGATGATTATTTAATGGTCACTACAAATATACCCACTGAGTACCTACAAGTTAGCAATTTACTAAGTATTCAAAGATGAAAACAATCTCTGTCTTCATGAACCTTATATATTAGGGGGAAAGACAGGGAAAAAAATAGGTATTCAGACAAATATCCTTAAGAAATTATAAATTTATTTATAATGAAGTATGTTTGGATCTCATATGTTTATGTCACAGTAAAATATTTTAAAAATGAAAAACAAATAATAAATAACTATACTACTTAGCAATATAGAGGCTAGGCAAGTATCAAAAGAAATGCAATTGCTCCCAGCAGGCAGAAGTTAAGGATGGAGAGGAGGGGGCAGGAATGTTCATTTTTTCCAATATAACTTTTGTAGTAAGTACTGATTTTTCAAATGATGTACATATATGACTTAGATTACACTTTAATTTTAAAAAAAGAGGTTGAAATAAGACTTGTTGAGAGGCAACTGCAGTAATTAAAGTGGCATCAGTGTAAAGTGTGTAAGTGAGGAAGCCCAATACATGAGTCAGCACACAGTTAAAGAACTGACATGGAGACTGAGACAGCGGCAGGAATCATAGACAATCATTATAGCAGCAAAAATAGAACAGAGGGGTTGGCAGGGCATGATTCATATGGAACTCTGAAGACCATAAGACATTTAGATTTTATTTGACCTAAAATAGGAAGCAACTGTCGGTGGATGGCCTAATTTGATATAAATTTTGAAGAAAGTCATTCTTGTTTTCTTTTGATAACAGATTATAGGGTGATAAGAGTAGAATTGGGGAGACCAGTTAGTTATAATAGCCAAGTGCGAGATCATGGTGGCTAGACCAAGGAAGCAACACAGGGTGACTGAACTAAAGACGTGTAGAAAAGTTAAGCGCATTTGAGATTAATTTTGGATTCTCATACACGCTAGAGGGCAACCACTCCAATTTGTTAATGGTTTAGATGTTGGAACGTGGAGGGACAATAACATAAGAATTTAGGATGACTCCAGAGTTTATAGCTTCAGTACTCAAGAAGGGTAAGTAGATGTCTGTGATAGAGATATAAATGCCAGACACTGAGGATGAAACAAATTTTAGGGACAGAGAATCAAAGTATCTTATAGGAACGTAGTAGGTTTTAAATCATGTGAAACATCCAAGTTGAGAAATCAAGTCAATATTGGGGTATGGAGTTTAGTGGAGGGTTTTGAGCTAGAGACTTACATTAGGGAGCTGCCAACATTTTTCAATCCATGGGGTAAGTGATGCTACCCAGAAAGAGAGTGTAGAGAAGGAACAGAAAAGGATCTAAGACCAAACCCTGAGGACCCTAACATGGAGAAGTAGAGAAGGAATCAGCTAAGGAGACTGGGAGGAAGAGCTGGTGAGGTTGTATCGTTGATTTTTTAAAACTCAGAATTAACTCTTTCTAGAAGTGGCTTTAAAGAAAAAGCTCTCATTCATTTCCTTCTGAAAAAAAGCTATTGCCTGGTCTAACCCAGACTGCTCAAGTTAAAACTTCAGTAGCCCTATGCAAGATGAACAAACACATGAACTCATGGTTCTGTGAAGTTCAACAGCAAAACCTGAGCAAAGGAATACTGCCCTGAGCTAAAGCAGCCAGGGCTCTCAAAAGTCATAACAATGTTACCTACTTTTCTTGCATTTTGGGGAGACATGAGAAGAATTTAAACTTATTGACTACGTTTTAAAGTTACTGACTAATTTTTAAAGGGGGCTTCCAACTTGCCACCCACCCTCGCACTTACTGAGCGAGTATATTCTGTTAAAGGGTTAGTTACTCACTGATTTCTCAGAGCCGTTCACCATGGTGATGAGCACTGGCGGCACTTATCTCATGCAATTCCAGCCCAGTTATGTGCTTGAAGTGGAACTGAATGAGACCACTGAGAAAGCTGCACAGCTGCACTTTGGGGAAGGACTCATCACTGCCAGGTCTTTCGGGTGACCTCACAATTAGCAGAGATGTTGCCAACCTCCTACATACCCCTAGAGAGCAGATGCAAATTCACTTTACCATGGAAACAAGATTAGTGGAGCAAACTACTCAAGGACCAGGGCCCTGGTACTCAGAGACATGGAAAATGTGCTGCAATTCATTTTCCGATTCAATTAAAGGTCAAATAAATACAATTCATTTATTTGACAATACTTACTGAGTGCAAACCATGTGTGAGCTAATGTGCTAGCTGCAGGAAATACACCAGTCGTTTCAAAACAATCTTAAGTATCTTTTATAATAATTAAGGAGTTTACTTATTGTAGATTTTATCTTCTTTCCCGTTTGCACCCACATCAGCCAAATGTGTTGTTGTTTTTCATTTAGGACCCTTGGATAATTCATATATTCTCTCCTACTGCCCCCCATTCTGAATGGCATTAAGTAACATCCAATAAGTTATAGTGGTGTTTTTCCCCTTTAAAGGTGGCAATAAATCGTGTACCAACAAAGTTCTTTTTCACATGGCCTGTTTCTTAACTACAAGATCCCTAATACAAATGTATGACTAGGGAGAGCTGAAAGAACACACTTGACCTTTTTTCCTCCCAACCTTTCTTTAGTCTCTTTCATACATGTCCCATCAGTAAGTACAGAGGCTCAGAAAGCTAATGTAATCTCAGACTGATTTATTAGAGGTTACCCTGGGAGGTCATATACCTATAGAGCTGAAATGATCTGGTATAAACCAGGAAACCCAATGCACTCTGCATATCCCACACCACATCAGGAATATTATATCCATGCATCACATTTTATAAAGACATGTATAAACAAGAGTATATCTGAACAAGAAATCAGGCGTCAGTTTGTTCCAAATTTTACCCAGAGAAGAAATCGTTCAACAACATCTCATAAATATTTAATATCCTGTTTATGCATTTCAATCACTACTTGAGAGATCGCCACTCTGAAGCAACCCAGGCCTCTACTGGACAGTGGTAATTCTCACAAACATTTCTATAAAAGGTCCAAAAGGTGCTTCACCATTACTTCAAACCATGAGCCCTCATTCTGCATCCCAAGCACCTTTTCACATTTCAAAATAACCTCGCGGCCTCTCTGTACGTGCCCAGTTACTGTAATCATTCCCGATAGGAAATGGGTTCCCTGTCCCTCTTCACTGTTTTCATTTTACTTGGAAGTTCTCTACTTTATAAATGTCATTCTGAGGGTTGATTTTCTTTGCTTTTAAAGTATGGAAATGAATGTTGAACAAAAAATGTCTTAATCACATGGGATGAGCTGAAATAAAGAGACTGTAAGAAAAGTAAAACATTAAGACTGGTGTAGAATAACAAGATGGAAAGTGTTTTCATTTATTATTTCTTTTCTTTCTGTATTACTTAAATTCTGTGGTACACACGAAAATATATTCTTTGCTGATCTGACAAAAATAGGTATAATTTTGATTCATTCACACCAGGTGGCTATTGTCATATTGGCCTTTGTCGTTTTTTTATTTGACAATCTAAGGGATAGAGGTCAGTGCAGCTAACTAAATAGTCAGGTATTGTGTGTTTTAAAAATTCTTGAGGCACACTAGCTGAAAACCATTGATCTAAATGAATGAGATGCTTATAAAATATATGCTCTTAAAAGATAAGTAATAGTGGTTCAGTGTTCACTCTGCAAATTCTCTCAGTAACCTCGGAAGAAATGACACATCTGGCCCCAGAATCCATGGATTTTTATTTGAAGAATTAGGGGCTCTCTGATCTCACTACCTACCTAGACTTCAATTCCATTTGGCCAGTATTTGTCTCTCACACACTTCAAATTAAGTATTTTAATTAATTTTGTATTTGATTTGATAGAGTCAACATAGGAATCAGAACACTTCATTCACCTTTCATATAATACTAGAGGCCTGGTGCATGAATTTGTGCACCAGTGGGGTCCCTCGGCATAGCCTGCGGGGATCGGGCCAAACCCAGCAGTCCAACACCACCTGCCACTCCTGCCTGCTGCTCCTGCTCATCCCGGCCCCGCTGCGCCTGCCACCGTCTCTCGATAGGCTCACTGCCACACCACTACGGACTCTGGGCTGCAGCAGCCAGCCGTGAGCCCTGCGTCTGGCACCCGTCAGTCAGCTGAGCGGTGCTCCCACTTGTGGGAGCGCACTGACCACCAAGGTGCAGCTTCTGCATTGAGCGTCTGCCCCCTTGTGGTCAGTGCGTGTCATAACGACCGGTCGACCGGTCATTCGGTCCCTTAGGCTTTTATATATAGAGATTATGACTTTATTCTTACCCTGTAAAGCACTTAGTTCACTCCCTAGCTGGTTATCAATGCACATTCTTTTCTCCTTTCTGTGTCCCATTCTTCTGAAATTTTGGAAGACCGTATAGGAAACTGAAGGCTATAGGAAAACAAGAAAATCAACCACCATTTCTGTAGCTGTGCATTTTATAGTCACATTAGTCCCTCGGCCATGGGAAGTCATTCATTAAGTCCCTGATCTGTACTTGAGTGGGGAAGTGCCAGAGTCCTTTTGGAGCTGTTTCTGAGTGGCACTTTAGCACTAAAAGTTTGAAAGGAATATTGGGGAAAGAATGCTTGTGAGGAAACTTCACTCATTTCCTGAAAGCAAGGGGTAATTCATTGTATACACTCACTCTCAGATCTAGTTGAACCATGTGTACATTTAAATGAATGTACAAACTTCACATGGGTAAATTACTACTATGTTAACCTAATTTAATATTCTACGTTCACTTAATTAATTTCAAACTATCTAATAAATAGCATTTGGAAAGGTTTAGAAAGTTATTCGATGAAAATAACTTACTGAATCTTAAAAAGTGAAGACAGGGAGGCACTAAGAGGTTAAGTGAAGTGTCTAATGTCACACAGCTAGTAGGGTAGTAAGAGGGGAGATTGGATTCAAACCCACACTCTTTGTCTCCTCAGTCCATGCTTTTAAGTTAAAGGAGCCAAGAGTTTTCTCAAAGAAAGCTTGTTACTCTGGCTCGTCATTTTCAGATATTAATGACTAAGGTGTTTTTTCCCCTTAAAGAAGTTTATCTTTTTTCCCCCATTAACCTCTTCCAGCCTGCAAAATGAGCTTTTCTTAAATGGAGTTTTTGTTTGTTCGTTTTGCGTGGTTTTGTTTGTTTGTTTTTGTAGTAGCATATGAAATTGCTTTTTATTGTAGGTCAAATATTCCTATATTAACAACTTCATACAATTCAGCCTAACAAGAAGAAACCTTAAGCATAAGGGAAAGGCAAAGGCTATGGCACTGTAAGACCAAACTCAGTACCTGCTTCACAGATGGGATCTGGGTGACCTGGAGCACGCAATACTACCTCAGGGGGTCTTATTTTTCTCATTGTGAGTGTGGGAACACTGAAAGATCTGTTGATCATGGCTCCTGAGAAAAAAGTAGTTTAATCTGGAAAAAGTTTTCATCAACTACAATGTGCAAAACAAACACTAAGTACAATTCTGAAAAGAGTGCCCATGTCCTAACTACAAAAGATGGATGCTTCCGAAGTACTTCCATAATTCAAAATATGCTTCTTAGAAAACATAAAAACAACCAATCTCAGGAAACTGTAATTGAATTGTTCATTCATCCAGAAAATTAAGAGCCAATGATCCTGATCAGATTCTCGGAAAAGATAAAACCAAAGATTTGAGATCTCGGAATTAAGAAAGGAAAGGTTAAGTGACCTGCAGCCCCATTTGAAAACCGAAGTGGCCGTGTTAGGCCAAAAGTTGTTTTTGTTTTTTTAATCCTCACCCTAGGATATTTTCCCACTGATATTTAGAGAGTGGAAGAGAGGTGGAAAGACAGAAAGAAATACCGATGTGAGAGAAACACATAGATTGGTTGCCTCCTGCACGAGCCCCAACCAGGGCCTGGGCCAGGGAGGTACATGCCCTTGACCAGAATCAAATCTGGGACCCTTCAGTCCACAGGCTGACACTCTATCCGCTGAGACAAACAGGCTAAGGCTGGCCAAAAGATTTTAAACAACATGGGCTTCTTCCTAATAGCTCAGTTGAGCATCCTACCACATGCTCCTGAGATAAGATCACCTTGGTTACCAAAAGGATCACATAGATAACACGTTCCACATCAGAGGTGAACACAAGGAACGATATAGGAAACAATCTCGAAGTAACCCTTTCCTTCAGTGGGCACTGTTTGCTTTGACTTCTGCGACATTACTTTTCCTTTTTTCTGTTTTCTATACTGTTCCTTGTGTTCATCTCTTTAAGATGAGAAGAGCCACAAACTGTCTTTAAGATGAGAAGAGCCACAAACTTTACTTTTCGTAACGGGCACTCGAGAAATGTTGCCTTTAATGATGATGACATCAGAATTACTATCTACTGACTTGTGTAGTAAACCAAAACTATGAAACAAAGTTAAACAGGCTCAATGGTAATGTTAAAAGCCTAGTCTTCAAAGACTAGTGAGGTATTATAACATTTTAGATTATTTTTTCTACTTTGGATTAATTCCTTAAATACAATTCTTTCCTGTAAAGGAACACTCATACCAAATTTGGTTCACTTTTCAACCTAAGGAGGTGGGCTGATGCTTGCCAGATAAAAAAGAGTGAGCGTCTGTGTAAAGATTAGGACAAAGGCAACATTAAGAGTAAAATTAAAGCAAACCTTTCCTATCTTACACATAACAGTTTCCCTGCCCATTAAATGAAATGATATACATGACAGCATTTTATACAACTATAAAACTCTCTAGAAATTAAGCCATTCCTGTGCTGTACCGGACAAAGGCCTAAGTACTTGATCACTAGATAATTCTATTCTAGATTTTCACTTCAACTTAAAAGGCTGGTGTCTTTCCTTGGCTATGACTATTAATAGGGTTTTTTGACAGAAAATAAGTAAAACCAAAGACCTAAAAATTGTACCACCTACATAATACATTGCCTTATGCTTTCTTTTTGGTCTTGTATTTTATCTGTGATTATTTATTCACCTTATCCAACATGTAGACCTCAAAACCATATATGGGTATCAATCCCTTCAGGTTGAATTCAACAGCTGCCCAAAAGAATACATATAAATGACAGTTCTCACTAATTAATTATGTGCCAGATTAGACTGCTTCACATGTTTTCCTGAATTAGTCTCTTAATTAGGAAGGACACAGACCATTA